>NC_053491.1:123880523-124190886 GCF_905171775.1 Rana temporaria | reverse complement strand
GCCTACGCCATGAACGTAATCTGCGCCCATCCAGACACACGTCCAACGTAAACTACGTACAAACCGCTGGCTTCTGTTCCCTGATGCAGACCTTTACATGTCTGCTGCTGAGTTACACCTCCTTTATGGGGCTTAACTTTACGCCGGACGTACAACTTACGCGCACCTCTCGTAGCCTGCGTCGGGCGGGCGCAGGTTCGTGAATCGCCATATTTTCCTCATTTGCATATTTGAATGGCTAATCAATGGCAGCGCCACCAAGCAGCCAGCGTAAATGTTCACCCACCCTACGCTGGCTTAGGCAAGTTACGTCAGCGGGATTAAGCCTGTTTTTAGGCGTATCTTAGTTTGTGGGTACGGCGCACAGATACGACAGCGCATATTTGCACTTACGCGGTGTATCTGGAGATACGTCGGCGCAAGTGCTTTGTGAATCCGGGCCATTATGCGGAATAAACATGGTAGTTTGGGTAAAACTAACATTTTAAAAGCGGCCAACCGGCCTGACAAGGATAACTCAAATTCCAAAAGTTTTGCTGTTTCTTGAATAAGCATTTGTCTGGCTTCTACTGTATATAATTGATATCGAATAAACCTTTGGTGGATTTGGTAAGTGGGATTCCTAAGTAGGAGATTCCTGTGTCTACCCATGTGTAAGTATAGCGGTTTCAAAATAGGTTGCTAGTTGTGGCCTCCAACCCTAGGTCTAAGATATATGATTTATTTTTATTGACTTCATAGTAAGAAATGGAGCTAAATCTTGTTGTATCAAAGCCAAGTAAGAGAGGACGTTAGTGACCATCATTATCACATCATCTGCAAACAGATTGATTTTATGCTCTTTGGATCTGATTCAGAAGCCAGATATACACACATTGGATCTGATGTGTTCTACTAAGGGTTCCATCAGGAGGTTGAAAATGAGTGGTGAAAGGGGACATCCCTGTCTAGTTCCATTTTATGTTTGGAATGGCTTAGAGAGCATCTCTGATGCATAGACTTGGGCTGATGGTGTTGAGTAAAGAGCCATAATGGCTGAGATGATGCGCCCTTGAAACCCAAACCTGCAAAGTGTTGCTTGTAAGTATGTCCAGTGTACTGTATCGACCACCTTCTCTGCATCCAAAGAAAGGAGAAATATAATGGAAAGTTCATATAGACATCAGTTGCCCACACAGGGGGTTCTTTCACATCAATATGAACAAATAAAAATACCAAGCCACCTGGCTCCTTTGTTGGCAGCACCACTGCTCTTCTTGCCAGTCCCTCTGACTGTGTTGTTTACTTGACTCTCTAAGCTTATAGTTGCAGCGCCCTGCTGCACAACCCACTCTTGGCTTCTGAATAGTGGATCTCCTGACACCCCAATAAGAGCCCAACTGACTCCTAGAGAGAAATATCCTATCTCCATTCTGGGGCTCCTCTGATTCCTGGGTGAGGCCCCCTGTCTCTCGGCTCCTGGCTGGGACACCTCTGACCCTTGGGCGATACCTTCTGTCTCCAACACTAGGAGTTGTTTCCAAACTGGGAGCTCTAAGCTATCCTCAGGCTCGACTGTAGAATGATCCTGTGTACTTAGACAGGCTTCAGGCACCTGGTAAAATCCAGACACATGATTAAAAGTTCTGATCCAGAAATACAGAATCCGGAGAAAATAAAAAACACAGCTTTCCCTGCTCATAAGCATAAAGCCTCGTACACACAGGCCAAATTCTCATCAGGAAAAAAAATGTGTTTTTCCTGACGAGATTCTTGGCAAGAATCTCTTGCCACCCGAATGTACACACACTCCTTTCAAAAGAACCGCCGTTCTTTTGAAAGGCAAGAACGCGGTTACATCATTGCGTACAACGAGCAAAGCGCTCCTCACATTCAATGCCGTTGCCGCCATCGGGTTTCCCTACCTATGCCGTGGAAGCTACCACAAATGCGCCAAAGTAATTTCGAGCATGCGCAGGTTTCTCGTCGGAAAATAGGCCAACAAGAATCTCAACGAGAAAATAGAGAGCAGGATCTCTATTTCTCTTGTAAAGATTCTGGGAAGATTTCCAAACGAGAAGCTCTGCCAGCAGTTTTCTTGCTGGTTCTTGTCGAGAATACCAAGCGTGTGTACGAGGCTTTAGTCTAGAATGTGAATCCTGTGTCACATTCTCCTCCATTTTCACAGTTACGGTCATATATATATATATATATATATATATATATATATATATATATCGTATATATCATTTTCCATGAACAACTACACATTTTGACCCTTTAAAAACCTACCGTGCAGGTGGAATTGAAAAAAAAACTATACAATGTATGACCTGTATACCTGCTCTAGAGTTAGATTGGTGCTGCAAATAACAGCCTAGATTTCAAATTTATCTTTGCATAATCATTTTAAAATGATCACGGTTCTATCACATATTAATATAGCTTAGACTGTTTTAATGTCTGTCTGTAGAGCAATAAACAATTTAATCATTGTTGCTATGAAACATGCATAGTGATATCTATTTGATCATAAAAAGCTAATTAGTAAAGATTTTCTTTTGTATTAATGAAGTGCAATTGATTAGAGCTAGAGGATATAAAGATACTTTCTTTCTATCATAATGAGTGTTACATACCACCCCCTATGCACAGGGATAGAATACATTGGCAATATCATTTTATCACTCCTCTGGTGCCTACAGTGAGGAAAAAATCTATTCATATTGGTATTCTGTGTAGTGTAAAGCCCTGTACACACGATCGGTTTGCCCGATGAAAACAGACCGATGGACTGTTTTCAACGGTCAAACCGATCGTGTATGGGCCCCATCGGTTTGTTTTCCATCGGTTAAAATAAATAGAACATGTTTTAAATTTTTACTATGGATAAAAAACTGATAGAATAAAATGATCGTCTATGTGGAAGTCCATCGATCAAAAATCCACACATGCTCAGAATCAACGTAGAATAGGGGTTAATCTGCGCTTAGGCTCTAGCCAGGCTAATATATATGACAGTAGATACTAGACAGATGTCTAATCAAATCCAGGAAAACCGATAAATAAAATAATCAGAATAATTGTAATAAAAATATTCAATAATCAGGCTGCAGCCCCCCAAAAACAAATCCCCATAGGAGATAGTAAAAGGACTGGATGAACGTGTGGAGGGGTAGTGGCGCTGCCCTACCTGCAACTGGGCACAGCAATAATTGTGAACAGTAACCCAAATGGGTGTGAGGTGATGTGTAGTGGTCAGTACAGTAAGTAAACCAGACCTGTATACCGACAAAATATTAGGTGAAAATACAATATTAAAAAATTATAACATAAAATGCCCCACCACATATAAATATGTGTTATGGGGTGGGGATATATGCAAATATCACTGGTAGGCTATAAACTAGCCTGTGAAGATTCCAATGTGCTATAAGTAAAACAATAATGCAAATACATATACATGTGACAAAAGAAAAGCATGTAGCCAAAATATAAAATTGTGGTACTTATAAAAAATATATAAAAAATGTATATATAGTAATAGTCCAATAATGTGCTTATATAGAAAAAATATAGAAAAAATATAATCCAGCAATATGGATGCGGTGAAAGTACTTTTTACAGCAATAATATGAAAAAAGCCATCCAGGGGGTGATAAAGTCCGTGCTGTGATAGGTGCACCTGTGAAGGTGAGTGCTCAGGTATGCAGTAGTGGAACTTGCACGCAGTGTTCACGGTGCTCCCCCTTGTGGGTCCCCACTTACCAGAGGCACTAACCCCTGCAGGGGTAAAGTGCAAAGTAGTCAGCCTCGGACGGCTCAGTGGTCTCCCGTAGTTCCTCAGTTGTACTTGGGACCTCCTAGATGTAGTAGTGGTGTGTTATCCGAATCCAAGGTGGGTAGTTGTTTTTTTAAACCCGCTTCTGAAGACGTATTACGACGAAACACGTGTAAAGCGGATACACGCAGACACGCACGCACTCCCGGTTCTAGCTGGAGTATCAGTGGAACGCACGCCGCTCCCAGGCGATAGCCGATACTTCCTGACATACCCAGTGCAGCGACGGAGCCATGCTAACAGGCTGTTAGCTGCTCCACAGATATCTTTTTGTTTTTAACAAACTTTTATCTCTTTGAGCAACCACCCCCGCTCTAAACCTATTTTTATGTTCATATTTTTTACTATTTTTTATTATATATTTTTCTGATATACCCTGCATGCTTTTGTGAGTGCTAAATAAACCAAGCACCTATTCCAAACATACCACGCTATGTCAGTGTGTTTTTTTCTCCGGAGGGCTGCTGGTTTTTAAAAAAACAACTACCCACCTTGGATTCGGATAACACACCACTACTACATCTAGGAGGTCCCAAGTACAACTGAGGAACTACGGGAGACCACTGAGCCGTCCGAGGCTGACTACTTTGCACTTTACCCCTGCAGGGGTTAGTGCCTCTGGTAAGTGGGGACCCACAAGGGGGAGCACCGTGAACACTGCGTGCAAGTTCCACTACTGCATACCTGAGCACTCACCTTCACAGGTGCACCTATCACAGCACGGACTTTATCACCCCCTGGATGGCTTTTTTCATATTATTGCTGTAAAAAGTACTTTCACCGCATCCATATTGCTGGATTATATTTTTTCTATATTTTTTCTATATAAGCACATTATTGGACTATTACTATATATACATTTTTTATATATTTTTTATAAGTACCACAATTTTATATTTTGGCTACATGCTTTTCTTTTGTCACATGTATATGTATTTGCATTATTGTTTTACTTATAGCACATTGGAATCTTCACAGGCTAGTTTATAGCCTACCAGTGATATTTGCATATATCCCCACCCCATAACACATATTTATATGTGGTGGGGCATTTTATGTTATAATTTTTTAATATTGTATTTTCACCTAATATTTTGTCGGTATACAGGTCTGGTTTACTTACTGTACTGACCACTACACATCACCTCACACCCATTTGGGTTACTGTTCACAATTATTGCTGTGCCCAGTTGCAGGTAGGGCAGCGCCACTACCCCTCCACACGTTCATCCATGCTCAGAATCAAGTCGACGCATGCTCAGAAGCATTGAACTTCATTTTTCTCAGCACGTCGTAGTGTTTTACGTCACCGCATTTGGACACGGTCAGATTTTTGACCAGTGGTGTGTAGACAAGACTGATTAAGTCATCTTCATCGGATATCCAACGATATCCAATCGTGTGTACAGGGCTTTAGACTTTGCTCACCCTTTGTACTTGAAACGCTATTATTACACAGTAGCACAATTGTCATGAATATGCAATACAGTCTGGCAGCTTACCTGTCTCATGTGTTCATTAGAGGCCTGACCCTCTTTCTGGCTGTCTTTTATCACCTTCCCCCCTGTATGGCTCCACCCCAGGCCATCCCAGAAAGACTATATTAACCACTGCACTGCTTGTCTGCTTTGCTGTTCAACCTTTGTTTGTAGCTTGTTCCTGTCTGCAGTGTGTTACGTTTACCTTCGTGTGTACTGACCTTGGCTCGTCTCAGACTTCTCCTGTTTGCCTGTTTCCCTGACCCTTGGTCTGTTCCTTGATTACCTTTGTCTGCCTTATCCCCCGACCTCGGCTTACCCATCACTATCGCTTGTCCTGGTTGCTGCTTCCCCTCTCTCCCTGCGGAGCGTGACCTTGGGGACCCCAGGGGTCGCGACCTTG
Organism: Rana temporaria; assembly: GCF_905171775.1. NCBI lineage: Eukaryota > Metazoa > Chordata > Amphibia > Anura > Ranidae > Rana > Rana temporaria. The sequence goes on along the minus strand of NC_053491.1, from coordinate 124,185,185 downwards.
ATCCAGCTGCGGCAAAGGCCATTCTCACCACCAGAGGCTCTGGTGAACACAAAGCTGGGTCTTAGACTCCGCACCCTGGGGAATCTTGGGCTCACGCTTCCTCTCTGATCGCAGCAGTCGGCCATAGGGTTCACTACCCTGTGGTGCATCCCTGACCCCAACGGGGTGCACTTGTCACTTGGCCACAGGTGACCTGACAACAATTTACTGAGATGTTGTGTCCAGCAAACACCAATATAATGCTACAAGTTGACAATTAATTTTACCTGCCTTCTAACCAGAGCTTTTTTTCTCAGAAAATAGGTGCAGGAACTCAACCATGACCCTGTTCAGATTTCAAAAACAGTAGAAGGGTCTTAAAGGGGCATTAAATACCAGAATTGCATTACATACAGAGTGCAGAGTTCAGGGGGTTACACACAGAGTGCAGAGCTGTCACTTGTAAACACAGAAACCAGACTTATGTGTTTACAAGTGATTGTAGTGAGCAGGCACCAAAGGGTCTGAGACAGAGGTGGTGGAACTGAGTTCCCCCAAGTTCCCCCCCCAAAAAATCCCTGCTTATAACTAAATGAATGCTGTCAATTAATTTGTAGTTCCTCTTGTAGGGCAAATATATACTGTACATACCTGTTGTGATACAAGAATGTTTTTAGCACTACTAATAATAATTAATGGATGGGGGTTGGTAAAACTGTGACAACGATGACGATTAATAAATGTAATAATATAAAATTGTGTCTTTAGCGCTAGCCAATAGTGAATAAAGTGAGGTGAAGCAACAACCAACTCAGTCCATATTAATTACACCATATATGCTGTGATGATGGTAGATCATTCTTATTCTGCCATTATATTAATCAGCAGCACCTTACTAATTTAAGTTCTTTATTTTTACTCCTGGGGCATCATTTATTCCCCATTTAGCCCTTTGTGACTATAGGAATGTACTAGAAGACACATTTTAAATTATTGAATTAGACCAACTTTGGTCATATCCTCATATACATATTCACCTCCATTTATTTATACCTAATTTATTAGCAATTTTGGTTGGTGCAGCTAAGGGCTACTCCCCTGTTTTGCAAACTTGTAAAACCATTTTGTTAACATAAAATTATTGATTCATTTAAAAGGCACCTTACCAAGGACTCTATTTGTCTACCCTTCCAATAAAATGGTAGCCGCCATGATGGGAGACTAATTGGAGTCTAAGTTGCTTATGTCCTATGTCCATATACTTTTTCCCTTTAGTTAAATGGCTGCCGCTGTATTTGGAGACACCAGTCTCCAAAATGGCCGCCGCTCCATTTACGCTTAGTAGCACATATAAGGAAACACAATCTAGCCTATCAGAATCCTCTGATGAAGTCACGTGCCGTGACGTAACGAGTAAGGACAGCTAGACGTGACCGGAAGTGACGCGGAACCCCATCCGACCGGAACTTTCGTTACTCGTGTTTTTTAACTACATGCTTGTAAGCAGTTTTTTTACTCTTTAATAAACACCCCTGTTTTACGTACTTCACGGTGGAAGCTTGTACTTTTTTGTTTCCTCCTTGTTGATCTCTACATTCCACGGCGAGTCTCCATCTTGCTGAAGACCAAGACTTGCAGCACAGCCACCAGGACGCCGCAGTTTCTATTAAGTTTGGTTTCAGCTACTTCAGGCTACTGATATACAAGAGGGAGGTAAGCGCTCTGTGAGCCCATCATCTAGGAAGACTCATCTGTGAAGCATATGTGTGTCGCTATTGATAGCACTCATTTGACAGCTTTTGGACATTTATTTAGCGTTTATGGATTCTCTTCACAGAATTTGGCACAGATCATTATAGCAGCCAGCACTTATTCAGTTCATTATTCCTTTACACAATATATTTGGATTTGAGTTTTTTGACACAGAGATGTCATTTATATGTTATTCTTATTAGATTGATTGTTATTTAAACCTTTCACTTTTTCACAGTTTGGTTTATTTAGGATTGCTCATTGCCTGATTTCTTATATAACACCATGTGGTTTTATAGATGAACTATCATTTATTATTTGTTCACGTTTTAGTGCATTTAAGATTGCGCTTGTCTCCCCCTTTTTTCTAATAAATGTAATAACTTTAAAAGCCTTGTCTCACTTACAAATGTAATCAGTGTGATACACACACACATGTCATTTAGATGCTGGCAAAAATATAGTCTGTTGTTAATAAACAAGACTAGGCTCTCTTTTTTAACTCATAAAGCTCCAGTATTTATCGAGCAATCTACAAATTCCATAAACTAAAAGCATCCCATTTTGTTTGATTGTTTGTTTTAGATACAAGAAAATGTCTAAAGGAGAATGGGTGGACAGTGTCCATGTTGTTGGCATCTGGTCTTTTATATACTGTATATATTAAATGGCATTGAATCCTCCTGTTTTCACTGATGATTCTGATACTTGTTTTGGCCGCTCCATCTAGGTGTAGCAATTTGGCCAGGTTGGGCTTCATCGTTTGGTCATTATACCCTACACCTCCCATAAATTAATTGTAATTGCGCATGCAAAGATGTTTATGGACCAGACCTTGATTTCCTTGAATTTCCACTGAGGAAGAAAGGACATAGACATTCCACTTATCCCTTCACTTAAAAGCTAATATGTCTTCATTGCTCAAACTTGCTGACTGATTTTTAGCTTTGAGTCAACCAGACTTTGTGGGAAGCCCTTGCAATTTTCTCACACTGTACCACTGTACCACAAGCTACAGTTTATTGCAGATAAAGATGTCAGAAAAATGGCAGGCTGGTATAAAAATTGTCCACATAGGTCCCACATTATTTTTCCACTGCTGTCCATATAAGTTAGGCATTCAGTGGGGCCCCAGGTGGCTATATTTCCATTCGTAAATGTGGAAGTCACATTTGTTTTGTTCACTCAACATGTTTATATAACTTCACCCCATACCTGGTACATTTACTTTGGATGTACTGTTTGAAACACTGTCTGCCTGTGAAATGGACGAGTCATCCAGCAATGCAGATCATTTTATTGGTAGTATAAATCTGAGATTTTTTTTTTGGAATTGATAAACATTTTATAAGTGGCCTAATTTTTTAAAGCTTGTTGAATTTGGGGGGACTTTGGGAGGGCACGGGGAATTATATGATACCATAATGATGGTATAATGTGCCCTGGAATACAATGGCATATGGTGAATGGGGTGTGTGGACCAGTAGGAGTGCAGTTAATTTTTTTGTGAGTCACATATTTAGGGTAAAGCCAAGAAGGATTTTACATATGTCAACTCTGATGGGCTTCCACTCAAACAGATTGGCATGAAATGAATTGGAATGCATGGCAATGTGCTGCTGGGCATATAGATTACTAGTCCACAACAGAATTGAATAAATCTTTGGTGAAAAACAAATAAAAAAACTGAATTGGTATAACATTTTCATTTTGTATTGGGCTATTGCTGTTCTCCACAGGTTCATATGCTGAATCCAAATCTGACAGTGTTAAGCCTCATACACACGGTCGGACATCAAACAAACTTTCCCTTGGATTTTTGTCAGAAGGGAGTTGTCCGGTCACACCCATAGCATACACACGCTCTGACATTTTCGGCAACAAACATGAACGTAGTGACGTTTCAACGTATTGACGAGAGTTTAAAAGAGGAAGTTCAATTCTCCGGTGTCACCCTTTGGGCTCCTTCTGCTAATCAAGAGTTAGTAGAGGTTTCGTCTGTGTGCATTCGCGATTTTCAGTTTCGTGCAGTTTTGTTTGTTTCTGAGCGTCCGTTCGTCAAACAGACATGTTGCGCAATCCTGCAAGAGAGCGTGCTGTTTATGGGCTGGAAGTTATGGCTATAGCTCAAGCCCGGTCCAGGTCCAGGAGTAGGAGGAGGACTGTTTGGACCAAAAATCGGTTGCTTCATCGGGACCAATTTTCCCATATTCCATTGCTCAGGACACCTGTATGAGGCCTGCTATTCCTGCAGAGCAAAGGCTCATAGCCACTTTGCAATACTTGGCGACAGGGAGAAGCCTCCAGGACATTAAGTTTATGACTGGAATCTCTCCCCAGGCTCTGAGAGTCATAATTCCTGACACTTGCTGTGCCATTATTCAAGTCCTGCAGAAGGACTATGTTCGGGTAAGTTATTTTCTTTAATATCATATTCTATCCACTTGTTTTATAATTTTTATAATTCCCATTATTGTAATTTGCTGTGAATGTTCACTTTTTGCATGCTGAATATTTTTCCTGGCCTACATGCATATTTGCCTCCACTTACCTCCACAGAATGCTACCCTGGGCACATCCACACCTAGCATATTAAAACATATTTTCTTTTTTCTTTTTTTTTTTTTCGCTTCGATTAACAACCCTTAAACTGTGTCACATTTGTATTGTTGTCCTTAATTTCATGCAGAGTGCAAGAGATCCTTTTTTGGGGTGCACAAACTCTTTAGTAACCTTCCCCTTCCCAAAATGCTTAATCACCTGATACAACTACTCTATTTGCTGACTTAGCAAAACATATACGCAGTATTCCCCTTTTATTGTTGTTAGATTTCTGCCATTTTTGGAAATGTTAAATTATGCATGTTTAAATCTGTTTTTTTTTTGTATATATTATGTCACTTCTTATCTGCTCACTGGGCTGCCAATCTAAAAAAAACGGAGTGGCTTGCAAAATGATCCTTCATTTGTTCCCCATTTTGGTCACATGGAAGTGGAGAGGGTAATTACCACTCCCCAAACTTTACCCATTCAACCTCATCTCCCTAAAATTATTGTATTGTGCCACCAGAGGGAGTGAGGAAGCATATAAGTAGAACATTTTAAATTTATGGTCAACATACTGCTTTAAATGTTATATTGTTATCTTGCCCCTAGAATGTATGTGTCAAAATTGCTTGCAATTGTATGTGCTCAAGTAGTAACTTAGGGCCAGATCCACAAAGAGCCGCCGTAACTTAAATATTCTGATTTAAGTTACACTGCTGCAAAATTTCTACCTAAGTGCCCGATCCACAAAGCACTTACCTAGAAATTTTAGGGTGTGTAACTTAAATTCTGCCGACGCAAGGCATTCCTATTCAAATGGGGGCGAGTCCCATTTAAATTAGGCGCGCTCCCGCGCCGGACGTACTGAGCATGCTCGTGACGTCATTTTCCCGATGTGCATAGCGCAAAATTACGTTACGCCGAGCTTCGTGAATCGCGCCGGGTCAAAAAAATTGTGTCGGGAAAAAAAAAAGATACGACGGGGAAAAAAAATAAAAAATAAATAAATAACAGCGTCGCGGGTAAGAAGGGTCTACTTTTACAAGGTGTAAACAGTTTACACTTTGTAAAAGCAGCCCTAATTTTACACATGCAACTTAATACTTACGGAGAAAAAACAAAGCTGAAAAGCTTTGTGGATCTCTGTAAGTGCTAATTTTCATACCCGAAGCGGCATTTCAACGTGAAATGCCCCCAGCGGCGGATGCGGTACTGCATCCTAAGATCCGGCAGTGTAAGTCCCTTACACATGTCGGATCTTCTGTCTATCTCTTGGAAACTGATTCTGTGGATCAGTTCCAAAGATAGAAACAGGGATACGACGGTGTATCAGTAGATACGCCGGCGTATCCCTTTTGAGGATCAGGCCCTAATTTTTCTTTGCCTGACTCCGCAGTTTCCTTCCAACCCCGAGCAATGGCAGGATGTTGCGGCCCAGTTTGCCAATCAGTGGAATTTTCCCAACTGTGGGGTGCCAAACATGTCAGTTCCTCCACCGGACTCTGGCTCTTATTATTTCAATTACAAGGGCTTTTGCAGCATACTTATGTTTGCTATAGTTTCAGCAAACTATGATTTTCTGTATGTAGATGTCGGTATGAATGGGCGCCATTCTGATGGAGGTGTCATGACACATACCGAGTTCTACCAGCGTCTCACGAATGGCACCTTACGTTTGCCACCTGTGCAGGACAACGTGGAGAGTCTCAACTTCGTCTTTGTGGCAGATGAGGTGTTTGCTCTTGGAGAACATCTGTTGAAGCCCTTTACGATGAGGAACCTCACCCCTGAGCAACGTATCTTTAATTACAGACTCTCACGTGCCAGAAGGGTGGTCGAAAACGCCTTTGGCATTTTATCTAGACGTTTTCGCCTTTTTCTTACTGCCATTAACTTGGTTGAATACAAACTGAACCATGTGGTGTTGTGCTGCTGCATCCTCCACAATTATTTACGGAGGAATGCTGCCAACTACATCGGCTCCGGGCATACTGATGACCCCTCAGGTGGACGGCCAGCTGAAGAGGCAGTGATGCCAACACTGCAAATTGCTCGACCTGCTGTCTCCTCCCAGAATGCCCATCTTGTGTGTGAGCAGTATATGGAGTACTTTGTGGGTAGAGGGGCAGTGCCTTGGCAGCAAAATGTCCTGCAGAGTCTGTAGAATGTCTATTTTTATAAAAATATTTTCTGGACCTACTGTTGTCTGTGATTATTATTCTTTTATCAAATGTCATTCTAATCATATTTGTCATTTTATCAATTTTTGCTTACCAAGCAGATGTGCAAATTTCCCTTTCAAATCTTGCATTGAGCTATATAGAGTATTATTATGTGTTCTGGCTCTGCTACACACCTTTTCCAATACACTGTCAATGTAACTACACCAAATTAGTAAATATACTGGTAGTAGTGGTCATATAAATAAGAAGCCACACATTTTTGTAATCAAAAATAATTTTTACTTTCAGCACAGTCAAATGTGCGTTTTTTATTGTTTTAGAAAAATAAAACATCGTTATTTGTGTATGAACATTTTTAGATACTGTATATTACCAGTAAAAAAAACAAGGTCAGAGCACATTGCCCACATAAAAGACTAGACTTGTACACAATGGAAAATGTTGTTTTGTAAAATACATAATTTCATTTCATTGATGTCCGTGTAATTTGTTATTTCTGTAGAGTATAGATATCCTTTGTCTCTTTTAAATGGGGGTCTAAAAGATCCTAAATCCCTCCTTTGCACTTCAAAGTATTCAGATCGCCAAAAACGGCAATTTTGAATACTGTATTTTTGTTAAATCGTTGCCATTGGCAGCCGAGTAAACTAGTAAAATAGTAAACTAGAAGTGACATCATCTAACTTCCTTCCAATCTCACTCGAGCCAGCGGAAGTGCAAGATCACGGATCGGGTCTCACGGTGGGATGGGAGGTGAGGGAAGAGGGGCAGAATGCGGCGAGAGGAGGGACAACCCCCCTTGCTCCTTCAGGATAATAGCCAAGCAGCTTTTAGCCACATCGGTTGTTACCCATAAAGAGCTGGCCGCTCGCTCTAAAAAACTTTACCGGGGTGATGCCTGCAGTTGGAGGCATCATCCCAGTATCACCCCTTAAAGCCAAGGCTGCATATGTGCATACGGTCAGCACAAGGGAATTATACTACAACATTGTAATAAGAATATACATGGGATTTAACACTTATGTTTAACACTTTCTTAAATGTCCTACAGGAAAACTTCATGTCCTAATTGGTGAATTCCCAGACTAGAAAGAATGCATTACTAAATCTATTAATTGCAAACAATTCCAATCTGATCACAATTGTGGAAATACGGGACAACTTGGGATCTAGCAATCACAGGATGATCATATTTAGCATAAATCATAGGAAAAGGAGGCAAAAGAGTACTACAAGAATACAAAATTTCAAACGAGCGAACTTTTCTGAACTGTGCTCAATACTACAAGACATGAATTGGGACCAAATTATAGAAACATTGAACATGGAGGAAAAATGGGAATGCTTCATGAACATATTAAATAAAGGCATCCCACAGTGCATTCCAATTGGCAATACATATAGAAGAGTGAAGGTTAAACCTGGGTGGCTAAACTGTAATGATAAATAGAAAAAATTGACCTTTAAAAAATATAAAGGGGTGGGTCATTGTCAGCATTTTAACACTATAAGGAATGCAATTAAAAATTGTGAGAACACAATCAGGGCAGCTAAAAAGAGAGACACATAGCAGAGGAGAGTAAAAAAAATCCCAAGAAATGTTTTGGATACTGTATATTACCAGTAAAAAAGCAAGGTCAGAGCACATTGCCCACATAAAAGACTAGACTTTTTTTTTTTTTGTAAAATACATAATTTCTTTCTGTTATATTCATTATGTTATGTTCATAAATTTTTGTGCAATTTGTTATTTCTGTAGAGTATAGATATTCGTGATAACTTATTTGAAATTCAGAAAGTCGTTTGTTTATTGAATCACACAATGACAATATATTTTCTGCTGCTTCTCAAAACTCATCTTCTCTGCTCAAATACAGTACAACACCCTTCTCAGGAATGCACTTTGCTGTGGTTGTGCTGTGTCACTGCTGCTGGTACCAGGAGGAACCTGATGTTCAGAGCTTGAGTCCGTTAACACACACACAAACAGTATCTCTTTTGCTGCTTCTCAAAACTCTTCTCCTCTGCCTAAATACAACACCCTTCTCACTCAGTTCTCATGAATGCACTTTGCCAGTAATCCAACTTTGAATGTCAGAAAGATGCAAAATTCATCCGAATTTAGATTAGTTACAATACGAATTGCACGTGTCTATAAAAGAAGATGAAGAGAGGATGGTTACAGATAACATGGTGAAGGCAACTGTACTAAATGCTTTATTTTCCTCAGTTTTTACACAGGAAAAGGAGGGGTATATCGACCATGACTTTATTGTTAGTAACATGTTGCAGGATGTACTCTTGTGGCTAACAGAGGACGGAGTTCAGAAAAGACTATAAAAGCTTAATACACATAAATCACCAGGATGGTTTACACCCGAGAGTCCTCAAAGAACTCGGTCAGGTTATAGCTAAACCATTATTCCTAATGTTTGTGGACAGCATACTGACAGGAATCGCACCAGCAGATTGGAGAAGAGCCCATGTGGTACCAATTAAAAAAAAATGGCAGAGACATATACCTGGAAACTATAGGTCTGTCAGTCTAACATCAATAGTATGTAAACTATTTGAGGAGATGATAAGAGATTATATACAATAATTTTCTGATGAAAACAGTATCATTAGTAGTAATAAACAGCATGGGTTTTCAAAGGGTTGTTTCTGCCAGACCAATCTGATAACATTCTATGAGGAAGTGAGCTGCCATCTAGATAGGGGAGAGCCTGTAGATGTGGTGTATCTGGATTTTGCAAAAACATTTGATACAGTTCCCCATAAACACTTAATCTACAAACTGAGGTATGTAGGCATGGACCATAGGGTTTGTTCTTGGATAGAAAACTGGTTACAGGTGCATGTCCAAAAGGTGATGATAAATTATGTGTACTTAGACTGGTCTGGAGTGGTAAGTGGAGTACCCCAAGACTCTGTCTTGGGACCAATTCTGTTTAATTTAAGCATAAATAATATAGAGGTTGCTATAAATAGCTCAGTCTCAGTTTTTGTGGAAAACGCACAAAGAAGCAGGACAATAACTTCACATCAGGATATAGACATTTTTTAGGAAGACATGAATAAAATAACGGGGTGGGCAACTACAGGGCAAATGAGGTTTAATGTTAAGAAATGTAAAGTAATGTGTTTGGGGGCCAAAAACATAAATGCAAACCAGGTCACTAGGGGGGAGAACCTCTGGGGGAATCAAGGATGTCGAAAGATCTGAGGGCCCTAGTAGAAGACAGACTGAGCAATAGCATGCAATGTCAAGCTGCAGCTAGCAAAACTGGCAGAATATTAGCATGCATAAAAAAGGGAATTTAAAAGACTTTAAAAAACAATATTATCACTTTATAATAGTTGCCTTCCAGCAAGAAAAACTGTGAGCAGCACAGTAGTGACATCAGTAAATATCACTAGAAATTAGAGGCAGTAGTCACATAGCAAATATTTAGCTATTAGCACAATTACAATGTACAGATGTTCCATGTAAGATATTAAATCTTCAGGTCAACTTTAAGTGTTAGTTTACCTTTTTAGAAAAAAAATGAATCCTTGAGCTAACACCATACGCCATTGCCATGTCCCCTTGCCTCCATAGATGCTGAGCTGCCAGTGTCCACACAGCCATTGCAGGGTTCCAGGGATTTGAAATCCCCACGTTTCTCCCTCCTCTCTGTGCAGTGCTTCTGAGAGGGAACAATATTGCTCAGATCTGTCCCAGAAATTACTTTACAGTGAAGAGGGAAAGAACAGGCAATCTCAAATTCCCAGACCACTGCACAAGCTGTGTGGCCACTGACAGCTCAGCATGTCCAGCTACCCTAGTTGACTACTAGCCAAGTTTTGCTCCTAGATGCTCCTTTGAAAGCTGATAAAATATACCTGGTGATTCACTCATTTGCACACATAAAACACCAGGATTGGATGGCTTGCCTATAAAGTGGTACCTACATATCTGCTTAGAGTTTTTACATATGTCTTTGAAGAGAGATGCCTTCCATTCTCTATGTCTGAGGCTTAAATTGTACGTATCCTGAAGCCACAAAAGGATCACCTTCACTGTGAATCATATCGCCCCATCACACTAATTAACTTGGACGTTTAAATCCTGGCCAAGGTGCTTGCTCATAAACTGAACAAAGTTATCCCTATAATTGTGTGCTTGGATCAAACAGGGTTTATCCCAGGGCACTCTACCTCTAATAATTTACACAGACTCTTTACCAACATGCAGGCTTCTCACAAGATTATAGGGTCCAGGGTCATTTTGGCCTTGGATACGCACAAGTCCTTTGATCTGGTTGAATGGCATTATCTAGAGCTGGTACTTGTGAAATTTGACTTTGGAGACACTTTCTTGCGGTGCATTTTATTGCTCCATCATAGGCCGCAGGCCAGAATACAGGTAAAGAATTATGTTCAGAGTCTTTTAGTATAATGCACCAGACAGGGTTGTCCCCTGTCACCCTTATTGTTCGCCCTGACCATAGAGCTTTTGGCAGAGCTGATATGTTGTCACGGAAATAGGCACATCCCTGTGCACAAAAGTGCTGGGATGGCAAACCAGTGCAGTGGCGCAACCAGGCAAACGCGCATGAGCAACTGTGCACGCTCGCCTTAATCTGGGGGCCACTGCCTATTTAAACTCACTGCTTGCAGCCATGCATTGCTGGTTTATCTTCAGCTTTCCCTGTGTTCCTGTGACCTGTGTTATCTGCTGATCTAATCTCTTGTGAACCGACCCGGCTTGTCTTGACCTGCTCTTCCTGATCCTCTGGCTTGACCTTTTGGCTTACACCAGACCTCCTTCTGCCTGATCCCTGCATCTGACCCCTGCCCGGCTATTGGACTCTGCTTATCCTGTTCCCAGTACTAAAGGCTCAGCTGACCTTAGGTCATTCGGACCCCGGACTATCTCTCTGTGAATGACCCCTGGCTGGGCTCCCAGCTCAGCTATTCAGTTACTTCACTGGTCTCTGTTTCCTGGACCTCCGATGCATGCCTGTCTCCAGCTACCAGGCACCTGTGCTTCTGTGGGCACCACACCTGCTGTTTCACCTTCAGTGGTGTGCTGCGCTCGGCCGCAAGAGTACCCTCCCAGCATTACGGCCTCCTACCGAGTTCCTGACATATGTTCTGACCCTGGTATAGCCGGACTGGTTATTAATGGTTTGGAAGAAAAAGTGTTACTCTACGCTGATGACAAGCTCATTTTTTAGCAGATCCACAATTCTCTTTATCTACACTGTTTTCGTTTATTCAGAAATTTGGACATTTCTCCGGCTTTCAGGTAAACAGAATTTTTTTTTCCTTTTTCCAATGGATAAGGCGGTTTTCCAATTTATGCTGACCTCTTCATCAACAGTTTTCGATATTTGGGGATTATAATACAATACCCCTGTTCTTGTTACTTCAAAAATGTTACTTTAAGAATAATTTAGATCCTCCCATGGGGAGGGATAGTACTTGCATTTTATCTATTGCATTGCGTATCTTCACTATTTCTAAGTTAGTCCCATCTAAGTTGGCTAGAAAATACTCCCCTAATGCCCCCCCCCCTTTAGCTTAATCCATGTCTTTCAGAATTTTACAGACAAACTGATGACGCATTCCAGTCCAGACATGGTATAAAACTTGTGTCTCATCTGTTCTCACTATGCACCTTTCGCCACTTTTCTGATTTCCAGCGGGATCATAGTCATAGCCTACTTTTCAATTACGACATACAATTTGGCACAGTTTGGATGGACTAATATTTCCTTTTAACCACCTGCCTTAGAAAAATGATTATGTGATCCCTTTCATTCCAAATTGATCTCTACTTATTACGCCTCCTTATTACATAAAAAAATGGATGGACTCACTAATACAGATCTAGATGGGGAGTGGACATCTGAGATCTTATGGAGGAAGTGTGGCAGGAGATTCCCTTATAAGTCCCTACTCAGTCAGGGATAAGGTTATCTAAACCAAATTTTGATATCGCTTTTATTATACTCCTCTTTCATATGGGCAGACTGTCTTCTTCTGTTTGTTCTGCAGAGGGCACCTTCTTTAATATGGGTCTGGGAGTATCCTCCAATCAGGGCCTTTTGGTCTACAGTGACTACTTTTATCAATACGCTTACACAACTACCGAATATCTGTAAGCCTTTATGTTGCCCATTTGGGTATGCAGATGATGATAGCCTCCCAAATTGTACTAAACTAATCCTCCACCTACAGTAGTTTTGTTTTATGCCAAAAAATCTATTTCTATGCATTGCAAATCACACTTGCCCCTACAATGCCTTTTTGGCTCAATTTATTTAACCAGGCGATCACACTATGTAAATTAACATATTAAACATGAGGATGCCTTAACAAATGTCATAACATCTGGGCCTCATGGGTGGAATCTGATCTTACCACATCTCCTGAAGGTTGTGATGACCCTCAATCGCAACCTTAAAACATTTTTTTTATTACTACAACATTTAGGTCTTCCCTTTATTTTGAGACTTTTTTGAGACGGTCAAAGTTCAGTCTTTTATCTTATGAAATAATTTTTTTTTAAGGGGATTGATAAAAAAGGGCAATATATAAACTAATTTATATATATTGTAATGATTGTGTTTGTATCAACATCAATATGTTTTAAACACATCTCCTTTATAGTATTGATTTTGGTAATTATTTGCTTAGAGCTAAAATGCTCAAACTTATAACAACAGAGTTTTAACAGATGTTGCTATCCATGCCTGCTGCTAATAAGGTAGATTAATGCATCTCTAAGTATGCAATGTGATTTCCTCCTTTCCCAATTTTAAAATGTTCCTCTACCAAAAGCAATACACATAGCTATGCTCTGTATGAGTTTGACAGATGTACTGCCCAAGGGTCATGCTGGAGCATATATCTTTGCAGTTGCTGCACACCAGCCACAGGTTGTCCTGCTGTCTTCTATTCACTTAAATTATGAAACATGTTTAAATATGTATGCTATAAATGGTTTATACAAAAACATTCAAATTGTTTATTAGTAAGGTATAATATGAAAGGATACTTATGCACTGTTGAAATTATTTGGGAACAGTTTACTGGTGAATTAAAAGCTTATCACCTGTTTGTGTGCTCAAAATAGCAGTTTAAGGCTGTACTCCAGGCACATATATTGTAAAATACATCAGTGAATGCAGTTATGTATTTATTATGTAGCATCCTATTAGATAGGTTGCTAAGATGATAGGTAAATTAAGTCAGTTTTTGCATCTCTGTAATCACTAGAGCAGCTATTGATTTCTTTGGGCTATTCTAGATCTCACAGGCTGCAGGTTTGATTCAAGAAGGAAGAGAGCAGTTCCGTCTAAGTGTAGCATTAATTTGAATTTAATATGATAAAAGCAGATGCACTCACAAGATAAAAAGTGGTAAAGCGCTTGAGTAAATGCAAGCGATGCCAATGGTTCCAGTGGGGCTGGTGGTTCCCAGCACTTACATTAGTCTCAGGTGCACTCAGAAGCCAGAGGATGATGCCAGGGCTAGGTCTGGGGTGAGCGGACGTAGCTTCACAGTCCCGCAGCTTGATTATTTAGTGTGCTTCAGCCAATCTTTGGGAGGTTTGCCCCAGTACTCTTGTCATGCTGGAAAAGTTTGACCGCCTCAATGGTTCTGCACCTCTGAGGCAGTTTTTCTGGAGTTTGCTGATATTAATTGAGGTCCCATCTATGGCAGAGCTGGGGGACCTATTCCTAACCACCTTTGGAGCTAACTAAGCAATCACACTTAAGGGTCTGGTCTGAAGGACTCATTGGGGAGTGCCTGCTTGAAACTGGAAATTGTGTAGATGTCCTGTGTCATTGTGAGTATTAACCCCTCCCTCACTAAAGAGTGTTTGGTGGAAGCTAGGAACTGAGAAGTTGTCTTGTGGCATAAATATATCTGGAAGAAACTGGGGAAGTATGATTGTCCTGGAATGATTTTTCCCTATGAGGGGTTGGATCGGCGAGCCTCAGGGGGCTGCTGCCCCTGGAGTGCTTCTAGACTGAATGCTGGACTGCTCTTCAAGGGACAGAAACTATGGACTGGTTCATGACCCCCAGTTGTTTTTGGCAGATGAATGGTCTCTGTACTGTTGGGGTAGAGCCATTAATATACAGTGACTCCTCCAGGGGTAGTGCTACAATTAAAATAAATAATTATATGTATTTTTAAACACAACTGATGTAAGCATTTATTCAAGTTTTAGCTTTTGTATTCCATTCTAGAAGGGAGAGGTAGGGTCGGCACTAGAAACCAATTAGAAGTGTTAGGCCCCGTACACACGACCAAACATGTCCGATGAAACTGGTCCACGGACCAGTTTCATCGGAAATGTTTGGTCATGTGTACGGCCTATCGGACCGTTTTCCAGCGGACATTTTTACAGCGGACCATTTTCTAGTGGACAAAAGTTTTTTAGCATGCTTAGAAACTTGTCCGCTGTAAACCTGTCCGTCGGACATGTCCGCTGGTTAGTACGTCTAACCAGCGGACCGAAATCCCACGCATGCGTCGAATTGATTTGACGCATGCGTGGAAGCATTGAACTTCCTGGTTTGCGCACGTTGCCGCGTCACCGTCACCACCACGTCACCACGTTCTCTGTCCGTGGGGATTTTGGTCTGATGGTGTGTACACACATCAGACCAAAATATCCCAGGAGACATGTCCGATGAAAACGGTCCGCAGACCGATTTTATCGGACATGTCTCCTCGTGTGTACAGGGCCTCACCTGCACATCTGCTAACATGCACATCTGCTAACAAGGACATATTAGGAGGAAAGAGTCGGCATCATCAGTATTCTGTCCAATCTGGCTGGAGTCAGAAAGATGAACAAAATTTACTGGCTAACAGTAGAAAAAAAAAAAAACACGGAGCTCCAACCAATGTACTTCAACTGCCTATCTAGTTTTTTTTAAACACTCTTTCACAGAAGGTATATTGGGACTGCACTGGGCACCCAGTGCAGTTGTAATTAAAGACAAGGCAAAAATCTTGATCACTATAAGGCAAGTTCACACCACCATGCTGCAGGAGAGTGTTATGAAAAATGTAGTCCTTTTTTTTAGTGTAGCATAGTGTGATGCAATCCATCACACTGTACTGCTGCCAATAAAACTTTGGATATTTCAAAAAAGCTTTAACAAACAAGAGAAGAAATTAAAACAGTGGATTGCACCAGTATCAGTGCGTCTGCACTGTTCTCTCCAAGTGCACATAAGCAGCAACGTGCTCAGGGTGACTGCTGGCATGAAAGAGCCCTTACACTTATTTCTAGACAGACATATCTAAACTAACGCTAGAAGAAATATGGAGTGTCATCAAAGAAAATGTTGAGGGAGCAACAGAAGGAAAAAAGTAAAGTGTAGATCAGAAAAAAAAAGTAAAAAGGTGAAAGAAAATCTGGTGGAGATGTAACGGAAAAGCAGGAAGCAAAACCGAACCATGATGTTAAAGGAAGTTTTTTTTAAGGAATGTTTATAACATCATACAACCTTACCACAGGTGCACTTCAATCCCCTGCCAAATGCCCATGTAAACAAAAAGTGCTTTGTCTTTTATTAGTTAAAAGTTTTCTAAAATAATTATTCATTGGACTACCAAGAGTTTGGACAAAGTGGGTTTCAGACTGTAGGACTTGGATGTTGCTATACTGTAGTTATTTTTTGAAGCTCCAGATGGCAGCTGATGCCCACTGCCTTTTGGAGCTTCACTGTTCAGCCACTGTTTAATATTTGTGTGTACTGTATTGTCTCTCAAATAATACACTCTATTTCTATTTAACCACTTGCCGACCGCGGCATGATTATATACATCGACACAATGGCAAGGGCAGGCAGATTAAGGTACGGCCCTTTAAATCTGCCGCCCAGCGGGCGCACAGCCGCCACGTGCCCCGTGATTGTGGTCGGCAAGGGCAGAACAGGGGAATGCCTTTGTAAACAAGGCATTCCCCTATTCCTCCTAGTGACACTGTCACTGATGACCGTTCCCCGTTAAGAGAGCGGTCATCGGTGATGTGTAGCCACGCCCCCTAACAAGAAGAATCACTCTCTAGGGAACACTTAACCCTTCAGTGCCACCTAGTGATTAACCCCTTCAGTGCCAGTGTCATTTTTACTGTAATCAGTGCATTTTTATAGCACTGATCGCTGTAAAAATGACAATGGCCCCAAAATGGTGTCAAAAGTGTCCGATGTGTCCGCCATAATGTCATAGTTACATAGTTAGTTACATAGTTACATAGTTAGTCAGGTTGAAAAAAGACACAAGTCCATCCAGTTCAACCACAAAAAATAAAAAAACAAAAATAAAAAACACAGTAAAATCCTATACACCCAACTCCATTCCCACAGTTGATCCAGAGGAAGGCGCAGTCATGATAAAAATCTCTGAACTAGTAAAACAATAATTATTAATAAAAATGCCATAAACAGTCCTATTTTGTAGAAGCTATAACTTTTGCGCAAACCAATCAATAAACGCGTATTGTGATTTTTTTTAACCAAAAATATGTAGAAGAATATGTATTGACCTAAACTGTGGAAAAAATATGTTTTTTTATATATTTTTTGGGGATATTTTTTTTTTTTTAAATTGTCACTCTTTTTTTGTTTATAGCGCAAACAAATGTAATCGCAGAGGTGATCAAATACCACCAAAAGAAATCTCTATTTGTGGGAAAAAAAGATGTCAAATTTGTTTGGAAGCCACGTCTCACGGCCACACAATTGTCAGTTAAAGCGACGCAGTGCCGAATCGCAAAAAGTGGCCTGGTCTTTGACCACCAAAATGGTCCGGGGCTGAAGCGGTTAAAGATAAAACCTGTCTCGTTTCTCCCTCCTCTTTTTGCAGCCTAACCAAGCTGCTTAGGTACCATCCAGCCAATGAAAATATTTTGTTGCCTATTTCCTCTCCTATTTTATTATGTCTAAGTGCTTGCATATTGTCCTGATGCGAGGCAATTTCTGCCAAACACATACCCGAAGTTTACCTTTTAAATAATTTAGAAATAACTGAAAATGTGATTTTGAAGTGTTTTTGTGAACTCTGTTTCAAGATTTTATTACACATTTAAAACCATGCAGCATGTTACTGCAAAGATAGCAAACTATACTTTTAAACTGTTTCGTGACTGGCCAATTTGCATGAATTTGCTTGCCGACATTTATAAAGTTTATCATATCCAGGGTCATTTCAGGGAGAACTCTGTGGGCCAGATTCACAAAGGACTTACGACAGCGTATCTACTGATGTCCGAATGAGCGCCGTCGTATCTATGCGCCTGATTCTTAGAATCAGTTACGCTTGAATTCAGCCAAGATACGACTGACGTAAGTCTCCAACGCCGTTGTATCTTGGGTGCATATTTACGCTGGCCGCTAGGGGCGCTTCCGTATTTTTCTGCGTTGAATATGCAAATGAGCTAGATACGCCGATTCACAAACGTACTTGCGCCCGGCGTATTAATATACGCTGTTTACGTAAGGCGTACGACCGGCGTAACCTCATAAAGCAGGTGTTAACGCATGGACGTCGAAAACGCCGGAACATCGTCGTATTTTACGTCATTTGCGTAAGTCGTACGTGAATGGGGATGGGCATAGGTTACATTCACGTCGACAAAGCATTGAGCCAACGTATCTTAGGGAGTATTTGTGACGTAATTCTGAGCATGCGCGCGCATGCCCTGTTCGTTCGCCCCCTAATTTGCATGGGGTCACGGCTCATTGTAATACAACACTCCCACTGCCTTGATAATTTAAAATTACGCGGGCTTACGCCGGCCCATTTACGCTACGCCGCCGTAACTTAGGGAGCAAGTTCTTTCTGAATACGGTACTGGCCTCTCTAAGTTACGGCGGCGTAGCGTATATGAGATGCGCTACGCCCGCCAAAAGTTAAGCCATTCTTTCTAAATCTGCCCCAGTGTGTTATTACTGAAATGTGACTTTTTATGTATCGTTGGGATTGTTCAAACTCTAATAAATATATATAAAAAAGATAAAATAAAATAAAATGAAATGGAGGAACTGCATAATTATTTAATATCTTGTTCTTGGCATAATGAATGAATAAATGGGCATATGAAGAATGGGGTGGGTGAACCTGTAAAGATTTTGAATTCCTCTACTGTTATAGGTTTCCATTCATACAGACCGGCATATCTTGAATTTGGGTTATTGGTGATACATTTTTAAGCATAAAGGTTGCACTGATCCACAATTAAATGTACTAAATTATTGGTGAAAAATAAATAAAAAAACAATGGGTGCAAATGTTTTTGTGTTGAGCTGAACACCTGGCTGTACATTAAAAGGGGGAGATATTAGCTGATCCTGAGTTAAGGGGAAGCCATACTGGGTTTTCAAGTTCATCTGGGAGCTTGGCATGGGCCCTAGCCCTTTGTGGCTGAACTGACACCCCACTAGTACCTGGTCTTTCATGCAGAGGTACTAATATGGCTGCACTGAAAATCAGGGCACTGATGAGGCTGCACTGATGATCAGGCCACTGATTTTCACTATTAGGAACTGTGTAGCAATGTAAACTATAAAGACTCAAGGTCCAACACAGATCCGGGTCTCCTTCCCACACACGGTCTCTGTGTGAGGGAAGGAGGGCTGTTAAACTTGCAAAGACCTGCTGTGTTTACCTTTGTGATCACCTATTATTGGACACATCGATCACGTGGTAAAGGAACTCTGTGATTGGCCCTTTACACCGATCTGTGATTGCGTGTCCAAGGCCCATTGAGGTCACGGAATGTGTGTCCATGGACGCCTTCCCAAAACTCGCAGCCCATGCTGTAGCCATCTTTTGGCTATAATGCGGGTAGGAACCCATGAAAGACACTAAAACCATATTTTTACATAAATTGTTTTAAAGCATCAAGTATGCCATGGCTCTTCTTTTTTTTCAAGTCTCTTACTGTACTTGTTTGTCCTCTGCATGCTCCCTATCTTCCACTGATACAACTCACAGCTACTAGAGTAGAGTGAGCAGTACTGTGTTTACTGGTCAAATGCTCCGCTCTATGCGTACTACAATTTCCATAGAGCTGAATGTTTTTGTAGGTAGATGTCTGAGAATAGCAGAAAAAAAACTTGTATTTGAGAAATAAAACATTGGAAGGGAGAGACAGAAGGTAGATTCTACTTAGATTTAAACAGAAAGCTATTTAATGTCATTCATTTGCCAGCACCACTATCTCCATTGCCCTTGTGACAAAGTCTATTGAGACGAAATGTATGTCGGGTTGGAGGACATAGCGGTGAAGTTAGCATGCCTGCTGGGGTGCAGGACAATAATTTCTAAATGCCTGATGTATTCATTTTACTTGTGAGTAGAATACTGCTCTTTTAATGCATTTTTTATGCTTGCAAATTGCGCAATGATTGATTGTGTTCCTTTTTTATACCATGCCTGGTTATGGTGGAGCACAGACAAGGGATCGCTGGAGCACTTTTGGACTGTAATTAAGCATGTGTGGAGCACCTGTGTCACCACAAATATTTGGAATTGGGATTCCTCTGTCTATATCATTTACCAATTTTATGCCACATTTGAAGATTTGGCATTTTAAATTAACATTATTTGTGTTTTTTTATGCTTTGCACAAAGTAATTGGCACTTTAATTGAAAATATTCATTCTGTATACCTCACCTGACACTTTATTGAATAATATATTTTATGAATGCACATGTTTATAGTTTTACATGCATAGATGGATGAATTACCCTTTTTTTGCACTTAAGGCACTTTGGGGCAGATCCACAGAGCAAGTACGCCGGCATATCTACTGATACACCGGCGTACTTTCAAATTTCCCACGTCGTATCTTTAGTTTGAATCCTCAAACCAAGATACGACGGCATCTGGGTTCGATCCGACAGGCGTGCGGCTTCGTACGCCTTCGGATCGCAGATGCAATACTTTGGCGTCCGCTGGGTGGAGTTTGCGTCGTTTTCCGCGTCAGGTATGCAAATTAGCTTTTTCCGACGATCCACAAACGTACGCGGGGCCGTCGCATTCTCTTACGTCGTCTCTAGTCGGCTTTTTCCGGCGTATAGTTAAAGCTGCTATTTTGCGGTGTATAGATAGACTTGTTAAAGTATGGCCGTCGTTCCCGCGTCGAAATTTGAATTTTTTTTTTGCGTAAGTCGTCCGTGAATAGGGATGGACATAAGTCACGTCTAAGTTCAAAAAATGACATTGTTGCGATGTCATTTAGCACAATGCACAGTGGGAAATTTAGGAACGACGCATGCGCATTTCATTCAGCACGGGGACGCGCTTCATTTAAATGAAACCCGCCCCCAACCTGCCCAATTTAAAATACGGCATCAGAAATACACTACGCCGCTGTAATTTACGGTGCAAACTCGCTGAGGATTCGAAAATGCGCCAGGTAAGGTACGGCGGCATAGTGTATCTCTGATACGCTGCACCAATGTACCGTATTTATCGGCGTATACCGCGCACTATTTTGCCCTGAAAATCAGGGCAAAATCGTGGGTGCGCGGTATACGCCGATACCCGCTTTCCCGCCACGAGTTTGAATACTGCGCCGCATATACCGAGCGCAGTACACTCGTGTATCTTCGGGCAGTCTCGGCGCCTCTCGCGCTGACGTCCTGAGTGTACAGGACGTCAGCGCGAGAGTTGCCGAGCCTGCCCGACAATACACGAGTGTACTGCGCTCGGTATATGTCGGCGCAGTATTCAAACTCCGCGCGGGAAACGAGCGGGGAGGACGCGAGGACGCCGCAGAAGGACGCCGGACCCGACGAAGAGGACACCCGAAGCCGCAGACAGACACCGGACCAGACGAGGCCGCCGATGGACGCCGCGCAAGACACCAAAACTGTAAGTGTATGATCACTACATGATTTTGATTATTTGAATATATGTTTGTTTGAGTAAATTCGCAGCACAACACAACATTTTTTTTATTGTTACGTTTCAGTATTGGGATGTGCAATACAGTGAGTGCAGCTTTTTTTTTAAGCAATTTGAAATTTTAGCATCATCTGGCTTGTGCTTTTATATCTATATACTGTATGTATACTGTATATAGTATAGCAAAATATGAAGTTGCAGTTTTAAAATAATGTTAAATGCCAATAAAATAGCATATTTATTTTTTTACCTTTCAGCCTTTGTGATCCCAATGCAACACAATGGACAGTCAGCAGCTGTCCCTTTCAGTAAAGTGATTATTTTTTTTTATTACAATTCAATTCTAAATATTCAGCATGAACTGGAAATGACTTTTCCTCAAGAGCCATTGTAAATGAGATTGTTACATTCAACACTTCTGCTTTATTTCATCAAGACAGAAAAAAAATAACACTCTGGTAATATATATTTATTTTGGATGAAATACAAATATATTATAAACAGCTGCACAGACTGTAATGTCAATCCACTATAATCATTCACATAATGCTATCACAAATTCTCAGGTTAAAGAGAAAAACTCTATACGGGCTGTCGGAGTATATCTGCTGTCCCATTATATTCAATAACTGATTTAGATTAAGAACACTATTATTATATGGAATTTGAATAATAATATTGTTATCAAGATAACCTTTCAGATAGAAAAAAAGAGCACAATGAAATAGTTTGAATGTAAAGTGTAGGAAAGAGAAAAAAGGGAGGACTAGTGCACTAGAGATTGCTAACACTTGAACGCTGCATTCCCCGCCAAAATACGTTTTCCAACATTCCTGCTCTGAGAACATACCTCAATAATTAAAAATTTAAATAATGTCATTGTATTTTGACAGAAGACAGGACATACACACTAAGGGGTTGATTTACTCATGGAGACGATTGTTTATTAGATTAGCGAAGCCCTGTTCACATCAGTCATTCAGTCATTTAAAAGGGAAATTGGGTTCAATGGGCTAAGTGAACTTCACTGAGCTTAGTAAATAAGAAACGGCTGATATCACTTTGAGAAACCAAACATGTTAAACGCAATTAAAAAAAATATATATATTTTTTTCCGACACATTGAAATTAACAGCTTCATTTTAGTGAACCTTAGGGAATATTTATTTTGCTAGGTAAGCATTTTACACTCCTTTAGTAAAACATATTGGCCCGGATTCAGAAAAGAGATACGACGGCGTATCTCCTAATGCGCCGTCGTATCTCTGAGTGTGGTCGGTCGTATCTATGCGCCTGATTCAGAGAATCAGTTACGCATAGATATCCCTAAGATCCGACAAGTGTAAGTGTCTTACAGTGTCGTATCTTAGGCTGCAATTTCAGGCTGGCCGCTAGGTGGCGCTTCCGTATTTTTACGCAAGGAATATGCAAATTAGTATTTACGCCGATTCAGAAACGAACGACCGCCCGACGCTTTTTTTTACGTCGTTTGCGTTCGGCTTTTTCCGGCGTATAGTTACCCATGCTGTATGAGGCGTAGCTAATGTTAAGTATTGCTGTCGTTCCCGCGCCAAGTTTTGAAATTTTACGTTGTTTGCGTAAGTCGTTCGCGAATAGGGTTGGACGTAATTTACGTTCACGTCAAAAGTAATGACGTTTTGCGGCAGATTTTCGAGCATGCGCACTGGGATTTTTTAACGAACGGTGCATGCGCCGTTAAAAAAAAAACGTAAAATACGCGGGGTCAAAGCAAATTTAAATAAAACACGCCCCCAACATCCCCATTTGAATTAGGCGGGCTTACGCCGCCCACATACATTATGCCGCCGTAACTTAGGGCGCAAGTTCTTTCTGAATACGGAACTTGCGCCCAAAGTTACAGCGGCGTAACGTATCTAGGATACGTTACGCCGGCCGGAGAGATACGCTCAGGTATCTGAATCCGGCCCATTGATAGCAACAATTGTGTTACAATCACGGGGGGAAAGGAAAATAGATTCAAACATTTTTGAATCTAATGATTTCTCTGCAGATTCAATAAAGGTATACTAACCTCATAACAATAATATAACAGCTACAATTCTGAGAACAGGATTGTGGACAGTAGAGATAAGCACACCAGGCAAAGTTCACTCATTGAAGGCTCTGCAAACACAGCAAAAAATCTGCTAAACCCAAGCATAACTTTGACACCCATAGAGGTCTACGGGAACTGAATTTTTTAATTGTTTTCTGACGTTTTTCAACATGAATTTGCTAGCTTTAAAACAAATAGGTAGCTGGGCACTGTCATGGGGGAACCAATGCAAAAAAAAAATGTAAATGCAAAATTAAAAAAAAAAGTATGCTGTGCAGTGGGGAGTGGCTCTTGTAATGCAGCCTAAAGGAAAATATAAAAAAAATATTAATTCTATATATTTTTTTAAAGTGGTTATAAACTTCAGACATGAAAAATGAACAAAGCACAAACCACTATAGTGTGTACTAGCCTTAATCCAAAGCACAAAGTGTGACTCCTCTCTGATCTCTCCACGCACTACTATTTGCAGAAGTCACGTCTCACAATTTTTCCCAACACAGCAGTCTGGGTGGAAATGAAATGCCCCCACCAGTACACAGCAGGTAACTCAAAAGCCTGGTACACACAATCTGATTTTTAACGGACAAATCGTAGGACTTTTGTCCGAATGGCGTTGGCCAGGAATTTTTCATGCACACAAACGGCAAATAATTGTCGACCAACAAACACGAAACAGCGTGTTTTTTCAGCTCTTTAGTGCCACTCTTTGAGCAACTTCTGCTAATGTTGTGTTATGGTAAGCATTGCTTTTGAGCATGCGTGTTTGTACTTTGGAGTTTTGTCCGACGGACTTGTGTACACATGATCAAATTATCCGACAACACACAATTGTTGGTGGACGATTTTAAAGCATGCTATCCCACATTTGTCAGTGGAAAATCCAACAACAATTGTCCGATGGAGCATACCAACAGTCAAATTTTCTGACAACACCCTGTCATCACACAATTCCCATCGGATAATCTGATCGTGTGTACGAGGCTATAGTCTTACTTCTGTATATTGTTCAATAAGCCTGTGTAGAGAGAGGTATGTATGTTTCCTCCAATCAACTCACAGATATCAGGGAATTCTGTGCTATATGCTTTGCAGTGTGTAAAACAAAATATCCCCACCCCCTGCTGCTAGATCTGAGGAAAACAATACTTTGATTTTAGTGTTTTTAGAATGATCCCTATAAAAAAATGACTATGTTGGAGGATTTGTTTCATCTACAGTATGTGTATCATCTGAGACTAATTGCTTCACAGGATATATTTAAGGATTTAAACCACTCTAAAAATGTGCTTTGGGGTGCCTTAACCCTGCACATAAAGTTGTGGAGCAGTAGGATGTATGCTTTAGAAGTGAGAACCAGCAGGCAAGGGATCTGTCAATTAGCAACAGTAGTACCCCCGTGCTAAATGACAGACTCCCAACAGAATGGTCACTATAATATTTGGTCAGTGACATCACCCAGGATTCCAAGCATTGTGTTTATATTCCAGCAGTTCTAGGGAGCTGTTATTTGTAATGGGAATAGTTACGGAGCAGATTTGCTGTGTCAGTAAGTCAACATCATTGGGTGACGATCATCATGATTGATGTGGATCTTCATCTCTGGGAAACATGATTAATCTTAGATTTACACTGAATGGCATTTTTTTATTATTTCTAATAAATGGTGTGGGTGTTTTTTCTCACTATTTATCTTCTTGCTTGTGAATGAGTAAAAAAGGTGCTATATACCCTGTACTCATTCAACTTTGGGGGAAGATATATGGGGGGCTTCCATATTCTAAAGGGGCTTTCAGATTCTGATACGTTTTCCTACAGACCCCCAAATCAATGGGGAAGAGGACTTTGTTCCCATCAACATGGGGACAAGTTGCCTTGCAAGGGTGGGAAAGGGCTTGTTCACCCACCTTTGCAAAGTATTATCCCAATGTTAAAGGCATATTATTCTTGTATCGCTTACGAGTAAGGCAGGTTCATGCTTGCAGCTCAACCTCTCCTGACCAGCTTTGGCTACATCCTTAATAAGAGTCTTTCAGGAGGATTCAGTTTAACCCACACACTTTATTTCTCAAGCACACCATTATTTTTCACCACATGTTTCGCTCGGCAGAGCTTCTTCAGGAGATTAGGTTGTGGCATCTATTATGCTATGGGTAACAAAAAAATTAAATGAATAACTTTATCAACATTTGATAACTATACTTTTAAGCTTTGATTTTATAGGCTCTAATTAGTGCCTTGTAGTATCCTTCTTTACCCATATCATTTTTTTCAAATTCTTAACAAAATTCAGATAAATTTCTATATGTACACCGAGATGTTTTTCTTTCCTCCCATATCTCTTGATTTTTCTCTATTTGCTTGTATGGAAGCCAAGGGCAGACATTGGTCGGTTTTTAATCAATGCCCCGATCCATGTTTGCCCTTTATTTGGACCCATTGACAGCGATATGCCCTCTGGTTCCTTTTGTTTTACCAGCCCCTTTTTTCCTGATGTTCCGGACTGACTTGCATGTTTCTTTGTGCATCTCATGTCCGATTCACCAAAGTTTTTTTTTCCCCACCATTAACAGCTTCAGTGTTGGCAACATATTTTCCAATATGGGCGCCGTGAATGACAGTGTCATTGCGTCATCCAGGTGCCGCCGGTTTTACATTGGCGTATGCGCTGTGATGCTCCTTTTGCATCTGGGGCATGGCAGTGGTGTCAGATGCTGCCGGGCTGGTTCAGAACTTAAACTGTGTTTTTCGCCGCTATCCTCTGCCAGTTCCACAGAGGAGAGGGATGAGATCACATCTCTTCCTCCAACCATCCCTGAACCTTAACATCACCTGCCTCTAGGTAAGGACAGACTTTCTTTATGCACGCTGCTTTTGCTCTGGTACCTATGTCTTTGATCAGACTCTTGTTACCTGACGGCTATATTTGATTGAAATCTTTGATTTTTTCATGCTCCCGTGCAGGGTCTCCAATTGGGGGATTTCCCTGTCAGGGATCGGGACTACTTTTCTCTCCATTCTGCGATCCGATGGACAATTGAGACTCCGTGTGCTCACCAAAGCCCTGTCTCATCTCTTTGAGAGCCTGGGACATCTTTATATATTCAATTGATTCTATAACCATGTGCAATTCAAGGTACAGTTTTATATTTTCTTTTACAATTGCTGTTGTTGATTTACCCCCTTCTCTACCCCTCTTCCCAAACATAACCCAACTGGTCTATTTCATCCTGTGTTGTTTTTCTTGATTTCAGGCAAACAACCTTTCTATTCTTTTTGCCCTTTTCTACAAGCCTTGAGAGGATCATCACTAAGGCGGCAGAACATCTCTCTGTATGTGCAAAATGTGTGCATTTTTAAATCCTTAAATTTCAATTTCTCATCTATGCTTAAATATCCAGCAGTATTGGTAAGTTTCATGCCACATCATTACCCATACTTCCATTACCCATACTTCAATGCCCTTGATTGTTATTGTTTCCTATATTTGTTGATACATCTGCATAATTCTCTCTATTTATGCCAATATGCAATGTTATAATATTTTAACTTTTAAACATGAGCATTCATTTCATTTTTCTGTTACCCATAGCATAATAGACGACACAACCTAATACCCTGAAGAAGCTCTGCCGAGCAAAACATGTAGAGAAAGTGGTACTGTCTGTTCAAATGCATTACTAAGGGAGTAATTGATGTATGATTTGAATATCCTACTGTCTCATGTTTTTTAATAAGTTTTGTAATAAAGTTTTTCCAATTTCAAATATAGTCCATCAGTGATTCTAGTATTTCCTATACAACACCTTTAAAGTCGCGAGGCCTGTGACCTCTAGCCCCTCCAATTTTGTCTCATAAAATAAATCATGTATGCTCACTACTACCGAAGATGTTCTTTTATATGGCCATCATAACTAAAAAGGGAAACCCCCTGCATGACAAATTACACCAGGAAAAAGAGGTAGTTTAAAGGTAAGTATACCAACTTTATACAAAGCCATTTCAAAATGTTAAAATATACATGCAGAGATAATACATATAAGCAGATGCATACAATGCAGTGCACTTTACTCACCGCCAAAAGGAGCACCTTTAAATGACCATTAAAATAAGTGGATATTTCTTTACTGACCACCAACGTCAGGGAACTCTCTCATTTTCAATGTCTGCATTTATTTTATTTCCATGATTATTATTCCATTAAGAAAGACAGGAGTGTTATTTTTGTTATAAAGATGTTTGGTAATTTACAATATGCCAATACACAGTACAAAGAGATTGAATTATTGTCTTACCACAAATAATATTAGCAAAGATATTCAATATCAGGCTGTTTTGAGCCATTGATGATCAATAACAATTTGTTTACTGTATAATCATTGCTTCCTAATCCATCTCTTTTAGTTTTCACAAAATGTAACATAATATAATAAAGCAGTAAAGCAAATAAAACAAAAGAAATCTCTTGAAGTATTTTGTATGTATGCTTATTCGCTACTTTGACTTCCAATTCCCTTCCCTGTGCAATCGATAATCTTGTCTATAACAGTGATCCGTTAATCCCTATAACTCACAAGTAGTTTACAAAAGCTATTGTGTTAAATAACTATATCATCCACACCTGATACTTCCAAGATTTCAGAAGATTCTGCCCATCTATACCAAATACTTTCAAATCTTTTGGGACACCCAAAAGCCCCAGTTATTTTATATAAAGGGATAGCAGCATTGTTTACTTTTTCCAGGCCCCAATGCTTATTGGTTAATGTAATGCTTTTAATTTTCTTGCATAGAAAAAAGTAACCTTATACATTTCTTAATAGAATTATTAATCTCATAATTTTCAATGACTCCCAGAAGACTAACCACAGAAATGCAAATATTATCCTCTATAAACTCTGCCACATGCAAATGCAAGAGTCGAATCCAGGAGTCTTCTAACTATGGCCCTCCAGTTGTCCAGGAACTACAATTCCCAACATGCCTAGTCATGTAGGGCCGTATTTTGGAGATCCCTGGTCTAATCCAACTGCACTCCCACACTATACATACTGTATATATACAGTATATATATGTCCTTTAGACAACTGACATTTGTTTCATTTGAAACTGGTGTATAGTAGGTTGGGTATAAAAATCTCATCTATATTATTTTGCTGTTAGAAGACATAGGCATCACAGTATCTAGATGTCAACTTATTGTGATCTAGATTAAGGCCTCGTACAGACAAACGGATTTTGGCCATCATTTGGTCTGATGGCTGTACACACCATCAGACCAAATTTGCCGCAGACAGACGGCGCAGTGACATGGCGGCGACGATGACGCGGCGACGTACGCGAACCCGGAAGTTCAATGCTTCCACGCATGCGTCGAATCACTTCGACATCATGCGCGGGTTCTCGGGCCAGCGGACATGTCCAATGAGTCATACTGACAAATCGGACATGTCCGGCGGACATGGTTCCAGCTGACATGTTTCTTAGCATGCTAAGAAACAGTTGTCAGCTGGAAACCTGTCCGGTCGGCCGGAAAATTGTCCGGTCAGCCCTACACACGACCGAACATGTCCGCGGAAACTGGTCCGCCAGACCAGTTTCAGCGGACATGTTCGGCCATGTGTACGAGGCCTAAGAATTAATGATTCTAATTTGGTATTGGAAAGTAATTTTCTCCCTTCTCCTGTCTTACCACTGCATGTAAAGGTTGGACAAATTTATAAAGCCAATAGTTAGGAATCTCCTGCTCATCTCCTACATTAAAAAGATGATGGGCACAATTTAATGCCATTTTGAGCTCATCTATACCCATCTTCTAACTTCTACCACATTTGGATAGAACCAAAGGGGGGTTTTAGGAGATGAGTAAAGGGAGTTATTCAAAACCTGTTTAGAACCGAGACCAAATAATTGTAAATATAATATTTCCACTCCCCTAGCCAAATTTCTGCCCCATAAAATAGGTTTATAAGTGTGATGTAACAATAGCTGCCTCTACTGCTGTTTCTGCATTATTTAGTAGGTGAAGCATCCTCCAGTTTATGCAAATCAGTTGGGATGAAAAATAATACAGTTGTAGACTAGGAGGAGCTAAACCTCCTCTCGTACTAGGTAATTGCAGGTTCGTAAGCAAAATTGGACGAGTTCAAGAGCTCCATGACAGGGGTGTTATTTAGACTGAATCATTGTTATCTGCTATTGTTTGAATTTAATTTCTGACAAGGAAGCAATAAAATCCACTGAGGTGATAATCAAATAAACCCTACACAATACTGGTGTCATTCAAAATAAGCTGTGCTACGAGTATCCAAGGATAAGGGTATATGGCTAGTAAAACTATCAACACAAGTATCTCTCCAGATACCCTCAAACAACTCAACAACAGCAAATCCATGCCAGAGTCACAATAGTCATATGCTGGTGTCTAGTATTGGAAGTTTGTACTGCGTAAGGTATGTGTACAACAGTTCAAGCCGAAAATAGTGCACTAACACTCCAGTATATCTAAATAAACAAATAAGATTGAGTGCTTTCATACAGCAAGTAATGGCCAGACACATATACTTTCTTGACATAAGCAAACAAATTCAAGACTATGAGACCCACTTTGCCCTAGATAAATGTCATGTCTCCTTATGTAATCTTTCATGAACTACACAATGGGTTTCCTGATATTCAGTTCCTAAATCTGTAAAGATTTGGTGGCAATGCCAAACAGACAAAGTATGGAGCCGTGTCTCTCTATTATTGTACCATTTAAAAAAAACATGTGTGTAGGTCAATCTCAGAGAAGAAACTAATTTCTCCACAAAGGGCTGGCTAGTGTCCTATTGTGAGAAGACACACTTCAAATGCCATATGTTTCAACTATGTACCTCTTACGTCTGTAGGGGGGAGGAACATATATCAGTTGTCCCTTATATTAAAGGGGGCTTCCAGATTCAAAAAAGTCCCCCCGCAGACCCTCACATCCACTGGAATAGCAATATGGGAATGCTGCCCTTGTCCTCATCAATTCAGAGACAAGAAATCTTGCAGTGAGGAGGCTTTGCACCAGTCTAGAAGGTACCCTACCAATGTTGAGTGCATGCGGCCTGGTCAGCTAGGCTGCATGGCTAGATAAGGGCCTGATATGGATTTGGGCATGTTTGTTTGTTTGTTTATTTTCATAAAGCCCCTACAGGTCTTTAATTTAGAGTTAACCATGAATAATGGCCCTATAATTATTACTCTTACATGGCTAGAGCAGTGATATGTAACTTGTTCCAAACCGATAAGAATGGTCCGACGGGCCATTTCCATCGGTTCACCGCAGAAGTGGCCTGATGGTCTGATGTGCGTACACACCATCACTCCAAAAACCGATCGGGTCAGAACGCGGTGACGTCAAACACACGACGTGCTGAATAAAACAAAGTTCAATGCTTCCAAGCATGCGTCGACTTGATTCTGAGCATGCGCGGGTTTTGAACCGATGCTTTCTGTACTAACCATCGGTTTGGACCGATCGGGCAGCGGTCCATCGATTTGATTTTAAATCATGTTTTAAAATTTTGGACCGAAGGACAGCAGACCGATGGGCTATACACACGGTCGGTTTGGACCGATGAAACGGAACCTCGGTCCATTCTCATCGGTTTTGTCCGACCGTGTGTACGCGGCATAACACAATCAACAACTTCATAAGTAGCTGCACCCAATGCATGTGTCTGTTATGTTTGCATGTGAGTGTATGTGAGAGATTAAGATTCTTTGATTTTTGTTAAAAAAAAAAAGATTCTTCGATTTTGGGAGGGTTTTTACGTGCTTGGTTGTAAGTCCCCTGTCACTGTGTGATAGGGTTTAGCTATGACAGGTTCGCTTTAATGGGACCCTTGATATTTCACCTGCCTTCTATTGAAGTAAATTTAGTACAGATTGTGCTCCACTAGCTTCTTCCCTGGTCAAACCCAGAAGTGGCATAATGCGTATTGCTCCTGTACTTATTATAGTTAAGGGAGATCAGTGGATGGCTGTTCACATGTCTCCCTCTATCTAACCCAGCAGCACCTGCCATGGGGGGTCACAGGCCCACAGCAGAGCTCAAGAAACAGGGACAGGGGCAGACTACAAATTATCTGGCTGCTGTACACCCAACAGTTAGCTTGTAAGATTTTAATGTATAGGAGCTAGGAGTGTGTGGAATCCACTGCTGCTTCTGCTAACATGACAGACGTTGGTGGCAGCAAAAGAACTAAAGGAATTGTGTATTTTTAATGTTGCTCTTTAAACCACAAAAAATAAAATTATTTTCCATTGCAACAACTGTATTTTTTTGCATTGGTATATGTCCCAAATGGAAATGTCCAGTTAGCCATGGCCCCTTCAAAATAGCAAGATTCAATAGACTTCTACATGGTTCTGCTGCTATGCACAGAGTTTGCCGTTGGGTTCAACAGACGTCCAGCAAACTAAACTTTTTTTGGTTCACTTATCCCTAAAAGAGATTCAATCTTAGTGATTTTCACAAAGCAGACATTTGCAGATTGTATTGTATCTAAATAATGCCATGTTTGTGTCTTCTTCTCTGATAATGTGCAGCCAGGAATACATGCAGCAAGCAAAACGCAAAGCAGCATATTAACAATTCCTCCATGCATCATTTTGTCAGAAATAAAGGTGGCATGGGGTCCCCTCAAAATCAATACCAGACTGTTCTGCAGGTATGCTGTCTAGATGGAAAGAAAACAGTGTTAGCAAGCATTTGACCAGGCTTTGGACATTCTACTTTTTACATTAAGTATATGTAAACAGTTTAACCACTTCAGCCCCGGAGAATTTGTCTGCCCAATGACCGGACCATTTTTTGCAATTCGGCACTGCGTCGCTTTAACTGACGTGGCTTCCAAACAAAATTTACGTCCTTTTTCTCCCACAAATAGAGATTTCTTTTAGTGGTATTTGATCACCTCTGCCGGTTTTTATTTTTTGCACTATAAACAAAAAAGAGCAACAATTTTGAAGAAAAGCAATATTTTTTACTTTTTATACCCAAAAAAAGATATAAAAAAACATTTTTTTCTCAGTTTAGACCGATATGTATTCTTCTACATATTTTTGGTAAAAAACAATTGCAATAAGTATATATTGATTGGTTTGCGCAAAAGTTATAGCGTCTACAAAATAGGGGATAGATTTATGGCATTTTTAGTAAGATATTTTTTTTACTAGAAATGACAGCGATCTGCGATTTTTATCATGACTGTGACATTATGGCAGACACATCGGACACTTTTGATGCTATTTTGAGACCATTGTCATTTATACTGCGATCAGTGCTATAAAAATGCACTGATTACTGTGTAAATGACACCACTAGGGGGCTAGGAAGGGGTTAAGTGTGTCCTAGGGAGTAATTCTAACTGTGGGGGGGCTGGGTTACGAGTGACACAACATTAATCACTGTTCCCGATGACAGGTTTACATAGGCAGGGTCGCACGCGCGCCCTCACGGCAGGAAAATTCAAAGCAATGTACCTGTACGTTGCTTTGCGCAGCCATGCCATTCTGCTGACGTATATCTACAAGAGGCGGTCAGCAAGCGGTTAATATCCATAGCTTGGCCACAATTCTACATTAGGGAGTTCTAAGGCTGGGTTCATAATATTGCACTGTTGCCTTTTGATAATGCACCTATTACTACAACATGTGAAATCACAATGCACGGTAACACACTAGCTTACATTGTGGTGTTTTACAAAATATAGTGCATCAAAAGTTCCCTTGCATTTTGGTGCACTAGCACAATGCATGCTATCTTGTGTGGAATGCAATAGTGGAACTCCTATTTTCAATGTAAATCTTTAGAAAAAAAAAAGTTTTTGCTTTCAATACATATTTTTACTAGGGATGAGCTTTATGTTGGAGTCATTGGGTAACCCCAGGCTCACCCAATGACGTGGATGGGTGACCCCCGCCCTGTGACATCACAGGGTGGGGTCACCCATCCACGTCATTTACGCAAGGAGAAAGCCGGGGGTTACCCAATGACGTGGACGGGTGACCCTGCCCCCCTCTTATGCGTCATGGGGGTTTCGTTTCTTGTTGGAGACTGAGTGGAGACTGGAGCATTGCTGGAGAATGGATCATCGTTGGACATGGAGAGACGGGATTGCATCGCTGGACAGACTTCGAGAGACTGGATTACATTGCTGGAATTTATTTTTTATTTTTTTTATATTTAATAAAGGACTTGTCCCAAACCGTCTACTGTGATTTTTAAAATGTTCACACTTTTTCTTTGTGAAATGGTAGGGGTACAATGTACCTCTTACCAATTCACATAGGAAGGGCGGGATCTGGGGGTCCCCTTTGTTAAAGGAGGCTTCCAGATTCCGATAAGCCCTCTGCCCGCAGACCCTTTTCCCCATTAACATGGGGACATCCTTTCCATGTTGAGGGCATGTGGCCTGGTAAGGTTCAGGAGCGGGGCGCTCTCTCATCCCCCCTCTTTTCCTGCGGCATGCCAGGTTGTGGTGCGGGATTCCCCTTAAAATCCATACCAGACCTGAAGGGTCTGATATGGATTTTTGGGGGGAACCCCATGCCATTTTTTTTAAATAGCGCAGGGTTCCCCTTAATATCCATACCAGACCTGAAGGGTCTGATATAGAATTTGGGGGGGACTGCCATGCTTTTTTCTTTGGTTCAAGGTTCCCCTTAATATTCATACCAGACCCAAAGGGCCTGGTAATGGACTGGGGGGGGGGACCCCTGACGTTTTTTTCAATTACTTTGATCTGTATTCCCGGGAGCCGACAATTCATGAATAGCCACAAGTAGTTTTAAATTACTTTTTTTCCTTTAGAAATGACATTTTGTGCAGGGACTATAGACACCCCCCAGGTATGAAATTTAAAGGAATATTTCACTTTTATTGTTTCACTTTAAGCATTATTAAAATCACTGCTCCCGAAAAACGTCAGTTTTAAAAAAAAAATATTGCATTGATGCATGTCCCCTGGGGCAGGAACCAGGTCCTCTTTCTATGACAATAACTTGCATTTTAACCGTTAAAATTAGCACTTTTGATTTTTCATGTTCGTGTCCCAAAGACTTTAACGGTGTTCGCGTGTTCGAACAAATTTTTTGCCTGTTGGCATGTTCTGGTGCAAACCGTACCGGTGGGTGTTCGGCTCATCCCTAATTTTTACATCTACAGCTCTAAGTTACTCATTAAAAGGTGTCAGTATTATAGTTTGTTGAGGAACATCAAAGTATTCCATGTGGGTGCTGTTAAAGTGGATTTCCAAGCAATGTATTGTAATTACCAGCTGTTTATATACTTTACACACCGCTTACACTCTGCACAATAAGGAGGACAATTCTATTACTTTCTGGTTCAGCTCCCTGCTAACTGAACAGCAATGATGTTTTTTCATTGCCCTATGAATAGGTTGGGGATGGGAAGGTAGCATGGGACAGAGAAGAATTGATGGACCAGAGGGTAAGTGTGTCGCCTGCCTGGCTGTGTTATGTGGCAGGTGTCAATAATTAACAAGACTGGCTGTACAAAATTACAAATCCTCTCACACAACGTTTTACAATAATTCTTGTTTTGATGGGGAGCATTTAGTAAAAGGATGGTCTTCGTATCACAGGATCATTAATTCCGTAGTCAGAATCCACATTTTGTAGAATCTTAACAAACTCAAATGATACACTAGTAGGGGTTTACTGCAGTAGCCTAACGTTATAGTTTGTCATTCAGAACCTTGACATTACACCTGCTATTAAAACTAAAGAAATATTTATTCTTTAAACATTATCCTTAATTTATCCAATCAGTTCCTCACACATTTGCTAACCAGAACAATGTTTACATTAAATCACACTGTTTCGAAAATCTCCAAATTAGGATTGCCTCATCAAAATTAGGACAGTTGTCATGTCTACTATCAGAAACCTGCTCTTATAAAATGCTGTCATAAGGCAATTAATTTGTACTCTCAAAACTTAAAGCGGTAGTTCACCCTGACCCACATGATGTTACCATCGAGACAGGCATTGTAGCGCGAGCTACAGTATGCCTGTCCCGATTTTTTTAACCCCGTACTCACCTCGTAGTCGTCCATCGTAGATTCCGGCTCCCGCGGGGAATGGGCGTGCCTATGGAGAGGGAGGATGATTGACGGCCGGCCCTGGCACGTCACTCTCCCCGAAGACAGCCGGAGTAGGTCTCGGCTCTTCACGGCGCGTGCGCACAGGCTATGCGCACGCGTCGTGAAGACCAAGCCTATTTCGGCTATTTCCGGAGAAGCGTGACGCGCCAGAGCCGGCCGTCAATCATCCTCCGTCTCCAGAGGCACGCCCATTCCCCGGTATCTTCGATGGACGACTACAAGGTGAGTATGGGGGGAAAAAATTCGGGACAGGCATACTGTAGCTCGCGCTACAGTGCCTGATTTAAAGGTAAAAGAAAAATTTTTTTTTTTTTTCCTGTCGATAGGGTGAACCCCCGCTTTAATGAATAAATAAATCCAATCTATAAGGGTTATTAAACATGAATATAGAATCTGTAAAGCAATTTATTCAAAATAGAATCACAGGCTTACTATTAAGTATCACAGAAAGAATCAAACCATAGGAAACATGTTTTTTTTCATCTTTCCAAGGAAGTAATTTATTTAGCTATTGCTTTCCAGTCATCAATAAAAAGAAAGACTTTGTGTAGAATTACTTATACAGAGTATATGCATAAGCAATAATAAAATAGCTATTCATTTTAACAGTCACAATGGTACAAAAAAAGATGTCCCAAGTACTTCTTAAAGAACAAATGATAAGAAAACCATATTTTACACATAACAACAATTTGTTGTTCAATTCAAGCATAAAGTGGCATAGAATTTTCTATTTGCGTACAAGGTATCAACTGCTTTTCAATACAGCTAGCTTTCCAGGGGTCAGAAGAAGATCTTCACACTCTGTATTTCTTTTTAGCATAAGCTCTCCCCCTAATGAGCACAATAACAGAAATGTGTCTGGTCTGTACTAGCTTTTCCGTGTAAATACAATGTATAATCACTAAAAGGGCTCCCACCTGGCAATGCACTTTTACATTGAAGCAACTTTTATTGATTTTGATTTGCAGGAATTTCATTGTGCAGTTGATTTTTTTTTTATGTCATCACAACTGTAAAATAATGTAACTAATCATGAAGCAGCAATACTATACATTTAATAAGTATACTCTGGGGGAATTCTTAAACAGTGTCATAGACACCCAGTAGGATTCTGTCTTGCTTCCACACCAAAATTGTTAGTGGTTGCGTCAGATTCATGTACCTGTCAGAAACAGTAAAACTGAGGTTGAAGTGTCCATATTGTAAACTCCTTCCTTGGTGCACTCCATCACAAAGACAGATGCATGGCCAAAGTGTTTTGTAGTGGAGTGTTTTCACCCACCCAACAGACAACATGGCCATGTAAACAAGTTCTTCATCAGGTCTGCCTCCCCTGTGACTCATCATTTCCAAAATCTGGGCATGACAATATTTGAATAATGACATAACTGGTATCCCCGCAACCCTTTGTTTACATTCAACTTTTGACTGGGGAATCTTCTGGCCATAGGCTGACTGAAGATAGAGCCCATTCATGACAGCTTTGCAGACTCTGAGCACTGGAGTCTCTGTACACCAGTTCAGAGCTGGTCTTAATTACCACCAGTATTCTAATATTAAAACTAGTGGTCATTTTTTAGGAATCTGTCATAGTGACAGGTTCTTAAATTGGTGGTAGTAGGAACTAAGGGCCAGATTCAGGTAGAATTGCTGTGTAAAGTTAAGGCACCCAAAACGACGACTAACTTTGCGACGGGAAACTAGACTAGCGGCGACGTAGTGAACGCGAAAAAAACCGTCGTGGATCGCCGTAACTCCTAATTTGCATACCCGACGCTGATTTACGACGCAAACTCCCCCCAGCGGCGGCCGCGGTACTGTATCCTAAGATCCGACAGTGTAAAACAATTACACCTGTCGGATCTTAGGGATATCTATGCGTAACTGAGATCTGAGATACTCCGTCGTATCTCGACTGTGAATCTGGCCCTAAATTCTTATCTGAGTGCTTAAACTTCTAATCATAGTCCTACAATATTAATAACAATTTGAACACAATCTTTCATCAAAATAAAACTCTATATACTCTATATATTCTAATTCCCATTGGTGAAAGTATATGTGATAAGTGTAATCTTTAAAACATCTTCTATGGTCTGTAATCTGCTTCCAGTCAATTACTCTTAAAAACACCTCCACTCTGTGATCAAATATTATCCAAAATGTGCTCTCACCTTATCTTTTGGACCTATGTGTCCCAGATCCAACACTTGCTTATTTCAATTCAAGGTTTCAATACTGGTGTCTATTGGCCTAATAACAGAAGCAAACTCATACAGCTCTTCACATAAATGTTTATTGTAAGATTTAAAAGTCAACTGCCATTTGTATAATGCAGCATTTATATTTAACTGCAATTGTCTATAGGCTTTTTATGTGGCATATTCTATAGGGAGTATCCCAGTTAACCACTTGACCACTGGGCACTTAAACCCCCTTAATAACCAGACCAATTTTCAGCTTTCGGTGCTCTCACATTTTGAATGACAATTACTCAGTCATACAACACTGTACCCAAATGAAATTTTTGACCTTTTTTTTTCCACAAATGGAGCTTTCTTTTGGTGGTATTCAATCACCATTTGTTTTTTTAATTTTTTGCGCTATAAAAGAAAAAAGACTGAAAATTCTGTAAAAAAATGATTTTTTCTTTGTTTCTGTTATAAAATTTAGCAAATTTGTAATTTTCTTCATAAATTTTGGCCAAAATGTATACTGCTACATATCTTTGGTAAAAATAAGTACAAATTGGTGAATATTATTTGGTCTTTGTGAAAGTTATAGCGTCCACAATCTATGGTGCCAATATCTGAAAATTGTTCGGGGGTATTGCAGAGTATTGTGCGGGGGTATTCCAGAGTATTGCGCAAGGGGTATTGCAGAGTATTGCACAGGGGGTATTGCAGAGTATTGTACGGGGGTATTGCAGAGTATTGTTCGGTGGTATTGCAGAGTATTGTACGGGGGTATTGCAGAGTATTGTGCGGGGGTATTGCAGAGTATTGTGCGGGGGTATTGCAGAGTATTGTGCAGGGGGTATTGCAGAGTATTTTGCGGGGGTATTGCAGAGTAATGTGCGGGGGTACTGCAGAGTATTGTGCGGGGGTATTGCAGAGTATTGCACTGGGGTATTGCAGAGTATTGCGCAGGGTATTGCAGAGTATTGCGCGGGGGGTATTGCAGAGTATTTTGCAGGGGGGAATTGAAGAGTATTGTGCATGGGGGTATTGCAGAGTATTGCGCAGGGGGTATTGCAGAGTATTGCGCGGGGGTATTGCAGAGTATTGTTCGGTGGTATTGCAGAGTATTGTATGGGGGTATTGCAGAGTATTGTGCGGGGGTATTGTAGAGTATTGTGCGGGGGTATTGCAGAGTATTGTTCAGTGGTATTGCAGAGTATTGTGCGGGGGTATTGCAGAGTATTGTGCGGGGGTATTGTAGAGTATTGTGCGGGGGTATTGCAGAGTATTGCATGGGGGTATTGCAGAGTATTGCACGGGGGTATTGCAGAGTATTGCGCAGGGGGGAATTGAAGAGTATTGTGCATGGGGGTATTGCAGAGTATTGCGCAGGGGGGTATTGCAGAGTATTTTGCGGGGATATTGCAGAGTATTGTGCGGGGGTATTGCAGAGTATTGTGCGGGGGTATTGCAGAGTATTGCGCTGGGGTATTGCAGAGTATTGCGCGGGGGTATTGCAGAGTATTGCGCGGGGGGTATTGCAGAGTATTGCGCAGGGGGGAATTGAAGAGTATTGCGCATGGGGGAATTGAAGAGTATTGCACAGGGGGTATTGCAGAGTATTGCGCAGGGGGTATTGCAGAGTATTGCGCAGGGGGTATTGCAGAGTATTGCGCAGGGGGTATTGCAGAGTATTGTGCAGGGGGTATTGCAGAGTATTGCGCAGGGGTTAGTGCAGAGTATTGCGCAGGGGGTATTACAGAGCATTGCGCAGGGGGTATTGCAGAGTTTTGTGCATGGGGTATTGCAGAGGATTGCGCAGGGGGTATTGCAGAGTATTGCGCAGGGGTATTGCAGAGTATTGCGCAGGGTATTGCAGGGATGGCTGAGCAGGGATGGCTGGATCTGTGACTGCAATAGTCACAGATCCAGCCCACAGTGCTGCTGACACCCTCTCTCCTCTCACACTGTACCGATCGGTACAGAGAGAGGAGGGAGGAACCGGCATCATCAAATGGCGTCATTGGACGGAGCGATCACGTGGTAAACAGCCGCTATCAGCGGCAATTTACCGGGATCCGTGAACGGCATTCATGGACATTCCCTTGTGCGCGCCCCAGGGGGCGTGTGGGAGCGTGATTCTGGGAGGACGTCCATGGACGTCCTCCCAGAGTTAAGGAACCGCCTTGTAGACGTACTTTGTCTATGAGGCGGTGATTAACTGGTTAAAGTACAACTATAAGCTCCTATATGACAGTCTAAACATGTCCAAAATCTGGTTATTATGTGATACACAAGCCTCTAAGAGTAAATAATAAACTTTCTTTACATCCCTAACTGAACCAAAGTTTCCTTCACATGTGTCTCGCACTATCCACCTTCGAGATGCTGCAGCTTGTAGGGGGGTGATTTCATCAAAAGACACAGTGCTGTCAATTCAGAAAGCAGTTGACAGGACATGGTATGGCCAGTGAAGCTACAGGCTTGTGAATTGCTAATGGCAATGTTAATATTCACATGTCCTACAACATATTTTTATCCCAAAGCCTACATGAACATGGCACCATCACCAGTGGACTTTACTGGCAGGCTCAACAGTTGAACTTTGCCGAGAGACTAAACTGTAATTGTAGATGTACTTAAAGTTAAAGTGGACCTTCACTCCAATAAGCACTTTGTGCAACCCTTACACCGACCTTTTTTTCTGTTTTTGCTTATTTCTCCCTCAGGCCCACCCTTGCTTCCATTCTCACCTAGAATGAGAGGAATGGTGTGCACTTTGATGCCTCCTGAGATATCCACATCAAATATCCCAGGAGGCATCAGCTTCCACACTGCACCATCAGAGGGCCAGATCCACAAAGCGAGTACGCCGGCATATCTACTGATACGCCGGCTTACTTTCAAATTACCCGCGTCGTATCTTTAGTTTGAATCCTCAAACCAAAATACGTCCGGCTTCTGGGTTCGATCCGACAGGCGTACGGCTTCGTACGCCTTCGGATCATAGGTGCAATACTTTGGCGCCCGCTGGGTGGAGTTCGTGTCGTTTTCCGCGTCGGGTATGCAAATGAGCTTTTTCCGACGATCCATGAACGTACGCGCGGCCGTCGCATTCTCTTACGTCGTCTCTAGTTGGCTTTTTCCGGCGTATAGTTAAAGCTGGTATTTTGCGGCGTATAGATAGACTTGCCATGTTAAGTATGGCCGTCGTTCCCGCGTCGAAATTCGATTGTTTTTTTTTGCGTAAGGCGTCCGTGAATAGGGATGGACGTAAGTCATGTCTAAGTTCAAAAAATGACGTTGTTGCAACGTCATTTCGCGCAAAGCACGGCGGGAAATTTCGAAACGGAGCATGCGTAGTTCAATCGGCGCGGGGACGCGCTTCATTTAAATGAATCACGCCCCCTACCCGCCGATTTGAATTCCGCCGCCAGAAATACACTACGCCGCCGTAACTTACGGCGCAAAATCTTTTAGGATTTGAAAGTATGCCAGGTAAGGTACGGCGGCATAGCGTATCTCTGATACGTGGCACAAGTGTAAATGTATGTGGATCTGGCCCAGAGTGTTGGCTACACGAACCTGGAAGATACAGACAGCTCCCAATGATATAAGGAAAGAAAATTGCAGATTGGGACCCATAATGTTACAGTGAAGTGGAAAATTACAATAGAAAAACGTTTTATTTGCTGGATATGTGAATACATTTATTGTAGACCCCAGCAAAAAGTGCACAGAGGATCCAAAGGGAAACACAAATCGGGATAATAGTTTTAATGGGAGGTTATAGTTATAATTAAGTGCAGATATAGCAAAGACAGTTTTTTTTTCTCTTAGCAGAGGTAGGCAAGGTATAAAGCATTTATCTGCTTATTTTTTGCAGTCTGTGTCTCACAAACTTCATGAAACACCAGTATGGTGTCAGTATCAAAGTCCCTGAGTGATTTGCATCAATACTCTTTAAACATTGCTTTTTGCAACTATACTGGTAAAGCTGCTATTTAAATGATAATATGAGTTTTTCTTATAGATATGTGTCTTGATGACAGATTCCCTTTATATAAAATAAGTTCCTGAGCATACCCAAATCAGCTTTTTCTTAAACCGGTGCATGTGTACAATGAGCCATAAAGGGTTTTTCAGTTTGGACTTTTCAAAAATTTCTAATTAAACCCCTTTTTTTTACACAAAGTTGTCAATTTATAAGATATTTCCAACATATAGCAAATGCATAGCAAAAATGACACCCCAAAATACATTCTGCTACTCCTCTTGAGTATGGTGATAACCTATGTGTGAGGCCTCGTACACGTAAATGAAACATCGTTTTCCTCGACGAGTTCCTTGTTAGGCTTGTCGAGAATCTTGACAAGCTTTCTTTGCGTACACACTGTCAAGACAACATCTCGTCGTCCTCAAACGCGGTGACGTACAACACTTACGACGGCACTATAAAGGGGAAGTTTGATTCCACTGGCGCCACCCTTGGGGCTGCTTTTGCTAATCTCATGTTACTGCATGGTAAGTAAAAGTTTGGTGAGAGACGATTCGAGCTTTTCCGTCTGTTACAGTGTGACGAATGTGCTATCTCCATTAAAAACCCTACTTTTACCGAAGGCACGCTCCCATCTCATACTTTATTCTGAACATGTGCGGGTTTCTAAGCATACACACGAACGTGTTTCTCGTCGTAAACCAGCTCGACGAGAAACACGACGAGGAAATTGAGATTCCCGACAGTTTTCTAGACGAAAAACATACATATGACCGTTTTCCTCTGCAAAAAAACTCTGCCACCAAGTTTCTTTTTTTTTTTCAATTTCTTTATTTTCCACTTTTCAACATTTTTTCCATCACTTATACAGAGCATATGAATTGACATTAGTTTAACATAAAAGGTCAGTACTTAATCAAATAAGTTATTTAAGCATTATACCTTTTACGTACCTCTCAGAAAAATATTAGGGCCAGAGGATACTATACAACACAAAATATAGGTTCCCATTTACTGAGAACCAATACATCCCATTCCCTTTTGCTTCCCTTCAAGCAAGATTCCAAAGTTTCTTGATGGATTCTGTCGAGGAAAACAGTCGTGTGTACGAGGCCTGAGACTTTTACACAGCCTGGCCACATACAAAGACCCAAACTTAAAGTAGCACCTTCAGGAGTTCTACGAACATAAATTACACATCTCATTTCTCAACCACCTATTACACTTTTGAAGGCCCTGGAGCACCACATG
This sequence comes from Rana temporaria, assembly GCF_905171775.1. Lineage (NCBI taxonomy): Eukaryota > Metazoa > Chordata > Amphibia > Anura > Ranidae > Rana > Rana temporaria. The sequence continues at coordinate 124,142,126 of NC_053491.1, read as the reverse complement.
AAATTGCCCACAAAATGACAAAATGTTGGAAAGCAAACACCCCAATGTATAATCTATGAGGCATAATGAGTCTTTTGAACAGTTAATATTTTCCAGAACTTTTTTAAAAAGGTGTGAAAAAAAATTAAAACGCAAAGTTGATCAATTATAATATATTTCCAACACATAGCAAATACATCACGACCACCCAATTGTCAGTTAAAGCATTGCAGTGGCGAATCGCAAAAAATGGCCCGGTCATTGGGCAGCTAAATCCTCCGGGGCTGAAGTGGTTAAACTCTTTTATTTTAACCTCTTGAAGACCAAGCCTTTACTGGCACATTTTGTTTACAAGTTAAAATCAGAATTTTTGCTATAAAATTAATTATAACCCACAAACATATTGTATATGTGTATATGTATGTGTATATATATATATATATATATATATATATATATATATATATATATATATATATATATATATATATATATATATTTAGCAGAGACCCTAGGGGATAACATGTCAATTGTTGCAATTTATGGAAAAAAAGACAGTTTAATGAATAAAAAAAAACATAACCCCAATTTTTATGTGGAATATAAAAGATGATGTTACGCTGAATAAATAGATACCTAACATGTCATGCTTAAAAATTGCGGACGCTTGTGGAATGGCGACTAACTAAGTAGCTATTACAATAGACAGAAAACAGATTGGCAATTGTTTCAATAATGTAAACAACAAATGGGCATTTTTGACAATACACAGAAAACAAACAGTTTGTCTTTACAATATGTAAAAAACAAACAGGCAATTGTTGCACTACATGGGAAGCAAAAAGGGCAAATGTGACAATTCATGAGACACAAATGGTCATTCATAATAATAACTAGCAAATGTACAATTTCCAAAATACATTTGAAAAAAAAAGAGCAATCATGTCAATGGATGAGCACCACATGAGTATCATTACAATGTTCAGGAAATAAATGAGTAAGAGTGCCAATATACAGGCAAGAAATGGACAATTCTAGCAATAAGTGGACAACAAACATGCTCCTGATTAATGAAATGCTGTTTTGTGGCACAAAACAAGGAGCTTTTTTAACCCTCAAAAGTCATTTAAAGTCTATTGCACTCCTAAATCGAATATACTGTGTATCCCAAATATTGTATAATCCAGTGGATGCCGATGCACACATATCAGAGAGAAATTGGGCAAGGTGTACAGCAAAGCTTGTCGTACATATAGTCCAAAAGAGAGAGTGGCACCCTGGCACTTACGGTTCTTGAGTAGAGTTGAGCGAACAGTTTGGGTCAAGCAAAAGTTTGGCTTGAACATCCCTATTTCTTGAGGTCCCAAAATGCCAATACCTCCCAAATGACCCTTTTTTGGAAAGGGGACTCCTCAAGGTATTTAGACTATTAAGAGGCATGGTAAACATTTTGAGATAGTAATTTTTTCCCACAGTTTTTTTGGAAGATAGGAAATTAAATATATTTTTTTTCACACAATTGTCATGTTAACAGTTTATTTCTCGCACACAGTATAAGCAATTACACCCCACATTCTGCTACCCATCTCGAATAAGGTTATTTTGCATGTGTGAGACTTTTTTCACAGTCTAGATGCATAGAGGGGGAAACCCAAAGGTGCACCTTTGGGTTTTCAAATAGCATAAATTATTAAGTTATGGATCTAATTTCCTGACAACCTATCATATTTTTGAAGGCCATGTAGCACCAAGACAGTGGAAAAAAAACATTTTGGAAAGCTAGTAACCCAAAGTCTATGAGGCATAATGAGTCTTTTGAACACACCTTTGTTTTGCCACACCTTTTTGAAAAATGTAGAAAGAAAATAAAAAGGATTTTTTTTTTAGAATGTTTTTATTTTAAAGTAATAGATTACAACAGTTACAGTATGTCAGATGACAACAACTTAGAATGAGATACAGCATTGAAATACAGATAAATGCAATAATAATTGTACTGCTGTAGGAGTTGAAGTATTATACAGATATAAATAAACATAAATAAAAAAGTTACTAATAAATAAGAATGGGAACTAATGGAGGGAAGGGAGAGGGCAGTGGTGTTCCGAAGGTGGATTTCATTTTTTTTTATTTCACTATTATCCATGAAAGGGTATCAATACCATGACATGAGAACTTTTGAGTCAAAAGTGTCTGACGTATAGTATATGGCCCAGGGTTTCCATATGCTATCGAATTTTTCCAATCCATTTTTGTCTAGCGCTTCTAGTTTAGCATGTACGAATGAAAGATTCATTCTTTTTTTGGCTTCCGACAACAGTAATGCAGGTGATTTCCATGCACTAGCTATTACCTGTTTCGCGGCTATCATAAACAAAAGAAATAACTTATGCTGATCCGAGAAAGGGTTTCTGGTTTAATGTTAAGTAAGGCCGTCATTGGATCTGGTAATATAATACAGTCAAATATTTTAGAAGCGATTCTAAAAATCCCTTCCCAGAATTTCCTTACAAGTGGACACTGCCACCAGATGTGGATATATGTTCCTTTGTCTGGGCAACCGCGGAAACAGATCTTAACAGTTTGCTGAAAATTTTGCTAATCTATTGGGAACCAGGTACCAGCGGGAAAGCACTTTATATGATGTTTCCATTGCCGATACATTTATAGATGACGAGCTAGTATTAGACCAAATGCTTGCCCAGGTTTCGTTATTAATTTTACATTCCAGGTCTAATTCCCATTTAGCAATTTAAGAAGGTATTATGGTATTGGTTTTAGTGATCAATTAGGAATAAATTATTGAAATACGACCTTTGGCATGTGGATCTTTGAGACATATCCTTTCAAATTGGGTAATATTATTTAAATTATCGCTAAGGCTAAGGGAAGGTTCATAAAAGTTTTTGATTTGAAGGTATCTGAAAATTTCTGTAGTGGGAAGGCCGGATGCCTCACAAAGGTCTGGAAAAGGTCGAATTGTAGTTGTTGATGCTATGTGATATAAACATGTAATACCAGCCCTGATCCAAGCCTTAAAAGTTTTTGGAAATACCCATGCTGGATAAAAGGTCAGATTTTTATAAAAGGAAAGAAGCGGAATGTGTGGGGATTGCAATCCATAAGAGGTTTTGTACCTATCCCATAATGACAATGAGTGTTTTGAGATTGGATTTTTTATTTTTCTACGGTTTTGAGGGCTCATCCAAAGGATATTATTAGTAGGAAGAGGATCAAAGTCTATTGCCTCAATAAGTACCCACAATGGGATTTCTGTGGTTGAGTGGTACTTTGATTGTTGCGCCAATTGTGCTGCTTTGTAATATGTTGCAAAATCTGGAAATCCCAGCCCACCCATCAATTTGGGTAGAATTAATGTTTTTCTAGGCAATCTGTTTTTTTTTCCCCCCACGTGAACTGTTACTTTATGCTGAATCAATCTAAGAAAATAAGCAGGAATGTGAATTGGAAGGGTTCGAAATAGATATAAAAACTTGGGGAGTATAGCCATTTTTATTATGTCGATTTTCCCAAACCAGGAAATCGGTAAAGAAGACCAGTCGGATAACAATCTAGTGACACTTTTCAGTAAGGAAGGGTAGTTGGCGGTAAATAATTCGGAGGCATTAGCTGTAAGGTGTATACCCATATATGGTATACTATGGTCTGCCCATTTAAAGGGCAGTGATGACTGTAAATTTTGTTTCACCGTGTCAATGAGTGAAATATTCAGTGCCAGGGATATTTGGTTATTAACTGTGAGGCCGGAAATGTGGGAGAATTTTTGAAGTACCCGCATTAGATTAGGGGCCGATATCTGCGGTGAGGATTAAAATAAGAGTATATCATCCGCAAATAGACTTATTTTGTGGTGACATCTGCCTAGCTCTATACCCGTGATCGTTGGTTCCATCCTTATCCTTTGTGCTAGAAGTTCGATAATTAAAGCGAATAATAGCGGTGATAGAGGACACCCTTGATGAGTCCCTCTCTGTATATTAAACTCTTCCGATTTGTAACCGGAATATTTAATATAGGCTTTGGGATTGTGGTACAGTCCTGCAATCCAACCCATACAATGTGGGCCAAAGCCCCATTTCCTAAGAGCAAACTGCATATACGACCATGAAACTGTATCAAATGCTTTTTTTATGTAGAGAGAAAGAAAACACAAGGGTATTCAACGCATTTTAGCTGCATGGGATAGAAGAGCAGCACGTCTAATATTATCGCCAGCTTGTCGGATAGGGATGAAACCAGTTTGATCACAGTGTATTAGTTTGCCAATTATCATATTTAATCGGTCTGCTAAAACTTTGGCTACAATTTTCACATCGATATTCAGCAGAGAGATGGGGTGATAGTTTGACCAAACTGAATCGTCCGCATGGTTTAGGCAGCATGCAGATAGTTGCAGTTAAGGTTTCTTTCCTAAAAGAATGGTTATCCAAGAGAGAATTAAAGGTATTCGTTAGAATTGGTGACAGGATATCTGTAAAGGTTTTGTAGTAGAGGGCAGAAAACCCATCAGGCCCTGGTCGTTTATTTACTTTCAAAGTTTTGATAGCCTGGGACTCTTCTTCACTAGACACCGGTTCCTCCATTATTTCCATTTGCGCCTTGGATAATGCAGGAAGGGAGAGCTGAGAGAAAAAGCTGTTTGCTTTAGATTGATCCAACTCATTATTAGATGAGTATAGACTTTCTAACTGTGTTTTACATTTTTGTAGGATTTTCACAGGATTAGTGGAGTATACTCCTCTTGAAAGCTTAAGGCAAATTGGTTTATTATTATTTTGACAGAATTTCAATGTTCGGGCTAGAATTGTATTTGGTTTGTTTGCATTTATGAAATAATTATGTTTCGATTTTTTAAATATTCTATCCGCTGAATAAATCAAATTCCAGCTTGGCTTTCTCTTTTTGCAATCTGGATGATGTAGAGGGATTTTGCTGGAAAGCCATATGACAGGAGTTAAAATTTGTTTCCAGGGTATGGTACAAGGCTTTTCTTTCTCTACTACATAAATTAGCTTGGCGTAAACATATACTCCGAAGAACAGGTTTATGGGCTTCCCATAAAGTAGTTTGGGAAATATCCGGAGTGGAATTACATTTTAGGTACTCCCGTAGTGCAGTTTCAATATTCTGTTTATATAATGGGTTTTTGAGCAAAAAGTCTTTAAGCAGCCACATGGCGTCAAGCGCTTTCGGTATTGTAGATGCTATGGTATTGAAGACTGCACTATGGTCAGACCATGGGATGGGTAAAATTTTGGAGTTTAATATTTCCGGCATCATACCTATAGGCATAAAAATGGGGTCTATTCTTGAGAATGACTGACAGGGATAGGAATAGTGAGTGTATTGCCTTTTAGTTGGATTCACTTTGCGCCAGGAATCCACTAGGTTGTACTTTGCGATTAGTTTTGAAAAGGATTGTTTATCAGCTTTTGGGGTTTGTGGGATTGGGGACTTGTCTAAAAAAAGGGAGATGGTCTGATTGGAATCTCCACCCAACACTACAGTTCCTTTTTTATGTGAATCGATGACCTGCAGCAGATGAGATAGGAAAGAGTTAGGTTTTTTATTTGGAGCATAATATGACACAATGGTGATATCAGAGTCCAATAAATGCCCTGTTAGGATCAAGTATCTGCCTTTCCGGATCCTTGATGTCCTTAGTGACTGAGAACGGGGTACTACTGTGAAATGCTATAAGCACACCCTTTTCTTTGTGGAGGCCGAGGCTGTGTAAACTTGCGGGTAGGACCTACTAAAGAATTTGGGAGTGGATGATGGTGTGAAATGTGTTTCTTGAAGACATATGACATGTGCTTTTTTGGAACTAAAGGTACGAAAGGTTTTAGTGCGTTTTTGCGGGATATTTAAACCTTGGACATTAAGGGACAGTATGTTCAATGGGGCCATGGTATTAAAAAATTGTCAGATCTAATGTTGCCCAGACATGGAATAACAAAGAAAGAGACCACCTTCGGACGCAAGGAGAAATTGGAAGTGGGGGTGAAAAAAGAAAAAAAATCAGGGAACAAGTACAAGTACATTTTAGATATATTCCCAAAAAAAAGCAGAAAAAGTATAAGTTCATGACATTTCCGTTGAGGGGAGAGAAAGTCTCCCTCCAAGGGCACATGTGCTACTGTCGACCGTCCACTAATTCGCAGGCAGACGAGGGTAGCAAAGGGAGGCGCAAAGAACAGTTCCACGGAACCCGAAGAGCCAACCAATTAAATTACATTGTTACAAACATAGAGTAAAATTAAAACAAAAGTAATAGACCAGGTAGTAATGAACACTTACTAACTGGGGGTTAGTGGAGCACATACCGTACTCATGAAGCAGAGAATCGTGAAAAGGCGAGCCTGCAGGATTAGTCATCCTAAAAGTTTAATAATAACTTATTACAACTGAAATTTAAAGATAGACCCGACCAATACCTGGAAATAAAATATTGGTTAATAAATGTAGAGAAGAACCTGTAAAAAGTAACTGCAACAATAACTTATGCTTTACTGAAATTAAAAAGTTACCAGGCAGTCAAATGGGGGCCAAAATAAGATCAAGACCAACAGGGTCAAGCAGATTCCCAGAGAAAGGGAGAAAAGGAAATAAGCACAGTTTGTGATCCTATTCAGTCCATAGAGTCACAGGGATCAAGAACAGGTGACGACTTGCGAAGTCTCTTGTTGGGACTATGATCCCCATTTTCTCTGGAGGCAGAAGAGGAGTTATACTTGTCAGGATGCGAGGAGTACTTTTGGCCAGAGTCCGAGGCGTCATGGATGGCGTTCATCAGCCCCACATTCTGCAGAGTAGTTTAAAAATCCATTGCGCTACGGCAAGTATATTTGTGGTTTAGGTATGAGAATCTCACAGAGAAGGGGAAGCCCCACTGGTAGATGAATATTGCGTTGCAATATTTGGAGGAGTGGTTTCAGAGCCCTTCTTTTGTTGATAGTTAGCTGCGACAGATCGGCGAAAAGTTTGTAATTGTATCATTGAAATTGCAACGTATTTTTATGCCTTGCTGCATTCATTAGTAGTTCTTTGGTCCGGTAGTAATGACATTTTGCGATAATATCGCGTGGCGGGCCATCTGTTTTTTTTGTAGCAAGGGCTCTGTGTACCCTATCCATTTCAAGTCGCTCCACTGGTATTCCCGGTTGCAGTTCCTGAAAAAGAGCAGTCATTGTGGCCTGTAAATCAATCACTGTTTTGGGGATCCTCTAATGCGAATATTTGACCTTCTCGCGCGATTTTCGTAATCATCCAATCTTGTTTGTAGAGTCAAATTCTCCTCTTTAAGGTTATCAATTTCTGAGGAGAAATCAGCTGTACGTTTTTCCAAATCGTCAGTCCTTAATTCTAGTGCTGATGTTCGCTGTCCTAGTTCCCTTATCTCCTTAGTATGGCTTGTAGTGATATAGTCTGAGGTAGCCTTTAATGATTTTTGTAACAGCAGCTCTATTTGTTCCAGTGTTACTTGTGGTGCCAAGTCTTTCTGTAATGTTTTATCACAGTTCTCCATAATATTCCCTGGAGAGTATTTATTTTGGCTTTGTTTCTTAGTGGGGCCGGAGCTTCATTGTGTTACACAGCAGGAGGGGCTGTCTGCTGTTTCAATTCCCTCCCTGTTACATCTGCATAGGATGGCTTCAGTGCCATGACAGGAACACTGTAGTACTGTGAGGCGGCTTTCTCACGCCTGTTTTTGGCACAAAATGTGCTCCAAAACCCCCCGAAAAGGGTACCCTTGTGAGGTAGGTGGCTGTGTGGTCCCTTTGGGTGGCTTTTTGGGCAAGTTTGGGGGTTACCTCTGCTGTTATCAGGCTCCTCAGGTCTGCAGTGTAGGGAGCTCTAGGCAGGCATTACCTCACCGCTGAGCTCCACCTCTGCACTTTTTTTTTTTTAACACAAAGCTGTGAATTTATAAAATATCTCTGAAGCCCTATACACACTATCAGTCTTCCTGCAAGTTTTTCTCTTCAGGTTTACCAAAACCATCTAATATGAGGTCAAACCTTAATGCCGCAAACACTCGATCATTTTTCGGCATGAAAAAAACGTAGTTTTTAAAAAATGTCATTTAAAACGATTGTGTGTGGGCTTCACATCATTTTTTAGGTTCTGAAAAATGAAAAAAAAAATCGAACATGCTGCATTTTTTAACGTTGTTTTAAACAATGTAATTTTTCAGGTTGTAAAAAATGATCGTGTGTGGGCTAAAACGACGTAAAAAAAACGCGCATGCTCAGAAGCAAGTTATGAGATGGGAGCGCTCGTTCTGGTAAAACTACCGTTCATAATGGAGTAAGCACATTCATCACGCTGTAACAGACAAAAAAGCGTGAATCGTCTTTTACTAACACGGAATCGGCTAAAGCAGCCCAAAGGCGAATTGGAACTTCCCCTTTATAGTGCCATCGTACGTGTTGTATGTCACCGCGCTTTGCTAGATAATTTTTTAAAAATGATGGTGTGTAGGCAACATCGTTTTAATGATGAAGTTGGGAAAACTTTGTTTTTTCGACATGCTGAAAAACAAAGTTTTTTTTCATGCTGAAAAATGATCGTGTGTACGCAGCATTAGAGTTTCAATTTGTATGCAATCAGGCAGGCCCTTGCACTACATGGTTTGGTAAACCTGAAGAGAAAAACTTGCAGGAAAACTGATAGGCCCGGATTCACAGAGAACGGGCACACATTACGCCGCCGTAGCGCATCTCAATGTACGCTACGCCGACGCAGCGCAGAGAGGCAAGCATGGAATTCACAAAGCTAATGCTGCCAAAACTGCACTGGGTTTTCGAAAGCGTAAGTCGGCGTAGGTGGACGTGAGCCATGAAAACCCATGCAAATGAGGCATGACCCCATGCAAATGATGGTTTAAGAGCCAGATAAGTACGTTGAACGAACTGCACATGCGTCGTGTCGTAAACGCATCCCCGTGCGCATGCTCATAACCACGTTGGAACAACTACCTAAGATACGCCGGATCACTGCCTACGCCAAGAATGTAATCTACGCCCCTCCAGACACACGTCCAATGTAAACTACGTACAAACCGCCGGCTTCTATTCCCTGATGCAGACCTTTACATGTCTGCTGCTGAGTTACACCTCCTTTATGGAGAATAACTTTACGCCGGACGTACAACTTAAGCGCACCTCTCGTAGCCTGCGTCGGGCGGGCACAGGTTCGTGTTTTGCCGTATTTTCCTCATTTGAATATTTGAATGGCTAATCAATGGCAGCGCCACCATGCGGCCAGTGTAAATGTGCGCCCACCCTATGCCGGCATAGGCAAGTTACGTCGGCCGGATGAAGCCTATTTTTAGGCGTATCTTAGTTTGTGGGTACGGCGCACAGATACGACGGCGCATATTTGCACTTACGCGTCATATCTTGAGATACGTCGACGCAAGTGCTTTGTGAATCTGGGCCATAGTGTGTATGGGGCTTAACACACAGCATGGACATACTGTACTAAGAATTACACCTCAAAATATATTCTGCTACTCCTCCTGGGTATGGCATTCCATGGGTTCATATTCAGAATCAGACAGTGAGAGCTCCCAGCTGCTCTCAACTGTCTTGTTGAGAATTTATAAATGCATTTACCCTTGTGTAAAAGGTTTTTGGAGATGGCTGGCTCTGGTGACACTCTACTGCTGTGATGGTGACACTGGGGCAGATGTGGCTGAATCAGGACACTGATGACGGCTACACTGGTGGATTTCTGTTCCTGTAAATCAATTTCTAAAATGTAAACAGCTCTTTCACACAGCACCATAATTAGAACTGATTTTATTCTGTTGTAGTTAGGCAACACTTATGCCTTGTACACACGATCGGAATTTCCAATGGAAAAAGTCTGACAGACTTTTTCCATTGGCTATTTTCCGATTGTATGTAGCCCCATTGGATTTTTTTCATCGGAAATTCTGATTAATTCCATCAGAGTTTAGATATAGAACATGTTCTATTTTACTCTGATGGAATTTTATCGGAATTCCGATGTAATTTGGCCGGGCAAAAGCCCGATTGTGTGTACAGGGCATTATAGGTCTTGTTACTCCTCTAGACAGTAAAATAAAAAGCATCATATAGGTGAGCTAATTTCTCTGTCTTTTTTCTCCTTGGTAGTGCATAAGTACTTCTTGTCAGCACATACCCACTACAGCACCGTGATTTACTGCTTGTGCCACTTCTCTCTATTCCAGTATGAGTTCTACTATACAGATGTAGCACTACCCCCAAAGTAGCTGCTGGTTTGTTTTGAGCGGCATGTTACCTCATGTTTCTCCGCCATCTAGTGTACTTGATGAGAATGTATTAAAGCGGATGTGCCATGGGAAAAAAATATTAAAAGCCAGCAGCTACAAATACTGCAGCTGCTGACTTTTAATATTAGGACACTTACCTGTCCTGGAGTCCAGCGCCGATCGCAGCAGAGGACGAGCGATCGCTCGTCTCTCTGCTGCTCCCCCCGCCATCCATGCTGAGGGAACCAGGAAGTGAAGCGCTGCGGCTTCACAGCACGGTTCCCTACGGCGCATGCGCGAGTCGCGCTGCGCCCGCCGATTGGCTCACACGCTGTGTGCTGGGAGCCGAGTGTTCCCAGCACACAACGGGCGACAGACGGGAAGTCAGAAAAACCCGTCTTTTGCCCGTAGCGTGTGGCCGGAAGTGGGTGCAAATACCTGTCTTTAGACAGGTATCTGCACCCCCCCTCCCCCCTGAAAGGTGTCAAATGTGACACCGGAGGGGGGAGGGTTCCGATCAGCGGGACTCCACTTTAGGGTGGAGAACCGCTTTAAATGGAATGTCCACACAACAGATGTCTTTTCTGTGCTTTTATTACCCAGTCGGGTAAAAACAGTAAAACTTGGTAAGGAGTGAAGAGATAGTAGAAATGAAAAATAGCAGATCCAGGTGTATTAAAATGGGAAACAGTCCTGCTTCCAATGACAAGTTCTATCTCACCACTCTAGCTGGAGTGGATGTAGCGCACCTGGACAGGCCTCTCTCACAAGCCTGGCAGCCATAATGTCACTCGAACGTGGGGTTAAGTCTCTGCCACAGACCATCCCAATGGTTGAACACAATGGAGATAATAGTGGTCCAGAATCCTCCTTAACAGATTCGACACTTGGATCTCCTTCAGGTAGTTTTGGTTTGGTTACCGGCTGATAGGTGACCAACGTCCAGCCTCTCAGCACCCGTTTTCCCTGGTCCCCGGTGGATGTCAGGTCCCTCTTTGAATACCAGCCTCTCTTTGGCACTACTCAGGCAAACTCTCCACTGAACAGCTTCCTCACGCAGGAACAAACAGCTCAGCACCTCATCAGATTGGGGACCCAGTCAATCACTGGGCCCCAGCCGCAGCTCAGTTGCTCCGGGCTGATACCGAATACAGATACTTTTTTTTCAATTTCATGTGGCATTTTGACAGATGGAGACTGATAGGTGGCACTGACAGGTGGCTGGCACTGATAGGCGGCACCTATGGTCACTGACTGGTGCTGATGGAAACTAATAGGTGGCACTGATAGGTGGCACTTGTGGGCACTGATAGGTAGCACTTGTGGGCACTGATAGGTGGCACTTTTGGTTACTGATTGCACTGACAGGTGGCTGTCACTGAAATGCTGCGAAAAATAACACTGAATTTATAAAAAAAAATATATGCTGCAATACCCATCTTGGTACATCCTGCACTCGGCTGCAGTAAGCATCAGCAGACATCTTGTTACACCCAGCCCATATAGCTCAGGCTGGGTGTAACAAGATGTCTGCTGCTGCTTACTGCAGCCGAGTGCAGGGTGTACCAAGATGAGCGTAGGGACGTTTGGTCGCTGACGGCAACTGAATGTGACAGCACTGGTCACTGATCATGATGCAGCTGCACCCTATACCCCTGCCAGCTTACCAAGTTTAACTGCAGGTGAGGACTCGCTCTCCTCCCGCCGATTCTGTCTACCAACTGTGCCCGCCCTCTCCAGCCAGACTCCGCCGCCCGCATTTCCTTCCACAGACTCTGACCGCCAGGAGCATACCTAGAGCATTTGGCACCTGGGGCGGATCCTATATCTGGCACCCCCATGGTAAAATGTAAAAACACCCCACTGTGCCCCCTGCATTCATCTGCATCCTTCAATATCTCTTTGTCACTACTGTGTACCCCATCTCCACAACTGCACCTATGGACCCTTTACATTACACAGCACCCTGCACCTTTGGACCCCTTTACATTACACAGCACCCTGCACCTTTGGACCCCTTTACATTACACAGCACCCTGCATCACTGAACCCCCTTACATTACACAGCACCCTGCATCACAGGACCCCTTTACATTACACAGCACCCTGCACCACTGCACCCCTTACATTACACAGCACCCCTTTACATTACACAGCCCCCCACAGCTCTAGACGCCTGTATGTTACACAGACACCCCCCTAACAGTTCTGGACCCCCTGCATGTTACACAGACCCCTCCCCTACAATATAGACACCCCCTCTACAATATAGACACCCCCTCGACAAAATAAACACCCCCCTCTACAATAGACACCCCCCCACAATACAGACACCACCCCTCTACAATACAGACACCCCCCCACAATACAGACACCCCCCCTCTACAATAGAGACACCCCCCTACAATAAGACACCCCCCCACTACAATAAAGACACCCCCTACAATACAGATCCCCACAATACAGACACCCCCCTTCAGTAATGCTCTGCACCTCGGCTGAGATGATCAGCATGCCATGCACAGCACCTGTAGACTACACAGAGGAGGGGGAGGCGGCTTCGGTCTGCTTGGCTGTGTGATTGTGAGACAGTCACAGCCGACATACCCCCCCACAAAGCCAGGCTACAGCCTGTGTGTCACCGTTATGGCTGCTGCCTCCCTGTCACCGCCATGCAGTCCGCTCTGCGCTCAGTCCTTTTCAGTCACGGAAGGGGGCGCCAGCTTGACACCCCCGGAAGGGGGCGCCGGCTTGGCGTGTGCTGCCCGCCCTTTCTCCAGCCAAACTCTGCCCACACTCCCCTCACCCTCTCCTGCCTTCCCCAGCCACTGACTCCTCCCGGCCACTCTACAAAAACAAAGTATCGGTCAAGCATCGGGAGCATTTGTGCGAGTACAAGTACTCGCACAAATGCTCTGTATCGGTCCCGATACCGATACTAGTATCGGTATTGGGACAACCCTAATTATAAGACTTTGCTTAACTGTTTGATAGTAAGGTGCTTGTGTTGCCGGATTGTAAGTGAAAGTACACTAATTAGATATTAGTAGAAGAAATCCATTTTTTCCCCCCAACACTAACAATTAAAATATTTGTATACAGATCTATATTAGTGGGTTGAGCAGTACTGAAATGTATTTCTCTACAATTTTACATATTATGTTTCACAGTGCCATAGGGGGACATTTACTAAAACTGAGTGCAAAATCTGGTGCAACTCTACATAGAAACCAGCTTCCAGGTTTTATTGCCAAAGCCTAATTGAACAAGCTTGAAGTTAGAAGCTGATTGGCTACCATTTACAGCTGCACTTGATTCTAAGTGCACCAGATTTAGTAATTCCCCCTTATAGTGCCAACACACTTGCTACAATTTTGTTTCTAGAAATAGATTTTTCTTTACTTTATCATTGTTTTTCATGATGTACCATATTTTGATAAAATTCTCTATTGTATATATATTCCCATGTTGCCATTTGTTTAGCAATGGCAACCAATTTTGATATGCAAATAATGTCTTACAATAGTAACAATATGGTGATAATGTAAATTCAAATTCTGCCTTGCAAATCAACATTGTGAAAATGTCATTGGACTACATTAACTTCATCCCCTGCCTAAAACCTTGAGAACAACACAATAGAGCACTTCAGAGATGATGAATGGCCATGCTTTGTTCTATCTGACTTGGTCAGTAATTGCTCCTCTCAGTCATTTCTGAACATTATAACATTTCTTAAATTGTATTATATTAAATAGTAGTTTAAAGTGTCAGTCACTGATACATGAAGCTATACTTACTTGTAAACAAAGTACTGTCCATTCTCTGTGTGCAATCTGTCTGATTAAGCTCATCAGCTTTCATACTTATTCTATTTATTTGATTTGCAGAACATTTTTGTTATGACTGTTTAAGAGAAAAGTCCACTGTATTTTTTTCAATACATTTTACTGTGTCTGTATTTTCCATATTTAATGTTAGATTTAAAATGGTTGACTCAATGAGATAACATGCAGAAAACCACAAGTACATAGGTACCCATGTAGCCATGATTAAGCACTAGCAAGAGTGCGAAACTAGTCGGCTGTCCTGGTTTATGGTTGTGGTGATTATGCATGTTCCTGCTTGAAAATAAAAGACAACTTTTTTGAAAAGTTATTTCGGAGTGCGGCTGTCCATCTCCTTCCTCCTATTGCTACTACATAGGTACCACACTGACATTTTGTTTGACCATTAACATTCATTTGCATCGCCTTAGTCAAGATTCTGTAGAAGTGTGTTCTATACCGGTAAATTCCCTTACATAACAAATGACAAAACACATCATCAATATAAATAAGGCATTAATCATTGTTAGTAATCAGTTGTGCATGGAAATGGAGTACCACCACCCATAACATAGTTAATATACCACACAAATATATTGCATATATATATTGTGACGGATCTCCGATACCCCAGGTGGGCACATCCGCCAGACCTGTGTCTCCTGTCCTCCAAATGCACCCGCAGCCTGCAGATTCGCCATAACCAGCCCTTAACCCCTCAATCACGAGACAATCCACACAGGTGTTGAGGGTTAAACATCCAGAGCTCAAAACTGTTTATTAAATTCCAAGACATACAGTTTTACACACATCTAGGGACACTCCCCTTAGCCTTGTCTAAGAGGGGAGGGGGACAAGTAACAACCAATGGGAATGAAACATTTGGACATTGAAACAGTCTACAGATACCTAATAAAATTATGGTAAGCAGGCAGCCTCAATACACACCCCCTCTGGAGAGACGTCTGCAGTCCAGACCATTGTCTATGTGTCATGAATTAACACAATTAGACACAGCAACAAGAGGGGGGGATGGGGTGAGAAGGGCTGTAACATTACATTACATCATTGCCAGCTTCAGGTCTCCAGTCTTTTCTGGCCCATAGTCTGTCGGTAGGAGGCACATGCACAGTCCCTTCCAAAACACACAGTGACAGTGGGTTCTGTCACATTTCTCCCCTTTTAAAAACAGACTAACCAGGTTCCTGACCCCCAACTGGTCTTGACCTGTGTTAGTCACAAACTTCCACCCCAGGCAAACAGGAAAAGTAAAAGTACGACTCTGGCGCTGGGGAGCAAAACCGCACATACGGTCTTCTGGGAATAAAAACAGCCGCTGCAGAGTGGGAACAGCTGTCTGAACTCCTCCGATCCGGGGGCTGGGTTGCAGATATTGGGGGGAGCTGAAAAATCCTCTGCCCTAATGCCAGCACTTCAGCTGGTAGAGAATGTAGGCTGGTAGGGCTACGCATTTGGGGAGGAAAAGGTACTTGCTTTTCTCCTGGTGTAGTTACCATCCGCTGAGAAGTTATCTTGCAGGGACCATCTCCCGGGTTCTTCATCTCTTGTTATGATGCTGGGCAGAGACCATCAGTGCTCTGTCCTGTAGCCAGCACTTCTTCCAGGGGGACATATGAAAAAGTTGGGTACAGCTGCTGGAGAGGGGGAATGGTGTTCTCCCCTGCCGGTTCTGTGACCAGCCACTGGGGTGACTTCTGACAGGGGCTGTCTCCCAAACCCTCCAAAAACATACTGAAAAATCTGCCCCATAGCCAATGCTTCTGCTGGGGGGATAACCACTGGGGTAGTGTCCAAGTGCTGGGAAGGGAGAATTGCTTCCTCTACTCCCGGTGGGGATATCTGCTGTTGGGGAAACAGCTCACGCAGGTCATCTCTCAGACGCTCCGGATCCAACTCTTTTTCTGATGCGGGGCAGATTACAGTGGTACTCTGCCCAGTAGCCAGCGCTTCTGCTGGGGGGATGAACATTGGGGTAGTGTCCAATTGCTGGGAGGGAGAATTGCTTCCTCTACTCCCGGTGAGGATATCTGCTGTTGGGGAAACAGCTCACGCATATCATCTCTCAGACTCTCCGGAGCCAACTCTTTTTTTGATGCTGGGCAGATGCCAGGGGCACTCTGCCCTGTAGCCAGCGCTTCTGCTGGGGCACCAGATGAGATACTCTGGACTTGCTGCTGATCACCATTTCCCAGCCTTCCAGCGCCTGTCTCAACTCCCCTTTCTGAGACCTTCATGCTATTAGCTTGTCTCGCTGCCTGGGGGACCTCTGGTGCGTTCCGGCATTCTAGCGCTCGCAGTGCCCTCTGTATCATCGCCGCTTCTTCCATTGCGGTTGGGATGGGAAAACATAGGGTCACCCCTGGCCCCATTTGCTCCTCATCTTTTTGACTGTCTGCTATTTCTCCTGGACAGTCCCAGGCAATGGGAGCCATGCCAGGCTGCTGATCACCGTCAAACAGCCGCTTGTAGGCAATCTCGAGCTCCCATTCCTGCTCAACCAGGAACTCCAATTCCTCCAGGTCACATGCCTCTTCGGGGAGGTCCAGCACCTCATCTCAGAAGTCCAGGATGTTTTCCAGCCACCACTCCTCATCGCTCCCAAAGTCTGTGTCTCCGTACATTTTTTGATGGAGCAGCCCCACGCCGCCATAGCCAATGCCTTCTGTCGGGCTGCCATCTGCTGTACTTGGCTAAAGTTGAGCTGCGAACCACCGGAGGGCTCTGTAGCTGGCGTCCAGCTTCATCTCCTCCTGGACCAATCTTCCAAGCTCTGCCTTCCATTCATCTCATGGTCGTTCCCTCAGGAACACCTCTCACGCACAGTACTGCGTCCAGTACATCTCTGAGGAGGAGGGAAGGATCTTCCCCTGATGGTGCTGCTCATGGCTTAGCGCCTTATGCCAGAGTTGCCGGAGGATCACATCCTCCCAGCCGAGCATTGTGTGCTCTGTCGCTGGTCCCCGATGTTGCTTCCGCATGCCTTGCAGCCTCCTCCCGAACTCCGCTCTCATGCTGGCTGGTCCCCGTATGGCTCCTCGGCGGCTGCCCAGATCTTGTATCCTGGTGGTGGTTTGAATGTCCTGGACTGCAGGAGACATCCCACTGCTACCACCACTGTGACGGATCTCCGATACCCCAGGTGGGCACATCCGCCAGACCTGTGTCTCCTGTCCTCCAAACGCACCCGCAGCCTGCAGATTCGCCATAACCAACCCTTAACCCCTCAATCACGAGACAATCCACACAGGTATTGAGGGTTAAACATCCAGAGCTTAAAACTGTTTATTAAATTCCAAGACATACAGTTTTACACACAGCTAAGGACACTCCCCTTAGCCTTGTCCAAGAGGGGAGGGGGACAAGTAACAACCAATGGGAACGGAACATTTGGACATTGAAACAGTCTACAGATACCTAATGAGATTATGGTAAGCAGGCAGCCTCAATACACACCCCCTCTGGAGAGACGTCTGCAGTCCAGACCATTGTCTATGTGTCATGAATTAAAACAATTAGACACAGCAACAAGAGGGGGGAGTGGGGGGAGAAGGGCTGTAACATTACAATACATCAATGCCAGCTTCAGGTCTCCAGTCTTTTCTGGCCCATAGTCTGTCGGTAGGAGGCACGTGCACAGTCCCTTCCAAAACACACAGTGGCAGTGGGTTCTGTCACATATATGTATAGAAAAAGAGAAATATATAGGACATTATACATTACACAAATAACAACCTCTCAAATATCATTGCTAAAATTTGTATAAAAAAATAAATAAAACCACTTAAAAAGAGAGAAAGGTTGGTGCGTATTACTATTATTTCATTTGAAAATTGCTCTCCATAGACCGCATCATCGAGACATAATATGATTATGTATATAACATTATATTGAAAAGATTCCTACATACATAATATTCTCAGGATTAGTCAATGATGGGACTATAATAAATCCTCAAAGTGTTTTTGAGCCTAAAAGGAGGAAAGGGATTTAATAGAATATTTAAAGAGGCTGTTGCGTAGCACAGTAGGGCCTTCTTAAAACAGAACGTATGTTTCTATCACATATAAATATGAGGCGTATTCCTCATTTGAGGACAGTAGCCATGCAAATCATTGTTTTTTGTCCCTCTGGCCAGATGAACATCCAGAACAAATGGTGTATAGTGCAAATATAGCTTAATATTATATAGACATTTATTACAAGCTACATACAGCTGTTTCAGGATACATGGCTATTATTACTGTAGTATATGGAAATCGTGGCATTTATGGAATAGGGCTTAGGACCCAACAAGACAGTATAATCATACAGGTTATTGTGTGAAGGGATTAAAGTAATCAAAAAGTCCAGTAAGGCAAGTCATAGCCGGTTTGAATCTCAGACGGTTCAGCAGGAACTGGCTGACATTTGAACTGTGTATTGGCAGGCTGAATGTACTAAGTTGATCGATCGTTTAGCCTGGATACCACCAACCTTCTGGATTCACTTGCAATTATCGCTAGCAGTTGCTATAGCTATTAGCAATAATCACTGTCTTCTCCTGGCGGAGACAGATTTCCCTGCCCACCCCCCCTTGGGAGAAAACAATTGCTGGGCAGGAGGGATTTCCCTGTCAGCACTGTCTGTGTTGATAGGGAGATTGTGCAAATTTCTTTCCTGAAACCTGTGCTTTCAGGAAAGAAATTTGCACCGTCTATGGCTGGCCTAAAAGCTTCTTAAAACAGAAGGTTTCTTCATATATTATTTCATCACATATCCTAACCTGTATAATCTGTATAATTATGCTGTCTTATTGCATCACAAACCCTACTACATAGAAGCCACAGTCTCCATACACTGAACTGTATCCCCTGGTGGATTAATTCAACCCTGAGGTACAGGGCACCTGAATAGAGTAAATCTACCAAATTTTTGATGACATTGGTGGCAGGCCTATTCAATGTATATTACATCATGACATCACACCAGAGGATGTGGTGCCATGATCGGTGCATGGCGGGGAGGGGGCCATGAAAGAGGCTGCTTCTCATATGCCCCCATGTGCCTACAATAGTCTATGATGTGTTCAGGCTAAGGCCTCCTGAACAGGGACCCCATATTGTAACAGTGCATGGTAAGCAAACTTTATTCAGGTGATGTTTTTTTTAGTTAGACAGGTGAAGTGCTTTATGCTGGCATTTTATTTTCCCCTATTCAAACAATTGGGGTTTTTACATTCTATCATTGACACTAAATGTTGGAATTTATATGACATCTAAATCCCAATTATATGACAAGTACATTTTTCTAGTAAGCCTGTACTGGATTGTCAAAAATAACTATGCATTGCTATTACAGTGCTGATCTTTATTAATTTAAGTGTATGTTGTGACCATAGAACTCCTTTCATTCCTAAAAAGTGGGTACACTTCTTCAAAATGTTGACCACCTTTATAAATGACTAAAATTGTCAATTAATGTCACTACTATGCATTGCTATTGCACAGTACCTTTTTTGAGAGGGGGGTTGGTGCATAGTTTTGGCTGTCTGTGTTTTTTCTCTCTGTTGAACAGCTAGGGTTGCGCATACATGAACAGTATAGAAGTTTTTATCAAAGTGGATGTGGCTTTATACTGAGAAATGCACATAATTGCATGATAATTTATTTATGAGAAATCAAATTCTGTTTAAATACAGTATTGTAATCATATGTTTAAATATTGTAGGTTATTTTCCTCCTTGTTCACCTGAAGATGTGAAGTCTTTAGTTCACTGAAAATCCTTTATAGTCATATCATTAACTGATGCTAAGAATCTTCTGTTATTTGAATGTCATCATTATCTATATTATGTATCAATGTTGGGGTCTATGGGAAGGTATTTTAACATGAAATAACTGTAAGGCCCCGTACACACGACCAAACATGTATGCTGAAACTGGTCCGCGGGCCAGTTTCAGCATACATGTTCGGTCGTGTGTAGGCGCGAGCGGGCCGAATTCCAGCAAACATTTGCCCGCCGGGCCTTTTCCCAGCAGACAAATATTCCTGGACGTGTTTTAAAACCGTCCGCTGGAATCCTGCCCGCTCGGACATGTACGGTCGTCAGTACAGACCTACCGTACATGTCCGAGCGCCCGGCGTCCCTCGCATGCGTCGAATGACTTTGACGCATGCGTGGAAACATTTAAATGGCAGGCCCGCCCACGTCGCCGCTTCATCGCCGCGTCATCGTCGCGGCGACGACGCGGACACGCCCCGCGTAGTGTTTACGCGCGGACTTCTGTACGATGGTTAGTACAACCATCGTACAGAAGCCCTCTGGCAGGCATGTACGGTGAAAACAGTCGGCCGGACCGGTTTCACCGTACATGTTTGCTCGTGAGTACCCGGCCTAATATGCACCAGTCTTCCTCACTTTTTATATGATTTTAATGACTTGTTAATAAAAATATATAGGTTATGATTTTTCCACCTAGAAAGTCCTATATGGTTTTATTTGTGTTTATTTGTGTGGTATAATTATTCTATTTACTAAAATGGAACTTTGTCATGTACTAATGTACAATTGTTTGTATAAAATTCATAAAATGTATGGTAATCATAAAATGCCTATCTTGCTAATTGTGCCCAAACCTGGCAAAAGCACACAGATACAGAACAATACTTACTAACAAATTAGAAGTTATCAAGTTTTTTTCTCACCAGTTAACAGAGAATGAACAGTATGTTCTATCATTTGATTGGAGCTTCTGTCAGCATATAAGTAGATTTGAGGTCCTAAAAGCCCCCAATGTATTTGCACAAAGATTTGTATCAAAAGTTTGACATCACAAAGACACAAATTCTGAGATATCTGGGATTTATTTTGATGATATTGCACAAAACATGAAATTAGATCTGATTTATATGAAAGCCTCTTAGTGTAAAGAATAAACATAAAATTATAGTACCATCATCCTGGAGATCAATTTTGGATAGATTAAAGGTTAATGGGACCCCAAAGGCCCAAAAATACCATTAGAACAAGTAGGGGCAAAGGGACTATAGCGGTACTAGGTAAAAAAATTTGGAAGAGAATTGTAGTAAAAGTAGAAAATATAAATCAGTTTATTTAACATGATATAAAAAAACAGGAAACACACATAGTTATAAAATACATCAAAAACAGTAGTATAAAATGGTGGACATATTGTACGAACAACCGTCCCAATCACAGAGATGGTATGGACCCTAGACGAAGGGTGGCAGTGAAACGAAGGGGGTCATACATGTCAAATCTCTACTAGTTTTGCAACGATAGTTGCTTCGTCAGGAGGATTTCTGTACAGAGAGAAACCACCCGCTAAGGAGCCATGGGCCAACCGAGGAGATGAAATCTCACACGGGGGGCACGTGAAGATGGAGAGCGGGCCCAGCAGTGGGAGACATGTATTAACTGTGTGAAAATATTTAAAGTAAGAGGGCCCTGGGACCTTTATGATAATAAGCAGCACATAATCAATGGCCGCACAGGGAGCTGTAAATAACAGGTTCACATGTGTCAGCAACAAGGAGATTGTTTGTGAATAGGTAGCTTGTTATTTGGTACAACGACAAGCATGTCCCAGGGCCTGCTCAGGGACTTAGACGTCCCTGGTTTCGCAAACTCAACAAACCTGCAGACAAAGCTACGTCCGCATGAAGGTTTGCCCCCACCCATCTATCAGGTGGGGGGACGTCTTCGCGAAATCGTGACCCGGTGGACATCTCAGGTCCCCGACCGGTTGGTTTGCAAAGTAGTGTCTTCAGGGTACAAGATAGAGCTTCTATCCTGCCCACCAAACAGATTGTTTTTTCCCTCCAACCGCCAGCTACAACTGACTCGTCAGGAAGCCCTATTTTGGGCAGTTCAAGACCTGCTGAAACGTGGAGTGGTTATTCCTGTCCCAGTACAGGATCGGTTTCAGGGGTTTTACTCCAATCTGTGCATAGTCCCAAAGAAGGAGGGTGTTTGCCCAATTCTGGACCTCAGGGCCCTAAATTGCTTCTTCGAAGGTACAAGATTCCGGATGGAATCGGTTTGCTCTGTCGTCACTGCCCTCCAGCCGGGGGACTTTCTGGCATCCTTGGACATCAGGGATGCCTATTTACATGTCCCCATATGCACAAAGAATCAGAGACTTCTGCGCTTTGCGGTCGGGGAAGACCACTATCAAGTTGTGGCTCTCCCCTTTGGCCTGGCATCGGCACCAAGGGTGCTCACCAAGGTGATTGCCCCAAAGACAACGTGGCATCGCTGTCGTGGGCTACTTGGACAACCTGCTTCTGAGGGCTGCTTCAGCCTCTAAATTAGAGGTGAGCGTGTTTTAACATCAGACCCTCAGACACTTGGGTGGCTACTGAACTTTCAGAAGTCATTAATGGTAACGACTCAATGCCTAGTATATCTGGGATTGATTCTGGACTCCTCAGAGGCAAAGGTTTGCTTCCCTGTGGAAAAGTTGCAGACCCTTCAGGCTGCGGTGTGGTAGTTGACATCCCAGAAGGGTCGTCACTCCGCTTTGCATGTGAGTCCCGGGCCTCATGGTGGCCTCCTTCAAGGCGTTACCATAGGCGCAATCTCACACGCGAGTTATACAGAAGGAAATTCTGTCCAGATGGGACAAGCGTCCATCATCCCTGGATTATCTAATCAGGGGGAGCCACTTGGTCAGGGCCTCCCTTGTTGGTGGCTGACCTCACCGGCACTTCTGTCCGGGAATTCATGCCTTCCTTTCACTGGATAGTCATCACAACGGATGCCAGCCTTACCGGTGGGGGAGTCTGGGGGGTTCAGTCGACCCAGCGTTGCTGGTCTCCCGAGGATTTCCATTAGCCGATCAAGGTCCTGGAACTTTGGGCGATCAGGCTGTGCCTCTCCACATGGTCTCAGAGGCTACAAGGGCATCCAGTCAGGATCCAGTCAAACAATGCCACAGCCGTGGCATATGTAAACCATCAAGGAGGAACAAGAAGCTCGTCTGCAGCGTCAGAAGCCGCTCACATCCTAGGTGGGCAGAAAGGAGCATACCGGCACTGTCGGCCATATACATTCCCGGGTGAGGAAAACTGGCAGGCGGACTACCTGTGTCGCCAGATGCTGGACCAAGGAGAATGGTCTCTGCACCCGGAGGTGTTTCAGCTCCTTTTCCCAAGATGGGGCACATCAGGGCGGACGTGACAGATGCGTTAGTGGAGTCAGTACCGGCTAATCTATGCCTTCCCTCCTCTAAGCTCCTGTCTCTTCTGCTTCGTAGAGTGGAGGCAGAGGGGATTCCTATGATCCTAATTGCTCCGGATTGGCTTTGGCGTCCTTGGTACGCCGATCTAGTGCGGCTAGTAGCAGATGTCCCCTGGGCGTCAACCGCTGAGAGAGGACCGGCTGTCACAAGGTCCCATACTGCATCCTGCTTTACAGTCACTGGCTTAATGGCATGGCTATTGAAAGCCAGGTACTAAGAGACCGGGGCCTGTCGGATTCTGTGATTCCTACTTTGAGGAAGGTTAGGAAGTTATCCTCTAGGAGGATTTATTATCGCATGTGGGTGGACCAAAGAGCTTGCTTAAGCACGATTTAAGGGGCAGATATCTGCCCTGGCTCTTTTTCTTTCAGCGACCCCTGGCGACTCACTCTCTAGTGAGAACATTTGTACAGGGGGTTCGGCATGTGGCCCCTCCGGTCCGTCCTTCACTACCTCCGTGGGGATTTGAATAGCAGACACACCTTGGCGTCTACCACTACGAGAGGACCTGCTGTCGCAAGGTCCCATAGGTCATCCTGCTTTACAGTCATTGGCTTTAATGCCATGACCTCTAGGGCCTCTTACACACGACGGGACATGTCCGATGAAAACGGTCCGCAGACCGTTTTCATCGGACATGTCCGCTGGCGGATTTTGGTCTGATGACTGTACACACCATCAGACCAAATTTCCCGCGGACAGCGAACGCGGTGACGTGGCCGCGCCGTCTTCGTGACGATGACGCGGCGACGTGCGCGACCCTGGAAGGTCAATGCTTCCATCACTTCGATGCATGCGAGGGCTTTAGGCCAAGCGGACATGTCCGGTGAGTCGTACAGACGACCGAACATGTCCAACGTACATGCTTCCAGCGGACATGTTTCTTAGCATGCTAAGAAACATTTGTCCGCTGGAAACCTGTCCGATCCGCCGGAAAATTGTCCAGTCGGCCGTACAGACGACCAAACATGTCCGCGGAAACTGGTCCGCCGGACCAGTTTCAGCGGACATGTTCGGTCGTGTGTATGAGGCCTAAGTGCTTCAGAATCACTTGGCAGATTCACACACAATGGCCTAAAATTAGGACGGCCTAGCCTAGTCTTTTTAGGCTACACCGCCGTAAATGATTTAGGCTATTAGTGATTCTCAAACCACTTACCTGTTAATTTTCGGCGGCGTAGCCTAAAACTAGTGGGCGTAAGCGCGCCTAATTCAAATGACTAGGAGGGGGCGTGTTGTATGGAAATGAGGCTTGACCTCAAGTTTTTTGACGTTTTTGTGTACTGCGCATGCGCCGGGCGACTACATTTCCCAGTGCGCATTGCGGCTAAGTACACCGTACGGGCCTATTGATTTCGACGCGGACGTAAACAACGTAAATCCCGATTTGCGGATGACTTACGCAAACGACGCCAACAATTCGAACCTCGCGGCGGGAACGGCGGCCATACTTAACATTGTTATTCCACCTCATAGGTGGAATAACTTTAGGCGGCGTAACCCTGACGGAAACTACGTAATACGACGGTGTAGGCCCGGCGTACGCTCGTGAATCATCGTGAATCGGCGTATCCCCTCATTTACATAATCTAGGCCGGCCGCAATGTAAGCGCCACCTAGCGGTAAGCCAAAACATTGCAATCTAAGATAGGACGGCGCAAGCCGTCCTATCTTAGATATGTTTAAGTGTATCTCTGTTACAGAATACACTTAAACATAGGTCGGCTTAGATTCAGAGTTAGGTCGGCTTATCTGTAGATAAGCCGGCCTAACTCTTTGTGAATCTACCTAACTGTTTGAGAACATTAGGAAAGTTCCCTTGTTGACACTTTCTCAGAAAGTGGTCCCTTTGGTGGCTGTTATGCCAGTTAAGATGGGTTCTGAGCTGGCAGCCTTGTCATGAAAGGCTCCCTATTGATCTTCCACAAGGATAAGGTGGTGCTGCATCCACAGCCTTTTTTCTTCCTAAGGTCATTTCAACCTTCCATCTCAAGGAAAATATTGTACTGCCATACTTGTGTCCTCATCCGTTGAATCCTAAGGAGACGACGTGGCATTCCTCGGACGCTGTCCGAGCTCCGAGAAGATACTTGTCTGTTACTGCTCCGTTCCGGAGTTCAGACTCACTGTTTGTTTCGGTGGCTGGTCCCAAGAAGGGCCCAGCGATCTCATCGGCCACCATTTTGAGGTGGATCCGACAGATCCTGATCAGGCTTACGCCATAAAGGGTCGGGCGCCTCCCTATCATGATGCATTCGACCAGGGCAATGGTGCCTTTTGGGGTTTCTTACATCAAGTGTCTGTTTCCCTGGTGTGTAAGGTGGTGACCTGGTCGCCCGGTCACACTTTCACTAAACTTTACAAGTTGATGTGAGTGCATCTCCGGATGCTTCTTCGGCCGCAAAGTTTTGCAGGCGGCTGTTTAGAGTTACAACTCCTTAGTTGAGGAGCTCTGTTTTGGGGTGAAGTTTATTTATTTTTTTGCTTCCCACCCCTCATTTTGACACTGCATTGGGATGTCCCAATATGTCAACATTAAGGTTGTGTCCATCCATGAACAAAAGAGAAAATAAGATTTTATGCTCACCGTAAAATCTCTTTCTCTGACTTCATGGATGGACACAGCACCCACCCCTCTTTGTCTGTACTGCTTGCTACTAACTGAATTGCTTGGTGTAGGCTGAGGGGTTATAGTCAGTGGGACCGCACCCTGGGCGGGGCGGTTCTGCTTTGAAGTTAACACTTCTGCCTAGTCACTCCTAAAGATAGATAGGCTAATCTCACTGGGGTAGATTCAGGTACCTTTGCGCATTTTTTACGGAGGCGCAGGGCAACGTTTTTGCCCTGCGCCCCCGCAAATTTTCTGCGCTACCCGCGATTCACAGAGCAGTAGCTCCGTAAATTGCATGGGCGCTCCAGCAAAATGCCCGGCGTAAGCGCGCGCAATTTAAATGATCCCGTAGGGGGCGGGAATCATTTAAATTAGGCGCGTTCCCGCGCCGATCGTAGAGCGCATACTCCATCGGGAAACTTTCCTGACGTGCATTGCGGCAAATGACGTCGCAAGGACGTAATTTGCTTCAAAGTGAACGTGAATGGCGTCCAGCGCCATTCACGCTTCACTTACGCAAACTACGTAAAGTTCAAATTTCGCGACGCGGGAACGACGGGTATACGTAACATTGGCTGCCCCTGCTAATAGCAGGGGCAGCCTTACGCGAAAACCGCCGTACGCAAACGACGTAAACTGCGTACGCAGGGCTCGCGTAACGTTGTGAATTGGCGTTAGTATGCAATTTGCATACTATACGCTGAGCACAACGGGAACGCCACCTAGCGGCCATCGCAAGAATGCAGCCTAAGATATGCGGGCATAAGAGCCTTATGCCACGCATATCTTAGGCTGCAGTCGGCGTAACGAGGTTCCTGAATCAGGAGCATTCGTTACGCCGGCGCAAGTAAGCAATTGCGCTGCGTAACTATGGTTAGGCAGGCGCAATTGCTCTCTGAATCCGGGCCACTATGTCCATGAAATCAGAGAAAGAGATTTTACGGTGAGTATAAAATCCTACTTTTCTTGGCGAAAATTTTGACAGAAAAATTCCGTTGGAGCCTACACACGGTCGGAATTTGCGACCAAAAGCTCACATCGGACTTTTCTTGTTGGAATTTCCGATCATGTGTACGCTGCATTCGAGTTTTGAAAGCTCCAGTTACCTTGCTGAAAGAGAGCAAAGATGAAGATGGATACTTTTACCCCCTTCCTGCCCAGGTAAATTTTCAGCTCTCAGCGCTGTCACACTTTGAATGCCGATTAATCACTCATGTAAAACTGTACCCAAATGAAAATTTTTATTTTGGATTATTCTATTTGTATTGTTTTAATTTTATTTTTTCTGGTGGCATACAGAGCCAAAAGTATGAAAATTGTCCAGTCAAGCTTGGTAAAAGTCTATTTACATACAAAATTCACCTTCTTCAGAAGGGAATAACAATAATGAAATATACTATATAGAAATTTATAGACGCTCAGATGGGAATCTAAAACCCTTCTAGTGTAAGTACCACCATCCTTTCCAAAAAATACAAACAACGATTAATTTGCGAATTTGACAGGCACCAATGTCGACATTTTGTATAAAATGACTATGTTTTTTTTACATATATAAAACAATTATTTGTTTTGAAAGTAGTTGTGCTACATGCTAACATGTACATACAATACACAGGACATTGATCAGTCCTGACCCTTACACATCCTGAGGCTTTGTGAGTAAGGAGAGCAGTGTACTGAAAGTCTTCTGAGGAGGTGAGAAAGTGATTGATTTTTCTGTGTGATAAAAATCAAAAGACTATTGTTTTTCTGCTGTATGACCAGAAGTGTCTGCCCAGCACTAGGCTGTGCCAGACTTCACAGATAGGTTCCTGTGTGGTGAAGATAGACGCCCCAAGTGGCCAGGGTTTATTTTTTGTTTGATTTTGTTTATGCTGTTTGGATGCTTGCACTTGTTTCCAGCAAGATGGAAGAATAAACCAAAATCTTTGTTTTCAAACGTCTTCGACTGCCTGTCTGTATAAATTCAGTGTGTAGTGAACCCATCCAGGGGGTCACACACCCCGCTACCGAGCTAACCCCTTACTATATATATATATATATATATATATATATATATATATATATATATATTAGGGATGAGCTTCGTGTTCGAGTCGAACCCGTGTTCGACTCGAACATCGTATGTTCGACAGTTCGTCGAAATACGAACGTTACCAGCCGTTCGCGACAAATTCGAGTGGCGCGTCACGGCCCATAAGTCACTGCGGCATCGCAGTGCATTGCTGGCTGATTATTGGCCAAGCATACACTATGACCTGCATGCTTGGCCAATCACAGCATGCAAAAAAACGGAGAGCCATAATTGGCCAAAGCCAGGGTGACTTTGGCCAATTATGGCTTAGGGGGTTTAGTACACACCCCACACTATAAAAGGCCGCCTGCAGGTCGGCCTTGTGTAGTGTGTTGAGGCGGTGGTTAAAGACAGACAGAGAGAGAGAGACAGTGTCATTTTGTCTAGGTAGATAGAGCAGGCAGGCTAGTCAGGTAAAGTTACAGTGTGTAGAGGATATATATGCATCCCAGGTGTTGTACATGTATTTATACACTGTATAGTTTAGCTGGATCAGCTATTCCTAATTTACTGGCAGGCAGTTGATTGTGCTAGCTGCAGTATTCTCATGTGGTGTATTGCCTGTGTCCTCTGTAGTTTGCACCTAAAGCTACACTGTGTGTACTGCACATGTCCTCTGTAGTTTGCACCTAAAGCTACTTGGTGTGTACTGCACCTGTTCTCTGTAGTTTGCACCTAAAGCTACTTGGTGTGTACTGCATGTGTCCTCTGTAGTTTGCACCTAAAGCTACTTGGTGTGTACTGCCCGTGTCCTCTGTAGTTTGCACCTAAAGCTACTTGGTGTGTACTGCACGTATCCTCTGTAGTTTGCACCTAAAGCTACTTGGTGTGTATTGCCCGTGTCCTCTGCAGTTTGCACCTAAAGCTACTTTGTGTGTACTGCACGTGTCCTCTGTAGTTTGCACCTAAAGCTAATTGGTGTGTACTGCACGTGTCCTCTGTAGTTTGCACCCAAAGCTACTTGGTGTGTACTGCACGTGTCCTCTGTAGTTTGCACCTAAAGCAACTTGGTGTGTACTGGCCGTGTCCTCTGTAGTTTGCACCTAAAGCTACTTGGTGTGTACTGCACATTTCCTCTGTAGTTTACACCTAAAGCTACTTGGTGTGTACTGCATGTGTCCTTTGCACCTAAAGCTACTTGGTATGTACTTGGTGTGCACTACCCGTGTCCTCTGCAGTTTGCACCTAAAGCTACGAGGTGTGTGTACTGCCTTTGTCCTCTGCAGGCCATTAGTATGTCTGGAAGGACAACAAGGAGAGGCAGAGAGTCCCAAAGGGCAAGTAGGCTCTGCGTCTAGAGGCAACAGTGCTGGTCGTGGACACGGTGCATCCTCATCAGCACGTGGCCGTTGGACACGCTCGTCCTTCTTTTCGGCAGCTCGCCGTGTTGAGCCGCAACATGCCGAAGACTTGGTAGAGTGGATGACCAAGCCGTCCTCATCCTCCTCATCCTCTCTCACCCAGGCTCAGGGTACTTTGTCTGGCAAAGCAGCTGCCAAGGCGTCCTCTTCCCTCTGCTCAATGGCATCAGTCACTCCTTCCCTAGCCCCACCATGTCCTCCTGAGGAGTCCCCTGAACTGTTTGAACACAGTGTTGGGTACATGCTGCATGAGGATGTGCAGCGTTTTGAAGGCTCCGATGATGGTACACAGCTAGAGGAAGGCAGTATTGTGAGCCCAGAGAGAGGGGGTGCCCAAGAAAAACAGCAATCTTGCAGTCATGTTCCCCCAGCTGCAGCATACTGCCAGGTTTTCTACAGTGATGAGGACGGAGGGGATGATGAGGTCACTGACTCTACGTGGGTGCCTGATAGGAGAGAGGAGGAGGATGCACAGGCACATCTCCAACGAGGCAGGATGCCCTCCAGGGGCCAGCTTAAGGGCAGCACACTGACTGCATCACAACACAGAGCTACGCATGTGCAGGGCACTACTGTCTCTCAGCGTTATTCCAAAAGTAATTTGGTGTGGACCTTTTTTGAGACATCACCCGCTTGGGCACCACATGCTTGACCAGACATATGTGGACCTGCCATGCAGGTCGTTGGCAAGCGTACCTCAAATACCCACATCAAAGAACAAAGCAGACCTCCCCTTGCTCCTCATCAGCTGGGATCTCCAACCCCACTATACCCTCAGTCCTCTCTGAAGCCTGCACTGATAGGACTAAAGGTGTAGAAATAGGTGTGTCACAGCCAAGTACTTGCGGGCAATCTACTATCTGTACACCGATGGCAGATTGTACCAGGCAAATTTCCCTGCCCCAGCTGCTGCAGCGCCGAAAGAAGTTCTCTCCCAGCCATCCACATGCCCAGCGGTTGAATGCTAGCTTAGCTACATTGCTAGCACTTCAACTGCTGTCTTTTCAGTTGGTAGATTCTGCCCCCTTCCATGAGTTTGTGGAATGTGCGGTACCTCAGTGGCAAGTTCCCAAACGCCACTTTTTCTCACAGAAGGCAATTCCGGCTCTCTACCAGCCTGTGTAAGGCAATGTTCATGCCTCGCTGGACAGGGTGGTCAGTGGTAAGGTGCATATTACCGCTGACTCATGGTCCAGCAGGCATGGACGGGGACGTTACCTATCTTTCACGGCACATTGGGTGACTCTGCTGGCAGCAGGGAAGGATGCAGGACAAGGTACAGTAGTGTTGGAGGTTGTTCCGCCACCACGCCTCCAAAATGCTACTACTGGTTGTGACACACCTCTCTGCTCCACCCCCTCCTCTTCTTCTTCCTCTGTGGCCTCTTCCTGTGCTGATGTGTCCGTAGGCGTACATGGGCCTATGCAGGAATGCAGGCAAAGAGATGCCATACGGTGCTTGAGCTGGTGTGCTTGGGGGACAAGAGCCATACTGGGCCAGAGGTTCTGTCAGCTCTGCAAGGGCAGGCTCAGAGGTGGTTGATGCCACACCAGATTAAGCCAGGAATGGTGGTTTGCGACAATAACACCAACCTCCTCTCCGCCCTGCGACAGGGACAACTGACCCATGTGCCCTGTTTTGCTCATGTCCTTAATTTGGTGGTGCAGCGGTTCTTGGGCAGGTACCCTGGCTTATAGGATGTCCTGAAGCAGGCCAGGAAAGTCTGTATGCATTTCTCCAATGATCATATAATGCCAGTGCTCGGCTGGCAGGCCTCCAAAGGGAATACAACCTGCCCAAGAACCGCCTAATCTGTGACATGCCCACCAGGTGGAACTCTACGTTGGCCATGCTGCAGCGGCTTCACACGCAGTAGAGGGCCATCAATGAGTATCTGTGCCAATATGGCAGCAGAACTGGGTCAGGGGAGCTTGGTTTTTTTCCCCCATGCCAGTGGGCCTTGATCAGGGATGCATGCACTGTCCTGTCACCATTTGAGGAGGCCATGAGGATGGTGAGCAGTGACAGTGCATGCATTAGTGAGACTGTCCCTCTTATTCACATGTTGGAGTACATGCTGCGTGGAATAATGGACAGGGCCCTTGAGGCAGAACAGAGGGAGGATGATGAGGACTTCCTTACCTCTCAAGTCCCCTTTATCCAGACAGTGTTCCTGCTTGCCTTTTTAAAGTAAGAGGCCACTTGGCTCCCTGTGTTTTTTATAATTTTAAAATAAACAGTATTACGCTATTGGCTTTTCTCCGGTCTTTTCATATATCCTGCTGAGATGCTAAGAATGAGGTTCACAAAAGCAAGTTTCCTGTCAGCGTGTGTGCAGGCACAATTCTGCTAAAGCCTTATCTGACTCTCTTTTTCATTAAAGAAGTCAGATACTTCTGGTAAGCGCATCCATATGTTTGAGCACGTTTTGGGTGAAAGAAGATTTTAAATGTTTGGTGGCGGAAAGATATCACCTAAGCAAGAATGCAGTTGATAAGAAGATTATAATATCAGATTCAATGTAATGCACGATATTGGGACTATTTTTTAAGAGACATTAATTCAGCACTTTAATTGTGTTAATGCACTATTGTCATATATATATATATATATTTGTCTATATATTATTTTATATTGTTGATGATTTCAATTAGATATCAATTTGTTTAATTATAGGGGGTTGTTGTGAGGTACCATCCTATAGTTGAGCGCCCTCTATATTCACTTTCACACATTCCTGCTTGCCCGCTTATCACACAGGAGGAGGACGAGGAGGAGGAGGAGGATTGTGTCAGTATAAAGGTGGAGCCTAGCACTCAGCATCAGCAGCAGTCTTCAAGGGATCAATTACAGTCCCAATGAACCCATGGACTTGTACGTGGCTGGGATGAGGTGGCTGCGGATCATGTCATCCTCAGTGACCCAGAAGACTCTGCACCGAATGTCTCAGCAAACCTACGCTGCATGGCCTCCCTGATCCTGCAAAGTCTGCAGAAGGATCCTCGTATTCATGCTATCAAGGAGAGGGATCATTACTGGCTGGCAACTCTCCTTGATCCATGTTACAAGAATAAGGTTGTGGACCTTATCTTGCCAGCGCAGAGGGAGCAGAAGATGAAACATCTTCGGGAGGCCTTGCAGAAAGGTCCGTGAAACGCGTTCCCAGAGACTGGGGGGTTACAAAATCCTGGTCCTGGACAATGTGTTGCTGAGGCTTCGGTCAGTCACAGAAGGAACGGTGGAGAAGGTGGCCCTCTGACCGATGCATTCAGACAATTTTTTAGTCCACAGCCCCAAGGTATGACTGGTTCCAGCAACCATCGCCAGTGCCTGTTTTACATGGTGCGTGAATACCTAGGGGCAAGATCAGACTTGGACACCTTTCCCACCGAAAATTCTCTGGCTTACTGGGTCTTGAGGATGGATCACTGGCCAGAGCTTGCACAGTACACAATTGAGCTACTGGCTTGTCCTGCATCCAGCGTTCTTTCAGAACGCACATTCAGTGCTGCTGGAGGCTTTGTAACCGATCACAGGGTGCGCCTCTCCACTGACTCGGTCGATCGACTGACCTTCATAAAAATTAATCAGACTTGGATCACCACCAGCTACCAAGCACCTGATGCTGATGTAACTGAATAATTTGTTTTGAAATGTCAGATCCCTTCAAGACTGCCTATGCTGATGCTGAGTGACTATCCTGTTATGCTGAGTGAATATCCTTTTCCTCCTCAAAGATCTTGCTGATAGCTTGTAAGAACATTGTTGGTTCTGGGCACCGCCACCAGTGGCTAAGGTCCAATTTTTCTGCCCCTGTTTAACAGGGGCGTGTAATTACAATTTTTGATGCAATACTTTACAGCGGGCTCATTCCTGCGCTTCAACTAGAGTATCTGTGAGGGGTTGCAGTGTTGTGGCACCAGCACCAGTGCCTAAGGCTCAATTTTTCTGCCCCTGTTTAACAGGGGCGTGTAATTAAAATTTTTGATACAATGCTTTGCAGTAGGCTCATTCCTCTACTCCAACTAGAGTATCTGTGAGGGGTTGCAGTGTTGTGGCACCAGTGCCTAAGGCCCAATTTTTCTGACCCTGTTTAACAGGGGCGTGTAATTACAATTTTTGATGCAATGCTTTGCAGCAGGCTCATTCCTGCGCTCCAACTAGAGTATCTGTGAGGGGTTGCAGTGTTGTGGCACCAGCACCAGTGCCTAAGGCCCAATTTTTCTGCCCCTGTTTAACAGGGGCGTGTAATTACAATTTTTGATACAATGCTTTGCAGTAGGCTCATTCCTCTACTCCAACTAGAGTATCTGTGAGGGGTTGCAGTGTTGTGGCACCAGTGCCTAAGGCCCAATTTTTCTGACCCTGTTTAACAGGGGCGTGTAATTACAATTTTTGATGCAATACTTTGCAGCGGGCTCATTGCTGCACTCCAACTAGAGTATCTGTGAGGGGTTGCAGTGTTGTGGCACCAGCACCAGTGCCTAAGGCCCAATTTTTCTGCCCCTGTTTAACAGGGGCGTGTAATTACAATTTTTGATGCAATACTTTGCAGCGGGCTCATTGCTGCACTCCAACTAGAGTATCTGTGAGGGGTTGCAGTGTTGTGGCACCAGCACCAGTGCCTAAGGCCCAATTTTTCTGCCCCTGTTTAACAGGGGCGTGTAATTACATTTTTTGATGCAATACTTTGCAGCGGGCTCATTCCTGCGCTCCAACTAGAGTATCTGTGAGGGGTTGCAGTGTTGTGGCACCAGCACCAGTGCCTAAGGCCCAATTTGTCTGCCCCTGTTTAACAGGGGCGTGTAATTACAATTTTTGATACAATGCTTTGCAGTAGGCTCATTCCTCTACTCCAACTAGAGTATATGTGAGGGGTTGCAGTGTTGTGGCACCAGTGCCTAAGGCCCAATTTTTCTGACCCTGTTTAACAGGGGCGTGTAATTACAATTTTTGATGCAATGCTTTGCAGCAGGCTCATTCCTGCGCTCCAACTAGAGTATCTGTGAGGGGTTGCAGTGTTGTGGCACCAGCACCAGTTCTGCCCCTGTTTAACAGGGGCGTGTAATTACAATTTTTGATACAATGCTTTGCAGTAGGCTCATTCCTCTACTCCAACTAGAGTATCTGTGAGGGGTTGGAGTGTTGTGGCACCAGTGCCTAAGGCCATATTTGTCTGCCCCTGTTTAACAGGGGTGTGTAATTACAATTTTTGATGCAATGCTTTGCAGCGGGCTCATTCTTGCGCTCCAACTAGAGTATCTGTGAGGGGTTGCAGTGTTGTTGCACCAGCACCAGTGCCTAAGGCCCAATTTTTCTGCCCCATTTAACAGGGGCGTGTAATTACAATTTTTGATGCAATACTTTGCAGCGGGCTCATTGCCTCGCTCCAACTAGAGTATCTGTGAGGGGTTGCAGTGTTGTGGCACCAGCACCAGTGCCTAAGGCCCAATTTTTCTGCCCCTGTTCAACAGGGGCATGTAATTACAGTTCTTGATCTAATATTTCACAGCAGGGCATTCCAGCGCCCACCAAGACTAACTGTGAGGGCTTACAGTGTTGTGGCAAAACCAACACCTAGGGCCCAAATTTATGCAGAGTATATACGGCAGGCCCCTACTTTCAAATATCCAACTTACAAACGACTCCTACTTGCAAACGGAAGTAGACAACAGGAAGTGAGAGGAAATCTACCCCTAGGAAGGGAAATTCTCTTCTGTAAAAAGGTGTATTCTGTCCACTGATGCTTTATCACCAATCCTTGTTTCACAAAAACACTTTTTTTTTCAAAAAAATCATTTGTCATTGGGACAGAAAGTGGGGTGCAATCTTCTGAACATATGCACACAGACAGCAAAACAAATGTTACAGGGGTGATAACCCTTCTCTATGTTTTCAGAAAAGCTTAAAAAAAAGATTTTATGGCTTAACCACTTACCCCCCGGACCATATTGCTGCCCAAAGACCAGAGTACTTTTTGCGATTCGGGACTCTGTCGCTTTAACAGACAATTGCGCGGTCGTGCGACGTGGCTCCCAAACAAAATTGGCGTCCTTTTTTTCCCACAAATAGAGCTTTCTTTTGGTGGTATTTGATCACCTCTGCGGTTTTTAGTTTTTGCGCTATAAACAAAAATAGAGCGTCAATTTTGAAAAAAATTAATATTTTTTACATTTTGCTATAATAAATATCCCCCAAAAATATATAAAAAAACATTTTTTTTCCTCAGTTTAGGCCGATACGTTTTCTTCTACATATTTTTCGTAAAAAAAAATCGCAATAAGCGTTTATTGATTGGTTTGCGCAAAAGTTATAGCGTTTACAAAATAGGGGGTAGTTTTATGTCATTTTTATTATATTTTTTTTACTAGTAATGGCGGCGATCAGCGTTTTTTTTTTTCGGTACTGCGACATTATGGCGGACACTTCGGACACTTTTGACACATTTTTGGGACCATTGGCATTTTTATAGCGATCAGTGCTATAAAAATGCATTGGATTACTATAAAAATGCCACTGGCAGTGAAGGGGTTAACACTAGGGGGCGGGGAAGGGGTTAAGTATGCCTGGGTGTGTTCTTACTGTGGGGGGGGGGGGTGGCCTCACTAGGGGAAACACTGATCCTCGGTTCATACATTGTATGAACCGAAGATCAGCATTTCCCCTGCTGACAGGACCGGGAGCTGTGTGTTTACACACACAGCTCCCGGTCCCCGCTCTGTACCGAGCGATCGCGTGTGCCCGGCGGCGATCGCGCCCGCCAGGCACACGCACGGGAGTGGGGGGCGAGCGGGGGGCGCGCGCGCGCGCCCCTAGTGGCGGCTGGGAGAGAGGATGTCATATCGCGTGCTCTCGCCCAGCAGAGCCACCTTGTGGACGTATTTCGACGGTGCGGCGACGGCAAGTGGTTAAGCTACACTTTAAAGAAGTACCTGTAGAAAATTACAGAGAGGGGAGAGGAGAAGGGAATGTGCCCTAGTATAAAGAACATCATCATAGAGGCAGTATTATAAGGATGGACCTAGCTCTGTACCCACACAGATTTTGTATTTTTGTGGCATGTGGTTTGTGTATGTTGGTGTTGCATGTGTGAGGAACTTGTGAATTTTATAATGGTTGTTGATTTTAAGATTTTTTGGGAAAGTTTGTAAAGTTTTTCTATCTATGTGAGAACAATAATTATAATTTAAACAAAAGTAAAAAAAAAAAAAAATTACAAACAGATTCTACTTAAAGCGGTGGTTCACCCTCCTTAACATGATTATAGCATTAAATTCGGCATCGTAGCGCGAGCTACAGTATGCCGGTCTTAAATTTTTAATCCCCGTACTCACTGTGCTATGGATGATTGAAGATTCTGACTCCCGCGGGGAATGGGCATGCCTATGGAGAGGGAGGATGATTGACGGCCGGCTCTGGCACGTCACGCTCCCCGAAGACAGCCGGAGTAGGTCTCGGCTCTTCACGGCGCCTGCGCACAGGCTATGCGCAGGCGCCGTGAAGAGCCAAGCCTATTTCGGCTATTTCCGGAGAAGCGTGACGTGCCAGGGCCGGCCGTCAATCACCTTCTCTCACCATAGGAACGCCCATTCCCCGGAATCTTCAATGATCCATAGCACAGTGAGTACGGGGATTAAAAATTTAAGACCGGCATACTGTAGCTCGCGCTACGATGCCGAATGTAATGGTAGTAAAAAAAAAAATAGGGTGAACCCCCCGCTTTAACAACAAACCTACAGTCCCTGTCTTGTTTGCACCGCCTATATATTGCTGTTCAAAGTATATAGGTTCAAAGTATATAGGGCCAAAGGGGCTTGTAATGACCTGGGGGGAGGGGGCGGGGAAACCCATGCTATTTTTCTCAGTGATTTCCATCCATATTGCAGGGACCAAACATTACATTAAAGCTGCAAGCAGTCTTAAATTACTTTTTTTCTTATAGTAATCTCATTTTGTGCAGGGGCAGTTCTAAACACGTGCCACTTCACAGGCATACTATAGACACCCACCAGGTACGATATTTAAAGGAATTTTACATTTTTTTTTTCACTTTAAGCATCATTAAAATCGCTGCTCCAGAAAAAGCGACCGTTTTTAAAACTTTTTTTTACATTGATACATGTTCCCTGGGGCAAGACCCGTTCCCCAAACCTGTTTTGCGACAATAACTTGCATATTAGGATTTAAAATGAGCCCTTTTGAATTTGAATGTTTGAGTCCCATTGACGTCAATGGGGTTCTAAATGTTCGCGCAAACGTTCGGTCCGTTCGAAGGTTCTGGTGCGAACCGAACGGGGGGGGGGGGCTTGTTCGGCTACTTCCTAAAATATATACAGGGAGTGCAGAATTATTAGGCAAGTTGTATTTTTGAGGATTAATTTTATTATTGAACAACAACCATGTTCTCAATGAACCCAAAAAACTCATTAATATCAAAGCTGAATATTTTTGGAAGTAGTTTTTAGTTTGTTTTTAGTTTTAGCTATTTTAGGGGGATATCGGTGTGTGCAGGTGACTATTACTGTGCATAATTATTAGGCAACTTAACAAAAAAAAATATATACCCATTTCAATTATTTATTTTTACCAGTGAAACCAATATAACATCTTAACATTCACAAATATACATTTCTGACATTCAAAAACAAAACAAAAACAAATCAGTGACCAATATAGCCACCTTTCTTTGCAAGGACACTCAAAAGCCTGCCATCCATGGATTCTGTCAGTGTTTTGATCTGTTCACCATCAACATTGCGTGCAGCAGCAACCACAGCCTCCCAGACACTGTTCAGAGAGGTGTACTGTTTTCCCTCCTTATAAATCTCACATTTGATGATGGACCACAGGTTCTCAATGGGGTTCAGATCAGGTGAACAAGGAGGCCATGTCATTAGTTTTTCTTCTTTTATACCCTTTCTTGCCAGCCACGCTGTGGAGTACTTGGACGCGTGTGATGGAGCATTGTCCTGCATGAAAATCATGTTTTTCTTGAAGGATGCAGACTTCTTCCTGTACCACTGCTTGAAGAAGGTGTCTTCCAGAAACTGGCAGTAGGACTGGGAGTTGAGTTTGACTCCATCCTCAACCCGAAAAGGCCCCACAAGCTCATCTTTGATGATACCAGCCCAAACCAGTACTCCACCTCCACCTTGCTGGCGTCTGAGTCGGACTGGAGCTCTCTGCCCTTTACCAATCCAGCCACGGGCCCATCCATCTGGCCCATCAAGACTCACTCTCATCAGTCCATAAAACCTTAGAAAAATCAGTCTTGAGATATTTCTTGGCCCAGTCTTGACGTTTCAGCTTGTGTGTCTTGTTCAGTGGTGGTCGTCTTTCAGCCTTTCTTACCTTGGCCATGTCTCTGAGTATTGCACACCTTGTGCTTTTGGGCACTCCAGTGATGTTGCAGCTCTGAAATATGGCCAAACTGGTGGCAAGTGGCATCTTGGCAGCTGCACGCTTGACTTTTCTCAGTTCATGGGCAGTTATTTTGCGCCTTGGTTTTTCCACACGCTTCTTGCGACCCTGTTGACTATTTTGAATGAAACGCTTGATTGTTCGATGATCACGCTTCAGAAGCTTTGCAATTTTAAGAGTGCTGCATCCCTCTGCAAGATATCTCACTATTTTTTACTTTTCTGAGCCTGTCAAGTCCTTCTTTTAGATTCAATAGGTTTTTATTGGTAACATTTTCACATACATGTATGTATTGTACAACATAAATTGAGAGCAATAGAAAATAAGGAAGGCAAAAGGGAAAAAGAAACTTCCACATAGTGCTGGCACATATCGTACGATATTACTATAGTTTTCACAAAATGGTCACAAAATAGTCATAATGCATAACTCTAGCTTTGAGTCCCCCCGAGACCCCTCGCCCGGAAGGCCAAGCGGACCGCGCCAGACGGCGACCCCCGGCGGACACCCCAATGGGATCCAGCTGTGTCCCCCGAGGGCCCCCCCCCGGCCCAGCCCGCCCCACCCCCCACACCGGGCCCCAGGACCCCCACATCCATCATTGACAGATGCGCCAGGGCCCTTCATGGACCGTATGCAGAGGGCTGTCCCCCCAGGGGAGCCGCGTGAGTCAGTGGGAGGAGAAAGAGGAGGGACGCATAAGGGGGGGGGGAAGGAAAGAAAAGGACAAGAAGAAAGGAGAATGGAAAGGGAAAAGAATAAGGGTAAACCTTAAGTACTGAACTTTGAAATATGGATCTGCAATCAGCCCTATTATTTTATGTTTATTAAACTTATAGTTAAAACTTAAACAATATCAACCTTATATCTCGGACAGCCACTCAGTCCACGCTCCCCATCGCCCATGAGCTTCCATAGACCTGCCTTGGGACGCTGCGAACATCCGTTCGTAATCGATATGTGTGCTGGTGGTTGTGATTATTTCCCGCATTGTGGGAGCTGTGTGATCCCTCCAGTGACGAGTGATTGCTAATCTAGTACTCATTAGAATATGGGATATAACTGCTCTATTAGTTTTGGAGAAAAATTCTAATCCCAGCGAAAGGACCGCCAGTCCCGGGGACAGCGGCACCTCCACCCCCGTCACCTGGGCAGCCAAGGAGAAGATCTCCTCCCACACTGGACGAATGACGGGGCATTCCCATAGTATATGGAACAGAGTCCCCACCAGTCCGCATCCTCTCCAGCATAGAGGAGAAGCCTGAGGACTGAATTTAGAAATCCTATACGGAGTCAGGTACCATCTTAACACTATTTTCTGATTGAGCTCCCAAAGATTGATACTCCTGGTGGAGGAGTTGGAGATACGGATAGCTCGCTGCCATTGATCTGATGTGTATGAGGCTCCCATGTCTCCCTCCCACGCTACTATATTGGAAGATTTTACAAATTCTAGTTTGTTGTTCAAAACGTTGTAAAATAGGGATATTCCTTTAATCTTGGTAAATTGTTTAGACAGATAAAGTACGATTTTCCATGGGAGTTGGATCGAGAGAGTCGGACCAGTCCTAAAGAAATGGTTCAGACGTAAGAAAGTGAAGTGGTCAGCCTCTCCCAAGCCAAACTCCACCTGGAGTGATCTAAACGTTTTCCCGCTTGGGCCTATCATTAGGTCTGATATATTGACTATTCCCTTATTGGGCCAATGGGCAATGTTTAAGTCTGGTATGATGCCAGTAAGGCATGTTACTGGTATTGGGAGAGATGTTTTGGCGAATTGCGAATGGGAGACCTTTAGAAGTACCTCCCAGGCCTTCAGAGAGGCTACTATTGTAGGGGATAGCCCGTCAGTGGGTACGGCTCGAATTGCACATGCCATTAGGAGGTCATGTAGACTTCCGTGTGGATATTGAACTTCCTCCAGTTCCCGCCATCTCGTGGAAGGCGGGTCCGGGAACCAATTCCTCAGCTGTGCCAACACAGCCGCTATATGATAGTCTTTCACCACTATATTACCAATCCCTCCTGCCCCTTTAGACGTTATCGAGTTCCTAAATGCCCACCTTGCTTTTTTACCTTTCCACAAAAATCGGTTGATAAGGGCCTGGACTTTAGTAAAAAATGAGTTAGGGGCAGGAATAGGGAGGGTCCTAAATAAGTAGATAAGTTGTGGGAGGACCATCATCTTGAAGGCTGCTAAGCGGCCTGACCACAGCATCTCGGACTTAGCTAGCTCCTGCAGTTTGCCCGGGAGAGAGGCCAAGAACGGGGTGTAATTGTTTGTAAATAATTCCTTTGCTTTGGCTGGTAGTACAATTCCAAGATACTTAATGCCCTCAGTGCTCCAGGCGTATGGAAATCGCGAACCGAGTGACCTCCGTACATTGTCATTGATACCCATCCCCAGAATAAAGGATTTATTCTCGTTGACCTTGTAATACGAGATTGTCCCAAATAATTGAAGTGCCTCATGTACCGAAGCCAGGGAAGTGACAGGGTCTGAGAGCATCAAAATGATGTCGTCAGCAAAAAGACTGATAGTATGTACAGTATTAGAGGAGGGGAAGCCGCTTATGTCTCTATGTGCCCGTATATAGGATGCGAGGGGTTCCAGAATCAAGTTAAAAATTAAAGGGGATAATGGGCACCCCTGGCGGGTACCGTTGGTAATAGCAAAAGGTTTGGAAAGTGTTCCAGAGGTGAACACTCTAGCTGAGGGTGCCGAGTAAAGAGCTAATATTGCCGCACAAATGGGGCCCATGAAACCAAACTTCCTCAGGACCATCTCTAGGTATCCCCAATGGACCCTATCAAAGGCCTTCTCTGCATCCAAAGCTAGGAGCAGAGAAGGCCTTTGCTGAACCCCCGCAAGATGAACGATATTAACCAATCTTCTCGTAGCGTCCGAGGCCTGACGCCCCTTGGTGAATCCCACCTGGTCCGGATGGACCAGTGTGGGCAGTATGTCCACCAATCGACCCGCAATAAGCTTGGCATATAGTTTAAGATCATTGTTCAGTAGTGATATAGGCCTGAAGTTGGCTGGGGTGTCAGGAGTCTTCCCTGGCTTGGGCAAGGTCACAATCAGTGCCTCCAGCATTTCTGGGGGGAAGGACGAAGAGGCGGCGGCCTTGTCAAACACCTTTAGAATGTAAGGTGACAGGATGGATTTAAACATCTGATAATACTCTCCCACAAATCCATCAGGTCCCGGGGATTTGTTGGCCGGTAGGGAGTCAATGGTTTTTTGTATTTCTTCTACCGTAAATGGGGAATTTAGAAATTTTAGTTGTGATGGGGAAAGCTGTGGTAGGGAAACTTTATTAAGAAAGTCATTTATCGAAGAGATAGTGGGTTGGGGCGTATGTTTGTCGTCCTTCAGGTTATAAAGGGCGCCATAATATTGACTGAAGGCATCTGCCATATCTTGGGGGTGGAAT
The DNA here is from genome assembly GCF_905171775.1 of Rana temporaria. Taxonomy (NCBI): domain Eukaryota; kingdom Metazoa; phylum Chordata; class Amphibia; order Anura; family Ranidae; genus Rana; species Rana temporaria. The sequence continues at coordinate 124,099,863 of NC_053491.1, read as the reverse complement.
AGTTTTGTTTTGTGCTCGGGGTGTAATATATGAGGGATCCTGGCTTTAATTCTGCGTCCCTTAATTCTATTGGCCAACATTTTACCCGCTCTATTGCCCTGTGCATAATAAGTCATTCTCAACCTTTTGGAATGCCTCTCAAAGTCCTCCAGTAGGAGAAGCCTGAGATCGCTCCTTAGTTGCATTAGTTTAGTAGAAATTGTATGAGTGGGTGCCTGTTTATTTTCCCGGTCCATCTTTGCGATTTCATCGGTGAGGGTTTTTATTTTTAAATGCTTCTGCCTCTTTGCCCTTGCCCCCAGTTGAATAAGTATACCCCTTAGATAAGCTTTGTGAGCAGACCACAGAGAGAATGGGTCTTGATTAGGTACATCATTTATATGAAAAAATTCCTGCAAGTGGTTTTCAATAAGTAGTCTGTTGGCGGGTTGTTGCAACAAAAACGTATTGGCCCTCCATACAGGGGATGGATTGGCAATGGAGCCATCCCTAAGAGTCAAAGAAATTGAGGCGTGGTCTGACCAGGATATGTCATTTATAGATGATGAGATGGATCTGGTTAGGGAAGGATAATCCGTCAAAAACAGGTCTATTCTCGTGTACGTGCGATGCGGGGCCGAGAAGAAGGTGAAGTCTCTTTCCCCTGAATGTTGGCATCTCCACACATCAAACAGTTCTGCCTGATGGATCGCGTCTTGTAGTGTCACTCCTGCTCTAAGTGCCTTGGACGTGGTGTCCATATTTATGTCGGGCACAGCATTAAAGTCCCCGCATAGTAGAAGGAGGCCCTTTTTGACGGGTTGTATTTTTCTTAATAGCTTATTGAAAAAGCGAACCTGGTGGGCGTTTGGAGCATAGACGTTCACAATGGTGTAGGCAACTGAGTTGATATCGCAAATCAAAATCAGGTATCTACCACTAGGATCAGCTATTTCCTTGTGCAGAGTAAAGGTGACCGTGTCCCGAATGGCAATCAGGACTCCCTTAGTTTTAGTGTCCGCATTCGCGGTAAATACATTGGGGAAATTTCTTTGGGAGCACTGAGGCGCTGATTCTCTACTGAAATGCGTTTCTTGAGCGCATATAATGTCACTTTTGTGTATCATAGCTTCCCTCCATAGGGACTTTCTCTTTACAGGGTGGTTCATACCTCTAGTGTTGATAGATAGTATCTTAATCACCATTGGTAGTAACTGGGGGTGATGTTTTGTGTAGCAGAGTCACATTTGAGAGACCTGAGGTCCCCTTGGGTGTTCTAGACATCAGTGGCTGAGTGCGTCTGGCGCAAAGGTTACTCACTGTGGTCCCTGGTCGGTAAATTCTTTCAGAGGCTTGTGGAGGTGTTTGAATTTTGCATGTTGGAGAGCGGGTGGATCCTCCGAGCGGATTCCATCTCAAGTGGTCATGTGTGGCTGTGCAGATCCAAAAACAAGAAGAAAAAGAAAAGAACGAAAAAACAAAACATGAAATTACGCGTAACATCCGTAAACAACTAGCCATTACCATGGCAACAAAAGAACGCTCGTGAGGGCTATGCCCGGGTGCAGCTAAACGCTGCTCAGGTGTTGGTGGGGATAAGTTCATGCCCAGGAACCATTCAGGATCTCACGAGATTTGGCTAAGTCCAGGATTAGATCATCATCACACTTGTAGGAGAACAAAGGCACAGTTTAAAAAGAAAGCACCAAACTTAAAAGCAAAATAAACAAAAAAAAAAGAACTCATTTGTGTGATTTTGCATTTCTATGTGTAACTTGCTTCCAGATAGGAGTGACTGCATTGTTGTGCAAGGTTGGCTTGTCTTCCTCTCTAGAAGCTGGCAAAATTTCCCAGGTTTTTAGTAAGGCAATACCTCTGTCGACTGAATCTACATTGAATGACTTTTCTCTGTAAGTGATGATGAGTTTGGTAGGGAAGCCCCACTTGTAGGTGATATCATGGTTTCTCAGAGCTTTGGTAATTGTACTTAGATTCCTCCTTTTTTGCAGAGTGTGTTGGGAGAGGTCAGGGTAAAATTGTAGGTTTTGAAATCTGGAGGGGATTTTTTCATTCCTGCGCATCGCTTGCATGAGTTGTTCTTTTACATGGAAAAAAGTCATGCGCAGGATCACATCCCTAGGTATGGCATCAGGGAGGAAGGCTGGTTTTGGAAGCCTGTGGATCCTATCGATAGTGAAGTCCACGCTGTTAAGGTCAGGGAGGAGAGATGAGAACAGATCGATCGCATACGATCGCAGATCTGGGGGTTGCACTGACTCGGGGACCCCCCTTATTTTCATGTTGTTCCTCCGAGATCTGTCCTCGAGGTCTGCTAACTTATTCTTAATCCATTCATCATGTTCCTCCTGTGCTTCACTTGCATCCACTAAGCTGTTAATGGTGGAGGCATATTCCCCCATCTTGGATTCTATGTGTTCCACTCTGCCCTCCACCTCCCTCAGTTCTCCACTCACTCTATGTATACAATTCACCATGTCTGCCTGCAGTGAACTACGCAGTGTCACTAGCATGTCTCTGAGGACTGTGTCCATCACAGGCTGGTTAGATGTAGGGAAAGTTGCAATAGAGTCATGTAACTCACGTGTGTCCTCCCCAGAGTCCGTGGCAGGACTCGCTGCAGGGCCGCGTCCATCGTCATCCAGCCTCATCCGAGTCTTTGCGGGGCTGGTTGATGGTGAGGGAGAGGAGGTATGGGTGTCGGGAGAAGCCCTCTGTTCCCCACTCGAGTATCGAGGCCCTCCGCTGTGTTTGGCCTGGTGTGCAGGCGCGGGAGTTGAAGTCGCATCGGCGCCATCTTGCCTGCCCCCGTCTTGTGGCACTGTGAACATGTCCATCAGACGCTGGGGTTTCGCGGAGCCTTTCCGTTTGTTGGTCATCCTCCCAGTATGTGCCCGGATCGGATCGCACACTTTTGGGGTCAGTTTTGTGCCCTGGATCGGTCGTTTAGTGCCGCTTCGTTCTCGTGGGTGGAGGAGCTCGCTCACCACGCTACCATCCGGTCCCGCTGCAGCGTCAAGTCCTTCTTTTGACCCATTTTGACAAAGGAAAGGAAGTTGACTAATAATTATGCACACCTGATATAGGGTGTTTTTTTTTTTTTTTTTTTTGTTCCGCCTCAGAGAACTATCAGGAAACTTAATCAATTTGCATTCATTCGCAGTCTCCTTAGTTCACATCATGGTGGGAAACCTTTTTTTTTTTTTTTGGTTATTTTGTTATTGCAAAAGTGCGTTTAAATATATGTCAATAAATATACAAAAAAGAAAAAAAAAAATACTTAAATATGTGAATGAATACATTAATTTCCCCTAGCCGAACAGACCCTCATCCCACCCTCATCCCTTAACCCCACCCTCCGCCCTCCCCTATCTCCGAAATTCAGTCTCGTATTGTATCTCTCTTTGCCCGTTATACTTCTTACACTATATCATCCTATCTATATACCTCGATGAAAGTTTAAAATTAACCCAATCCTGCCATTTTAATTTAAATCCTCCTTCTCCTTCCTCTCCCATGAACCTGAGCTGTTCAGCATAATATATATCATTGATTCTGCAAAACCAGCTCCTCTCTGTTGGACTCATAGGGTCCTTCCATTGTTTGGGGATCAGACTCTTTGCTGCATCTAGTACGTGGGGAAGTAAAGTTCTCATATACTGTTTGGTTGACATTTCTGTCCCGTGGAACAGACAGACCCATGGATCAGGAGGTATTTTAATTCCGGTTATCTCCTCAATTACTAATAATACGTTATTCCAGTATGTTTTAATTTTTGGACAGGTCCACCATATATGTGACATAGTACCCACTTCAAGACAGCCCCTCCAACAATATTTGGAGGTATCATCTCGAAAACGGTGTGCTATGACCGGGGTTATATACCACCGTGCTAAACATTTGAAGTTCATTTCGATTAATGCACAGTTAGTTGAACTAGTATGCGTCTTTTTTAATATTTTCCTGACCTCTAACTCGGTTTTACCCGTTCCCAATTCCTCTTCCCATTTATTAATATAAGGAGGGAAACCGGGATCTTTCAATCCCATCAAAATTTTGTAAATTGAGGAGATCCCGCCTCTTCCTTTTGGTGCCAAACACAAACGCTCCAAAGGGAGCAGATTTCTATCTGACCTCGGGGGGGAGGGGAAGGAATCTACAAAATGCGTCAGCTGCATATATCGCCACCAGTTCAGCTCAAACAATTCTTTTTTTTTACTTAATTCCTGGTAGGTAAGAATTTTGCCATCTTTTAATATATCTTTTAATTGTGCATCTGGTTTTTTAATCCAGTTACCAAACAGGCCTATTTTCCCTGGTGCAAAAAAATTTGTGTCGAATAGAGGGATTAATGGGGAGTTAAAGCCCCATCTGTGCTTTTTGTGTGTCCTATCCCATATGGACATGGATGCCAATGTGATCGTGTGCATGTGCGTATTTTGTTGTCTGAAATGTGGCGGTATCCAAATCTCTTTTCCTAACAGTGACTTGTTTGAGCAACTTTCTAATCTAACCCACCTTTTCTCATTGTTATCTCTAACCCAATCAACCACCCGTGCCATGTGAATAGCCGTGTAATATGTGTAGATATCAGGTACCCCCAAACCACCACGTTCCTTATCTCTAATTAATATTTCCATACTTATGCGCGTTTTTTTGCTCCGCCATATAAACCTATTTAATAACTGTTTTAATATTTTAAAGTAAGCACCCGGTAATACGATTGGTAACATTTGAATTTTATATAATATCTTAGGGAGAATAAACATTTTAAAACAATTTATTCTCCCTAGTAGAGATCTTTGTCTAGATGCAATTCTCTTTAAATCAATTTTAATATCATTTAATAACGGGATAAAATTCTGTAGGTAAATTAGCTCCGGGGATGCTGTGATATTAACTCCCAAATATTTTATCTCGATATCTTTCCAAATAAATGGAAACTCTTGCTTATATCTCCGTACGTCCTGTGCGTTCACGCTAATATTAAGGATTTCTGATTTTAGAGGATTGATTTTGAAATTTGACACATCTCCATACAATTTAAGAGTTTTTAATAGATTCGGGAGGGTTATAGTTGGGTTCGTTATATATAGTAAGATATCGTCGGCGAATGCTGCGAGTTTATGTTCCCCATCATTTGTTTGAATCCCCCTGATGTCCGGGTTATTTCTAATCCCGTCCAGCAATGGTTCCAAAGATAAAATAAATAAAAGAGGGGACAGGGGGCACCCCTGTCTGGTCCCATTGAACATCTCAAAAGTCCCTGATAGTGTCCCATTCACTTTGACTCTTGCTGTTGGGTGTTTATACAGAGCATTTATCCACCCCATCATTTTTGGACCGATCCCAATGAACTCCAATGTGTTCAGTAGAAATCCCCAGTCTACCCTGTCGAACGCCTTTTCGGCGTCTATAGACAGGAGTAGACCTGGGGATTTACTATCTTTTAATATCTGTGTTAACAGGAGTGTTCTGATGCTGTTGTCCCTACCTTCCCTCCCAGGGACAAAGCCTACTTGATCAGTATGTACTAAATCTTTCATGATTATTTTCATTCTCCCGGCTAAGATTTTGGCAAACAATTTTACGTCCGCATTTAATAGCGAGATGGGTCTAAAACTAGAACATAAGGAGGGATCTTTACCTATCTTGGGAATTATTGTAATAGCGGCCTCTAATGCCTCTCGGCGAATATCCCAATTTGAACCAATACCGTTTATATAAGAGCACATCCTGGGGATCAGAATGTCACTGAACTTTAGGTAATATGCAGTTGTTAACCCATCGGGGCCTGGGCTTTTCCCCTTTGGTGACTCCTTTAAATTGTTACGAATTTCCATTTCCGTTATCGGTTCTTCTAAAAAGCTAATTTTATCCTCGGGTATTTTATTTAAACATGTGTTGTTTAGGAATTTTTTTGCATTATCACTTCTCCTTTTAATTTTTTCGGGGGGGTCCCCTTGCGATATCGAATATAACTTCCCATAGTATTCTTGAAATACTCTTGCGATCTCAGATGTTGTATGTACCTTACCCCCTTTACCCGTTTGAATGCTTTCTATAAAATTACCCTTAGGTTTGTTTTTGAGCCCTTTTGCTAGGAATTTACCCGACAAGTCTCCCCATTGATACTTCTCTTTCTTACGTCTATGAAATGCCGCTCTATTTTCATATTCAATAAGATCTCTTAATTCCTCTCTTTTTAGGATAACATTACGCTCTGCTTCTTGCCCTCCTGTTTGTTTATGGGTCTGTTCAAGATCAAAGATACTTTTATATAACTCATCGTATTTCTTCTTACTTTCTTTTTTTTTCGCTGATCCTATTGCGATCAGTATGCCCCTAATATAGGCCTTGTGAGCCTCCCAAACTAATGATTCCGGCATATGTTCTGAGCAGTTTGCCTTGAAATACCATTCTAATTCCCGTTTTATCCTTTCTACAACCTCTTCATCCTGTATTAAATCCTCGTTAAGTCTCCATGTGGTGTTAATTTTCGGAGCTCCCTCGATTTTTACATTAATTGAAACTGGCGCATGATCCGACAGGGTAGTTATTCCAATTCCCGAACCTGTCACTACATCCAGTGAGCTATGATCCACTAAAAAGAAGTCGATCCTGGAGTACGTCCCGTGTACAGCGGAGTGGAATGAGTAATCCCGTGTTTTCGGATGTTGTATTCTCCAAACATCTATCAGTTGAAGTTGATGTAATTTTTTTTTAAGTAATTTTCTTTGTGCATCTCCAGTCCGCTGTACACGAGACAGAGATTCATGTCGCCAGCAACAACTACCCGGCCTATCCTGAAATCCATAAACATCTCGGTGACCCCCCTAAGAAATCTCATGGAGTTCGTGTTTGGACAGTAAATATTTGCAATAGAATAATCCACTTCATTTATTTTTCCTCTAAGTAAAAGATACCGCCCCTCGGGATCTGCTTTTCTCTCTCCCAGGACAAATCTTACTTCCTTGGCAAAACCTATGGCAACTCCCTTTGCCCGTTTAGTCGGTGAGTCTCCGTAGTACCATAGTGGGTATTCCGGTGAACTTATTTTAAGATTTGACTCCTGCGAGATATGTGTCTCTTGTATGAGTACTATATCTGCTTTAAGATGTTTTATTTCTCTTAGAATATTGCCCCTTTTTAAAGGGGAGTTTAGTCCCCGTACATTATATGAGAGTATTTTTAAGGTTCCTGTTCTATCTACCAGATAGTCAATCTCCCCCCAACCACTCCCGCTACTTTATTGTTATTATTGTAGGTCTCTGTAGATTGCGACATATCAATCTCAATCTTGTATAGACAGGTTTTCCAATAAGCATCAGGGCAAAACCTCAACAGGTAACGTATTTCTGAAACAGATAATCGGAGATATTCCCCCCCGAACCCTCTCCCTTGCCCCCCCCACTTCTTCTGCACTATAACCACCCCATTCCCCCTATCCCTCCCCCCCCTCCCCTACCAATTGGGGCATTACGGCCTTAAATAGGCACATGGATCCGTGGCCAACCTACTCCACCCGGCCCTACGGTTCACGCCCCGGAGGTTGAGCTCTGCATGTGGGGCTACATCCAGGACTGTCACCACCAACCCCCCCACCCAAGGGGTGGGGGCATGTGAGTAGCCCCGGGGCCCCAGCAACCCCCCGAGCACAAGCCACCCGGCCCCCCCCCCCCCCACACCCTCCCCCCCCAACCACTGAACCCCCTCCCCATCCCCCCCGCACCCCACCCCCCGACATCTCGCATCATCATTTTCAATTCTGGTTATTTATCCTATGCGGATCGTTTCTTGATTATTTTCCTCTTTTATTTCGTGACATAAGATGCCATGTCTGATGACCCGGTATAGGAGATATCTTCTCCTGTGGTTCACTCCAACCAGGTATCTCTATCAATGGAATCTCCAGTCTCTTACAAAACTTTGTCATCTCTTCAGGGAACCTTAGGGTCGCGGACCTGCCCTCCTTCTTCCCAATTAAACACGTTGGGTAACCCCAAGAATATTGGATATTGTGAATTTTTAAATGTGCGAGTAGCGGTTTTAATAATCTCCTTCTAGAGAGGGTCTCAATAGCAAGGTCCGGAAAGATCTGTAAATCAGTCTCATTAAATGTAACCGGCCTGATGGTTTTAAGACGCTGCCAAATCTGTTCTTTATCTTGAAAATTATGAAATCTTGCGATCACATCTCTGGGTATTTCTCATCTCATATAGGGTGTTGATGTCATTAGACCACACACCTTCTCATTACAGAGATGCACATCACCTAATATGCTTAATTGGTAGTAGGCTTTCGAGCCTATACAGCTTGGAGTAAGACAACATGCATAAAGAGGATGATGTGGTCAAAATACAAATTTGCCTAATAATTCTGCACTCCCTGTATATATATATATATATATATATATATATATATATATATATATATATAAATATATATGATCCTGCGCACAGCTGCAGTAAAAGTGCTAAAGGGCAGTCAGCAAGTGGTTAATTTGAGTTCTACTTGAACTACTCTGTGTGTAAAAACATTTTGGGAGATATACCTCTAAGTTCCTGGTACAATATCTGTTTAAGAACCGTAAATGTATGCATAGCCTCAACTAAAGGACCAAATGAAGTGTCATGCTATAAGATACACAAAAACCTTTAAATGCTAAGCCTAATTTTCCATTTTTATTTGTATACATGTTTTGGTAACACTCTACAATTTATCTTTCAGAGTTGTGTGATGTTTTTAGACTATGGAAGTCAAAGTAGCCAGATATCAAATGTGAATCTAAACTTTTTTCCAACCCATACCGATATACAACATTCAAATCTAACGTTATAGTACACTGTCAAAACTATTTAAATACACAACTCCTAACTATTGTTTTTTTTTAGAACTACAATTGTAACCCTGAAAATTGAAAAAAGATGTTTAACTTAATTAGGTAATGTGTAAGGATTGCCAATCATTATACCTGTATAATTCAGCTAATATAGACGTTTTAATTAAGCAACCAAGCAGTCACTTCTTTTCCAGATATTTTGACAAAGTTTAGTGTTAAGAATTGAGGCCCAGATTCTCAAAGGCGTTACGATGGCGCAACACCATTTGCGCCGTCGTAACTCCTCATCTGGCCCCGGGTATCTATGCGACTGATTCTTAGAATCAGTTACGCATAGATACCCATTAGATCTGACAGGCGTAAGGCTCTTACGCTGTCAGATCTTAAAAGCAATTTTTTTTCCCGCCGCTAGGTATCGCATCGTAGTTTTCCCCGTCGTCTATGCAAATGAGGTAATTACGCGAGATTCCCGAACATACGCGAGGTCGACGCTGAGAATTTACGTTGTTTCCGTAGCGTACGTGACGCGTAAGGTTTCCCCTGCTATTAGGAGGGGCAACCAATGTTAAGTATGGCCGTCGTTCCCGCGTCTAATTTAAAAAAAATTACCTCGTTTGCGTAAGACGTCCATGAATGGCGCTGGACGCCATTTACGTAAACGTCTAAGCAAATGACGTTGGGGCGATGTCATTTAGCGCAATGCACGTCGGGTAATTTACCCGACGGAGCATGCGCAGTACGCTCGGCGCGGGAGCGCGCCTAATTTAAATGGTGCCCGCCCCATTTGAATTGGGCGGGCTTGCGCCGAGCGATTTAACGATACACCGCCGCAAGTTTATAGGTAAGTGTTCTGAGAATTAGGCTGTAAACCTGCGGCGGTGTAACGTAAATCACATACGTTACGCTGCCCAGGAGCAACGTAAATGTATGAGAATCTGGGCCTTTATTTAGTAAAGGATTACACCCAACGATTATGTTGTTTTTACACTTTTATTACTGAATAATTCTCAGTGGTCTGTGGTGGACCATTGTTAAAACATTTATTTCTCAGACCATTTTGTTTGAGGTCCAAAGATCACTACAGTCAAGTCAACAGCTGTGCACGTATGAAGGTATACAGAAGAGGGCAATTTATAAGACTATGAATCAAAAGCAATCACAGTGTTGTAGACTTTAGGATGCCCATTTAGGAAATTAACTGTAAAACAGGCAATCGTCTAGTACCATTGTACTAACACGTTTCCTTGCAACTGTTTTGATAGAGCCAATCAAACCTAATAGCAATAGTAAATGAGCTCAGTATGGTGTGTAAAACCATATTTTTCTCCACAAATCACCAATGCCAATTTCACGAGCAGCATTTCTACAGATTCAGTAGACAGTGATATTTACTTGATTAATGGATTTCTTAAGCCAAGATAAATGTACTTTTAAAAATAGTTCTGTCCTTTATTAGATGTAATGCTTGTAGTAATGTATCGTGCCAAAGCCTTCTGTTGAACATGATTGCACTGCAGCTGCAGAAATTTCGAGCAGAGAGAAAAAATTTAGGCCAGGACTTTATTAAATTTTAAAGTATGCCTTCTCTACACTTGTGTAAGAGCCAAATAGGGTATTTGAATCTCTGGAGATCTCAAGTATAATTTCTTTATCATGTTTCATTTAAAATTTAATTATGTAGTCTACAACAAGGAAGAGTTGTAGTGTTCTAAATAGGTCAGGCAATGAATACACTAGTGGTATTTTAACCTTTCTTCCCTAAAAAGATAAGACAGTTATCTGTCTGGCAATTGCTTCAAATTTATATGTGGATTTTTCATAATACATACACATGATATAAATGCCTTTCACTCTTTTAAGTGCCAGTACTAGTAGTTGTTATACCTGTCTGACTATAAAGGTTAATGGTTATTTTCAGGCTGCTTTGCAAAGAAAGCCATATGCTTTTGATGGGCATTACTTAAAAAAAAAAAAAAAAATAATAATATATAATAATTGACAGTTTTAACCTAGTATAGACTTTTGCAGTTCCCCAGGTGCGCCAAGTTGCTTTTTTTTTTTCTGTTCCAATCATTTTTATTGAGTTGAGAAAAGAAAAAAATTACAAACATTTATGTTTTTGTCTTTCATTTATGACACTTCATTAGTACAAAAGAAGAATAGTATAAGAATATTTTTTTAAATGCTGAAAGTGGAACTTTAAAAATGCCTTTAAATAACATGCCTGGGGGGGATGTGAAGGGGGGCATCCTTGTCCCCCAAAATACATACCAGATCCCTTGAGCCTGTAATAAAATGTAAGGGGTACCCCTCCAAAACAAAATGTGTAAGGTGCCTATGGAAAAAAATACCAAACCCTAAGTATCTGATACACATTTTAAGAGGGACTCCCTAAAAATCCATAGCAGGCCCTTAATCTTAGTATGCGGCCTGACTGGCTAGGAAAAGGAATGAGCATTTGTCCCCCCCAGAATTAGACCAGGCCACATATGTCCTAAACCATGTAATTTTTGTTCAATACAGTTTGATTTTGGGGCAGGTCCACCAGATATAGAACATTGCTCCCGTTTGCCTGCACCCTTTGAAACTGAGGAGGCATTTAGGGGCTTGGCAATCCTAGTGGGTACCAGATACCAGTGAGAGAGGAATTTGAAGTTAGTTTCTATAATGCCGCGTACACACGGTCGTTTTTGTTCTTGTCAAAAAACATAGTTTTTTATCATGAAAAAAACCAAAGTTTTTCAAACTTAATTTTTAAAAACGACGTTGCCCACACACCATCGTTTTCTGAAAATGCTCTTGCAAAGCGCGGTTAAGTACAACACATACGACGGCACTCTGTTCCATTCAAGCTCGCGTCATAACTTGCTTCTGAGCATGCGCGGGTTTAAAAATGTTGTTTTAAACGTCGTTTTAGCCCACACACGATCATTTTTTATGACACAAAAAACGACATTTTGAAAAACGACATAAAAAATTGAAGCATGTTCGAATTTCGAATTTTTTGGTCGTTTTTTAGAAGACAAAAAACGATGTGAAGCCCACACACGATCATTTTAAATTACGTTTTTAAAAACGTTGTTTTATTTCATCACAAAAAACGACCGTGTGTACGAGGCATAAGGATCTGCAAGTAAGGCCCCGTACACACGATAGAATCCATCCGCTGAAAAATCCCAGCAAATGGGTTTCAGTGGATAGATCCTATGATGTGTACACTCCAGCGGATCTGTTTCCGCGGATATTTATCCCCTGGGATGGATTCCAGCAGATCGAATATTTGCTGACATGCCAAACAAATCCATCTGCTGGAATCCATCCCAACGGATGGATCCGCTGGTCTGTATAGACTCACCGGATCCATCCGTCCGAAGGGATCCCCCGCATGCGTCGTAATGATTTGACGCATGCGTGGAATTCCTTATATGACAGCGTCGCGCACATCGCCGTGTCATAATCGCTGCGACGGCGCGACACGTCATCGCCAGAGGATTTCGGCGCGGATTTCAATGCGATGGTGAGTACACTCCATCACATTAAAATCTGCTGAAATCCTCGAGAGGATTTATCCGCGGAAACGGTCCGCTGGACCGTATCTGAGGATAAATCCTCCCGTGTGTATGGGGCCTAAGATTAGCTGCAAGTACTTGTGACAAATATTGCTATACCTTAATACAGTGCAGGTTTTTGAGAGGACTGGAGATATAGTAGGGTTTGAGATCCCAGATGAGGAGCACGGAGAAGTCTGCCTTTTTCTATGATGTCGGTCTTTCAAGTGCTGTTGCCAATAAACTGCATGGCAGGCCGTTATATGTCTGGTCAAGCAGCTGCTATTCTGGCCACGCTTGATCCGCTTTAGACATAGGTTGCAAACAGCAACAATGCAATCTGCTGCACACGTGTCGAAAAAGGCCCACACCAAGGTACTTTTAATAGTCAGCGGGGAGTCAGAAGCTCCCTGCACCTGCGGAGCTCTGCGGTGTGATGCAATAGTGTGGCTGCCCTTAAGCTGCCCCCGGGAGGACATCCTGGGGGAACATGACTGCCAGTTCCTTGTCCTTTAGTGGCACCCCACTCTCTAGGCTCACATTACTCCTTTCCTCAACCTGGGAACTAACATCGAAGCATTCAAATCACTGAACATCCTCCAGCAGCATGTAATCAACACTACGGTCAAATAATTCTGGGGACTCCTCCGTGCATGATGGTGGGGCTATGGAAGGAGTGATTGTGGACAAGGAGCCAGTGGAATAGGCTGCTTTGGCAGCTGCGCTGGAAGGCAAACTACTGTGAGCCTGGGTGACAGAGGATGAGGAGGATGAGGAGGGCTTTGTTATCCACTCCACCAACTCCTCTGCATGTCGTGGCTCGATAACATGGCCAGCAGGAGAAAAAAAGGACAAGCGTGCCCCATGGCCACCTGCAGAGGATGCACCATGTCCACAACCACCACTGTTGACTGTATACACAGAGGCTGCTTGCCCTCTTTTAGTAGCCTGTGAGCCTCTGCTTTTCCTTGGTGGCCTTCCAAACATGATGTTTTTCATTTTTTTGTAACACCGCACTACACTGTATTATATACTGTGTACACCGCCTGAAGTGTATTAGAAAAAGTACACCACAGAATGCACTGTATATATAGGCTACACTAAATGCAGAATATATATTTATATATATATATATATATTAATACACCACCTGAAGTGTTTTAGAAACTGTACACACTGTATTAGATACTGTGGACACTGCCTGCACTGTATTAGAAACTGTACAATGGCTGCACGGTAGTATAAACTGCAGCAGAAGTGTATTAGACCCTGTATTATATACTGTACCCACCTCCTGTGTATTAGATACTATACACCACCAAATGCACTGTATATATAGGCTACACTGAATGCAGAGTGTATATATATATATATATATATATATATATATATATTGTGATGGTGGGACTCTGTACTATGTGAAAGATTGCTGGTTTATGCCAGATTTTGGAGAGAGAGACACATTAATTGAACAGCTGTGTCTTGGGCTTTTTATTTCTGAACTGACATGGCTCAGAGCCCCACCCAACAGACAGGAAGTCTGTTCCTGGGAATCAGGTGGATTACCAATCCCTCTGAGAGGAGCCAGAGACGCTGCATGGTTGCAGCTAGAGCATGCATGTCTGCAGGAGGCAGATGTCGTTTGATGATTTAGCAGCAAGACGCTTATCAGGAGAAAGCTAGGTTTGAGCTTATTCCTAGGAACCTGTTTGTTCTGAGGAACAGAACTTAGGCCTAGGCTAAAGGCCTGAAACAGCCGGATGGCAAGTATGAAAGCCAGAAGGCTAAACTGTTGGCTATGCAAGATGCAGAAATACTGTTGTATTTGTGAACTTAAAAACTCAGTTCTGGACTGGCGTACTCACTGGAAAATGCACCTACCGCTGGAGTCTGATCACCTCAATCATACAGAAGCGTATTAGAATCTGTACACATGGTATTATATACTGTGTACATTGCCCGCAATGTATTTGAAACCGTACAACAGCTGCACTGTATTATATACTGTGTACACCACCTGAAGTGTATTAGAAACTGTACACACCGTATTAGATACTGTGTACACCGCATGCACTCTATTAGAAACTGTACAATGGCTGCACTGTATTATATACTGTGTACACCACCAGGAGTGTATTAAAAAACTGTACAACCGAGGGAAATGAATCCAACAAAGCGGGATTACACGCATTTTTCGAATCCCCATCTAAGTTACTCTAGGATAGATCATATCTTTATTGGATCTGTCTATACTCCTATTGTTCACAAGGCCTTTATTAGAGATACGGTTTTATCGGATCACTCGATGGTAATTATGGCTCTAAGCGGAAATTTCAATAGACCTCATTTGTCCCATTGGAGACTGAACGAGTCTTTACTTGATGATCAAGTAATTATAGCCGAAATAGAAAGAGCAATTCAAGAATTTTTTCAGATTAATGATACGGATGAGGTTTCTGCGGAAACATTGTGGGCCTCACACAAGGCCTCGATCCGTGGAAAGTTCATTCAGTTAGCTTCCAAAATGAAAAAAAGTAAGGGCTCTGGATATTGAGAGACTCGAGAAGGAGTTCGAGACTCTCAGTAAACAGCATAAAAAAGATTTGTGTTCAGTACCTGCAGCTAAACTTACTAGTGCTAGACTGGCATTAAATTTAGCACTTACGATCAAAGCTGAAAAGTCTATCCGATGGTCAGGGGCCACATTTTACCTGAACTCAGACAAGATGAGTACTATGTTAGCTAATAAACTCTCCCCTAAATTTCGCTCTTATACTCTTCCTAAAATTAGGCTACAAAATGGTGCTATTACTCATAACCCCCAACGTATTCTAAGCTTTTTTCAGGAATACTACTCTAAGCTATATAAAAATACTGATTCTCATCCATTAATTCATATTTGGATACCCTCACTATTCCTAATCTGAGCAAGGAGCATAAAGCTTTACTGGATTCTCCAATTACCATAGAAGAAACGTTAGGAGTGATCAAAGAATTGAAAGTTGGGTCAGCACCGGGCCCTGATGGGTTCTCTACTCAATATTACAAATCTTTTATGAATACTCTTTCCCCTCACTTAATTTTTTAATTCTAAAAGCACAGGTGATCCGATGGAGATTCATCTCAATTCGGCTTACATTTCGGTGATTCCCAAACCCGACAAAAATCACGAACTTGTTGAAAACTATAGACCTATTTCATTAATTAATAATGATCTAAAAATCCTTACGAAAATTTTAGCCAATAGAGTAAGTTACTTTATTAGTTTATATATTCATAAGGACCAGGTGGGGTTTATACCTGGTAGGCAGGGCCCTGACCAGGTTAGGAGAGCTATTGATATCATTTCTATTCTTCACTCAGGGTGGGATGGGGGTCCTAGTCAAGAAGGCTTTCTACTTTCGCTCGACCTCCAGAAGGCCTTTGACTCCTTGTCTTGGTCATATTTATTTTCCGTTTTAAAACGCTGGGGTTTCGGAGACTACTTTTTAGGACTACTAAGAGCACTTTACTCTAATCCGGAGGCCAGGATTAAGATGCAGGGATACTACTCTGACCCCATTCATATTGCTAGGGGTACGAGGCAGGGGTGTCCTCTTTCGCCTCTAATTTTTGCTATAGCGATCGAAACACTGGCAATAGCTATTAGATCTGACCATAATATTGAGGGCGTCAGATGTGGACAAGCGATGCACAAATGCACGCTTTTTGCTGACGATGTCCTCCTCTTCATCACTTCCCCAAGTACTTCTCTTCCTGCCATAAATAGTCTCCTTGACACCTTCGGAAATATATCCAGTTTGAGGGTAAATATGTCTAAATCTCAGGCCCTAAATGTTTCTCTATCTCCCCCTATGTTTGATCACTTGATGTCCTCTTTTAAGCATAATTGGAACCCTTCCTCGATTCGTTATTTAGGGATTAATTTAACCCCCAAGTTTGACCAATTGCATGGAGCCAATTTTCCCCCGATGTACAGTAAATTGGAAAGTGACCTTAAATTGTGGTCTGGTAATAATATCTCATGGTTGGGTAGGGTTCACTTGATAAAAATGACTTTGCTTCCGAGACTACTGTATTTATTTAAATGCCTCCCTATCGGGATCAATAGGGGTCATCTTAAATCCTTCCGGGGGAAAATAATCAAACTTGTTTGGGGGCAAAAAGGTTATAGGCTCTCCCGTTCAGTTCTTTTCAGCCCCAAAACGCGGGGGGAGTGGGTCTTCCCGACCTCTTTAAATATTTTCAGGCGGCAAGATTAGCTCAACTCTCAATGATTTATTTTAAATACGAAAAGCCAGATTGGACAACTATTGAGAGGCAGCTCCCTCCTTTACTTTAGACTTCTTTCTTTGGTGTCCCCGTAAGTCCAGACCCTCAATCTTATCCCCTACATTGTCTCAGTCTCTGGTCCTGTGGGATGGGTTGAGGCAATGTCACTCTCTAATCTCTAATATTGAACCTTTAGCCCATATTTTCCGTAATCCATCATTTGGCCCGGGAATGGACATAAAATCTTTTCAATGGTGGCTGGAAAAGGGGATGTACAGAATAGGACATTTTTTCTCCTCCTCTGGAACCTTTTCTCCTCAATACTGCCGAGACAAGTTAGATATGCCAGACTCTGAAAAATGTAGACACCTCCAGATTTTTCACTTTCTTTCTTCCCTTTGGAAGAATAAATTGAAACCTCCAGGGTTCACGCCCTATGAGCAATGGTGTGGGCAGGGAAAAGAATATAGAGGAGGCATTTCTATTATTTATTTATCATTGAAGGAGCCCGTTGCCAAGTTCCCCTTTATGGAAGCATGGGAGAAAACCTGGGATCTACAGGATTGGCACAAAATTGTATCGAGAGCTTTTAAAGGTATTGTAAATGTGCAGTTGATTGAAGCTAACATAAAAGTTTTAATGAGGTGGTATCTGGTCCCCACCAGGCTTGCACTGATGTTTCCGTCCACGTCTTCGGATTGCTTCAGGGGGTGTCAGACTCAGGGTTCCATGTGGCACATCTGGTGGGAATGCCCAAAAATTAGGAGCTTTTGGAATAGGTTATTCTGTCTTATAAGGAAAGTTACGAGCATTTCCGTACAACAATCCCCCCAAATAGCTCTATTAAATGCTAATATTCCAAAGGCCTCTAAATACAACCATAAATTGATAACTTTTATGCTCCTAGGGGCAAAAATTACCTTAGCTAAAGCATGAAAGCAACCAAAAGTGTCTCTGGCAGCTGCCAAGACAAAGATCTCCTGGTTAATGACACAGGAGAAATTGGTAAGCTATATTTTGCTATTGATTGGAAAATCTCCAAAGTAGGCCCTGTGATAGGATTTTTACGTAAGGAGGTTGGGTATGCTGCCTTTGGCACCCATGGGGAATGTTTAAGGGCCACTGAGCATATCTCTGCTTCTAATCCTACCCAGTCTTTCATGGATCCATGACAGTGCCAATCAACTATTCGGGCCAGGTGTGACGCCTGATAATACATCTTAAAGTCTGGGAAGCTTAGTCCCCCTAATTCCTTTGCTTTCATTAGGCTTGTTAGTTTGATTCTTGGTTTCTTACGATTCCAAAGGAAACGCAGTAGGACTGTGTTTAGGGAGTTGAAAAAGCTTCGGGGGACCCTTACAGGGAGTGTGCGTATTAAATAGAGAAATTTAGGTAAAATTACCATTTTGACTATAGATGCCCGCCCTAGCCACGAGAAATTCCCTTGATCCCATTGCTTGAGGTCTGCCTCGCATCCCCTCAGAAGGGGGGGGAAGTTTCTTTCAAATACATTTGAGAGATGGGGTGTAAGCCAGATACCAAGGTATTTGAGAGCATTGGTTACCCACCGAAATGGCGAATTGGCCTTGGCCAAAGCCAACACCTTCTCTGGTAGAGCAACATTGAGGGCCTCTGATTTTGTGTAATTAATTTTTAAATTAGAGATGTAACCATAGTGCGAAAATTCTGCCAGTAAGCCGGGGAGTGAGAAGTGTGGGTCTGTTAGGAAAAACAAGAGGTCATCAGCATAAGCTGCGACCTTGTATTCGCAGTCCCCCACCCGAAACCCGCTCACAACAGGGTTGAGTTTGATCGTTCGGATAAAGGGCTCGAGAGATAAAATAAATAATAGAGGCGATAGGGGGCAGCCCTGCCGGGTCCCGTTCGTTATTCGTACTTTTTTGGAGAGAGTGCCGTTAATACGGAGTTGAGCCGAAGGATTCTGATATAGAGCAGCAATCCATGCAAGCATGTGGGGTCCCAGACCCACATGTCTGCATACCGCCAGCATGAAATCCCATGCGACTCGGTCGAAGGCCTTCTCCGCGTCCGTAGACAGGAGAAGGCCCTCGATATTCCGGACTCTCACCGCGTGCAACAGCAGAAGCGCCTTAGAGGTGTTGTCTTTGGCCTCCCTGCCCTGCACAAAGCCAGCCTGTTCCAGCCCAATAATGCCAGGCAATAACGGGCTCAATCTTGTAGCAAGAATCTTGGCAAATAATTTCACGTCCAAGTTGAGAAGCGAAATGGGGCGATAGCTCGCGCAATCTGCGGGGTCTTTACCTTGTTTTGCCAGCACTGTAATGTGTGCCGAGAGTAGGTCCGGTGTCACGGCTCTGGGGGCAGACAATGAGTTTAGTGCATTCCCAAGGGGCCCTGCCAAAAGGTCAGTGAATGTCTTGTAGTACACTGCCGAGTATCCGTCCGGTCCCGGACTTTTACCCGACTTAAGTTGTGTGATGGCCAGTTTAATCTCTTGGGCCGTTATCGGCTCCTCGAGAAGGGTGGCATCCGAGTCTGGCAAGGTAGGCAGTCCACTCTTAATAAGGTAGTCATTTATAATCTGTGTTCTGTCCCCAGTCATGTCTTGTTGTCTATGTTGTGGTGGTAAGTTGTATAGCTTGGTGTAAAACTCATGGAACCTGTCTGCTATCGCCTCTGCTGTTACCACCAAACTGCCGTCCTCCCCCTTGATGCCTGCTATGTTGTTCACAGAGGAACATTCTCTGAGTGCTCTTGCCAAGAACTTGCCAGCCTTGTTGCCCGACTCATAGTAGAGTCTCTTCTTAAAGAAAAGCATGCGTTTGGCCGTGGAATCAAGTACTTGTTGTAAGTTCTTCCGCGCCTCGAGTAGTGAGGCAGCCGAAGATACAGAGAGGGATTGTTTGTGTAAGGTTTCTAAAGTGGCAATTTTAGTGACTAGTTGTTGGATTACTGCTTCCCTTTCTCTTTTTTTCTTTGCACCCAAGCCCATCAGGATCCCCCGAATGGAGCATTTGTGTGCCTCCCAGACAGATAGCGGGTCGGAACCCTCAGTGATATTGAGTCTGAAAAACTCTTTCAGGCCCTCTGTTACCACAGGAAGAGTCGCAGGGTCAGTCAACAGCGAGGCGTTAAGCCTCCAGGAGGGTTTTTTTCTGGAGGGGTCTGTCAGGTTCATGGTTAGTGATATTGGAGCATGATCTGAGAATGTTTGGGTGCCTATGTGCGCTCCGGTTATCATCTCTAGATCGCGTTGTGAAACAAATAGGTAGTCTAACCTAGCATACTTAGAGTGCGGAACAGAATAGTGCGTATAATCTCGTCCCTCTGGGTTGAGAAAGCGCCAGGAATCAACCAAATGTAGGGACTGTAGAAGAAGCTTAAGACGTTTCAGAACTTTGTACTTGATGCACGATTTCCCGTTTGATGTGTCGGCAAGGGGACATAGGGGCACATTAAAGTCCCCCCCCATTATAACACAACCTCTGGCAAACCCACTAAGCTCCTTGATGACCCTTTGGCAGAATGTTATATGGGCCTTGTTAGGAAAGTACACATTCGCCAAGGTCACCTGTGTAGGCCCATATGAACCCTTAATGAAAATGTACCTACCCCCCGGGTCGCAAAGTTGCTCTGAAACTTCAAATGGGGCGTCTCTGTGTACCATAATCGCCACCCCTTTCGATTTTGCCTCGCTGTTTGTGGAGTGGAATACTCTAGTGTAGGACGGGCTGGAGAGTTTGGGGATGTGGTGCGTCTTGAAATGAGTTTCTTGTAAGAACACAAAATGTGGCTTACCCTTTTTAAGTTCCCTCAGCAGGGATGTGCGACGTTCAGGTATGTTTAAACCCCTCACATTGTGCGACACCACCAATGGGTGGGTCCCCAGCGATGAGTAGGCCATGATTGGGGCTTCGGATGGAGGAGGAGACGTCCAGAGGACCGGACCCGGCCGCTGTGACTGCACACAGGGAGGAGAGAGACAAAAAGAAGGGCAAGTCAAACAAAAACAAAAAAGAACAATGACACTACTACTGCACACAAATGATCAACCACTATGGCACTGTGATGACTCTTATCTCCCAATAGGTTAGTGCAATGAAGTAAATTTCTGCTAAAGAAAAAGAGAAGGACAGAGAAGGGGAGGTAGTATGAAAGATAGGAGAGAACGGGAAGTACAGAAAGAAGAAGCTGTGAGTATCTACGGTGTATCTCCACCAGGGACAAAAATAAACACTATCCCCGGCTGAAGAAGACCACCTATGTAGTAAGGTGCAACTAGTGACCCAGCCGGGTCACCAGAAGCCTTGTGGGGCAGAAGGGAGGCAGCGACAACAAATGTCAACACCGAACCAGCTGCCAAACAGTTATGAACGAGTAAAATACAACCAAATGAATACACACACAGCCCTATTAATTAGGGCTCAAGCTATCGTAGTGCGTACTAAGAATACCCGGCCTATCTCTATGTGCTCATGATGAAATCACCATGGGATATGGACATGCACTTCAGTTAAGGCTAACTACCACAATAAACATATATACACTTGCAGGAGCGTGCAGATGATCAGTTTCCCCCCTCTCGGGTACCCCCCCCACCCCCGCCAGGTCCCCACAACCGCCAAGGAAATGACATCCAGGACCAGCAAACAAAAAGTACCAAGGTGCTTCTGCATTGATAAGGCACAAGGCGACTCCCCATTATCAGATGGAAGCCGCGGCCAAATTGCCCCAACAATGGCCCGCGGCCACAGGTTGCCGCCACTGTGTCCCAGCAACAGTTCTCCCATTATGACTAGGTAATGCCCCGCTGGGTGGTATAACCTACGTGCAAACTACATACAGTCCAGTGCCTGGGTCACTCATCTGAGTGTATGCCATACAAAGAGCCACGTCCAGGGCAGGGCATAATGCAAAATATAATGTTGCGTCCCCCAGGAGGATCACTCTAACAACCGTGCATGTAGAGAGCAGAACCTTTTATCTCGCCCAACCTCAGCGTGTAAAAGGGAGATAAAGCAGGGTTGTAAGGGGGCCTGGTTCAAAGTCAGCTAAGGAGAAGGTCGGCAGCAACATCCAACAACAGAGCCGACCCGGGGAGGGGGGGGGAAGGGGCACCGGAGAAATCCAGGAAGGGCCTCAAGGGTGAACCACAAGTGCGACTCAGGGAATCATCACATTACCATTCACCAACTCAGATCATGTTCAGCTCCCTCGGACCGTCTGCTTGCCTTCTCGGGGTGCCGGTCTTTGATCCACCGCCTCTGCCGTGTTTAGCTCTCTTTGTCAGCCGTGTATCTGGGGTGGAGAGGGGCGAATCCGGAGGGCTCCGGTCTGGTAGAGGGTGTAGGAATTCCGCATACCATTCTGGTAATTCGACCAAATCCAGACCTAGGGCGTTGCAGAACTCCGGTAAATCAGCGGGTGTGCGGAGCATGTGCTGGTGTCCATTAAAGGTGACCACTAGCGCGAAAGGGAAGCGCCAAGGTGATAGGTCCTGGAACAGTAAAATGGTCGCTCCATTATAAACTATGTGGTCATTCCTTCTAGCTCTGTGCATAATCTCCTCTTTCAGGCTGA
Organism: Rana temporaria; assembly: GCF_905171775.1. Lineage (NCBI taxonomy): Eukaryota > Metazoa > Chordata > Amphibia > Anura > Ranidae > Rana > Rana temporaria. The sequence goes on along the minus strand of NC_053491.1, from coordinate 124,077,642 downwards.
AACTTTCCATACAGCAGATAATGTCCCTCGGGGGGGCCCCGTCAGGGCCTCTGGGTCTGAGAGCTCTGTGAGCTCGGACAAAGCCGATCGGTGCGTCCTCTTGTCTCTCTAGTAGGCTGTTGAATACGCTGCTCAATGTCGTTGCTATCTGGTCTGCGTCTACGGATTCCGGGATCCCCCTGACCCGCACATTGCACCTCCTTCCTCTATTATCGAGGTCTTCGATGTGTCTGTTCATTTCAATAAAGTGTTGTGCGTGCACCAAAGTTGCTTTCTCTACCCGCAGTATAGCCTTGTCCCTGCGCTTCCCTTGAGACTCTGCCGCGGCCATCTTTTCATTAAGTACTAACATGCTAGTCTTAAGGTCCGTTATGGCGGCTGAGAACGTGGCCTTTATGTCCGCCGCGATCATGGACATGTCAGCGAACGTTAAGGGTTGGTCCGATGCTGACTTACCCCGAGCCAGGCTTTCAGGGGCTGATTGTGAATCATCACTATAGTCCTCGTCGTGGCTAGTCGGCGCCATCTTGGGCCTAGTTGCAGCGCCGCGTCCTGCGGTCCTGGGTTTAAAAAGTTCCGCTATGTTCTGGGCGGAATAGGACACCGAGGCACGTCTCGGGCGAGATCGCGGTGTGAAGCAGGTCTTTTTGCCAGGCATCGGGATGCTTTGTGCCGGGTATTCAGCTAGATAGGGCTGTGTGTGTAGAGGAGCTCGCTCAATGTGCTGCCATCTCCGTCGCCTGCCAAGCCACGCCCCCGGTAAGCTATATTTTGAAGACCACTACGGCTTTTGAGGCAACATGGGAACCTTGGGCCTCTCATATGGGAATTTCTTTAATTCCTGGAGTGATCATGAAGTAACTTACTACAATTTTCTTTTTGTCTTGCTGGCTGTCAACTTCTGTCCTTCTTCTTTTTCTATTTCCTTCTTCTTTCTATCCCCTTTTTTTAAGTTAGATTTTGGAAGATGTATATTTATATATGATTATACCATTCTACTTTTTGTCTGGTACCCTCACCTCCTTTAGTGGATATTTTGCTTCTTTTTCCTTTTTTATTTTATTTATTATTATCTTCTTGTTTTTATCTCTTTCGGAGGCTACCTAGGAAACTTTTGTTATTTTTTTTCTTTTATTTTATGACGAAATTAAGGTTTTTTTTGGGGGTTTTTTCTTTTTCCCCCGTCAGTTTTGATCCTGGGTTATTCGCTGGGTTCGGGAGACCGCTGTTATTCCTGAGTCCAGGGAACGACCCTAATGAGAGTGGAGTGTCTAGTCTGAGGAGCAATTTAATCGGTTCCAGGCTATGATTGCACCCGTATGGGGTGCTTGGTCCGGTGATTTTTGTTAGCTTGCTCCACCAAGCTCTTGTTTGGATCTGTCAAATCCTTTCATGGATACAGAAGAAGTACTATTTGGTATTTTTGTTTTAAGGATGTGATGGTTTATGATAAGTTGACATCTTTCTTGTACTTTGTCTTTATCTTGTGTCAAAGTATGTTGCCTTACTTGGGGCTTTATATTGTACCGTTTTGATTCATAATAAAACTTATTTTGAAACTTAAAAAAAAAAACTGTACAACCTGTGTTATACTGTACGCCTGAAGTGTATTAGAAACAGTACACCACCGAATGCACTGTATATATAAGCTACACTAAATGTAGAATATGTATATATATATATATATATATATTAATACACCACCTGAAGTGTTTTAGAAACTGTACACACTGTATTAGATACTGTGGACACTGCCTGCACTGTATTAGAAACTGTACAATGGCTGCACGGTAGTATAAACTGCAGCAGAAGTGTATTAGACCCTGTATTATATACTGTACCCACCTCCTGTGTATTAGATACTATACACCACCAAATGCACTGTATATATAGGCTACACTGAATGCAGAGTGTATATATATATATATATATATATATATATATATATATATATATATATATATATATATATTGTGATGGTGGGACTCTGTACTATGTGAAAGATTGCTGGTTTATGCCAGATTTTGGAGAGAGAGACACATTAATTGAACAGCTGTGTCTTGGGCTTTTTATTTCTGAACTGACATGGCTCAGAGCCATATATATATATATATATATATTTTAATACACCACCTGAAGTGTTTGAGAAACTGTACACACTGTATTAGATACTGTGTACACCGCCTGCACTGTATTAGAAACTATACAACGGCTGCACCGTATTATATACTGTGTACACCACCAGAAGTGTATTAGAAACTGTACACCCTGTATTATATACTGTGTACACCGCTAAAGTGTATTATAAACTATACACCACTGAATGCCCTGCATATATAGGCTACATTGAATGCAGAGTATATATATATATATATATATATATATATATATATATATATTCTAGACTATATATATATATATATATATATATATATATATATATTGTGGTGGAAATTTAAAGATGTATATAATATGTATTGTCATAGTGTCACCCAGTTTTAGTACTTCCGCAACCCGCTCTAAACAGAGCTGACTGGGGCAGTCTGAGGCTGGTTGAATCTCGTCTGGTAGTAGAAAATGTCTTGAGGTTGGAGTGTGATGTTTGTGGCGTGGGCTTATGTCCACCGGCGAGGGGCCCTCTGTGCATTTAGCACCGACGATCATTGAGGAGGGGGATGCGCTCACTCCGCAAGCACACTAGCGGTTATGGACAGATGTGCGCTCTTATCTGGGTCTTGTCTGATCAGCATGGCTTGGGATTTGTAGCGTACGCCTGTAGATAGCCTCCATTCCACCTTAATAAGGGTATAATCTGGATATGCATTATTCTATGGAATGGCACAGATTAAGGATTCTATCAGCGTTTAATATGAGAGCTTGTGATCGGTTTTGGGTGAGGGGGGCACTCCGTGACTCAGACACGCCCATAGGACTTTAGCCAGCATTGTATGTATTTGTATTCATTGTATGTATCTCTATTCATTGTATTGTATTGTGGTGTTGTATTATTTTGTTATTGTTATATTACTGTATTGAATCCCTGTTGGAAGGGTTTCCGTATATGGGCATCTGTTGGGTGGAGCTGACACCCTGTGAGCTCACTTCCTATGGAGGAGGTCACATGTTGTGACATCACTTCCTACTGGGTCTTTAATAAAACTGCCTGTGAGGGCGTCGGCAAACCAGTGATGACTGGGACGGTTACTTGAGAACAAGCTGGTGTGAGGTCTCTTGACTTGTATGGATGGGCAGAGAATGGATGGTGAGTGAATTTATTTAGTTTAACATGGGTTATTTCATTAAGACTGAGTATGTGCTTCTAAGCACAGGGCAAAATGGTGGTATGCTCTGCGTACAGCCAATTTTGCCATTACAATATATATTAATACACCGCATGAAGTGTATTAGAAACTGTACACCCTGTAGGCTACATTGAATGCAGAGTATATATATATTCTATACTGTGTATGTATGTATGTATGTATGTATATATATATATATATATATATATATATATATATATATATATATATATTAGAGCTGTTACTGATTAACATTTTCGTGTTCGATTAATCGTTTTTTTTTTTTTTTTTATTGATTAATCGACTCATTTCGATTAATTATAACGCACATACAGATGCAACTACTTTTAGCTGATCTCCTTGCATTGCAACTCTGCATTAGTCAGTGTTAAATGTGGTATACACTATATACAATCACCCGACACTAGTTAGTTTCCACAATCCATGACTTAAGGGTCCTTTCACACGAGCGGACCGTTCGTCCGTTCATTACAAGTCCGTTAACAGACTTGTAATGAATCCCTATGGGATCGCGTCCGTTAGCGGATGGAGCATCCGCTAGCGTCCGCGTCCGTCGGGATCCGCTTTTGCGAATGGAAGAAACCCTATTTTTCTTCCGTTCGGCGGAACGGATCGGATGCAGAAGGACAGACGGTCCGTCTGCATCCGATCCCCCATAGGGGAGAGCGGAGCAGAGACAGGGCGATCTCTGCACTGTGTGCGGGAACCGCCCTATCCACCGACAGCTCAGTGGGGATCCCCGCTGAGCTTTGGCTGGCACACGGAGCGGACATAGAAACGGTCCGCTCCGTGTGAAAGGACCCTAACTTCACAGTTCACACAAATACTTTTTAAATTCAAACTGTAGCACTGACATAAGTAATTTTTTCTTATTAAACTTTAAGAAAAACGTAGAAAGTTAGTTTAACTTTAATTGTAAAGTGTATCTAGTAAATTGACTGTCAGTCACCTTATAGTAGGCAAGTAGGCATTACTTTAGCCAGTCACGCAGACATACCAGAGTGTTTATATTTTCTGGAAGCAGACATGATCGCATTTTATTTACAATATACCCTGAAGAACGGAACAGATGTTGCCGATACACAAAGAATTGTCTGCACAAAACTGCTTAGGACAGAAAAACGATGGTTATTTTTGCCCCCTTCCCCTGATGGAGCCTGATGCATCCTCCGGCTCCACAGATGCAAAGGTATCTCAATCCAATGGGTGCAGTTTGCTCGCATCCAGTAGGGTAAGGCCGGGTACTAACGAGCAAACATGTACGGTGAAACAGGTCCGTCGGACCGTTTTCACCGTACATGCCTGCCAGAGGGCTTCTGTACGATGGTTGTACTAACCATCGTACAGAAGTCCGCGCGTAAACATTACGCGGGGCGTGCCCGCGTCGTCGCCGCGATGATGACGCGGCGATTACGCGGCGACGTGGGCGGGCCTGCCATTTAAAGGCTTCCACGCATGCGTCAAAGTCATTCGACGCATGCGAGGGACGGCGGGCGCTCGGACATGTACGGTAGGTCTGTACTGACGACCGTACATGTCCGAGCGGGCAGGATTCCAGCGGACGGTTTTAAAACACGTCCAGGAATATTTGTCTGCTGGGAAAAGGCCCGGCGGGCAAATGTTTGCTGGAATTCGGCACGCTCGCGCCTACACACGACCGAACATGTATGCTGAAACTGGCCCGCTGACCAGTTTCAGCATACATGTTTGGTCGTGTGTACGGGGCCCAAGTCTCACTGTACAGGCTGTCCGGTGACATCAAGAATTTTGATTGATCAAAAAATGTAAGATTAATCGAGGAATTAATCTTTTATTTCCCCAGCCCTAATATATATATATATATATATATATATATATATATATATATATATATATATATATATTGATACACCATCTGAAGCGTATTATACTGAACATTGATACACTGCCTGCACTGACTAAATATAGAGGGGCAGATCCTCAAAGAAATTACGCCGGCGTATCTGTTGATACGCCGCGTAATTTTAAATTTTGCGCGTCGCATCTTTGTTTTGGTATCCACCAAACAAGATACGACGGCATCTGTGTTAGATCCGACAGGCGTACGCCTTAGTACGCCGTCGGATCTAAGATGCAATTTTCCGGCGGCCGCTGGGTGGCGTTCACGTCGTAATCTGCATAGAGTATGCAAATGAGCTTTTTCCGACGATCCACAAACGTACAAGCGGCCGGCGCATTCTTTTACGTCGTTTCCGTTCGCCTTTTTCCGGCGTATAGTTAAAGCTGCTATCTGGTGGCGTACTCAATGTTAAGTATTGCCGTCGTTCCCGCGCATAATTTTAAAAATTTTACGTCGTTTGCGTAAGTCGTCCGTGAATGGGGCTGGACGCAATTTTCGTTCACGACAAAAACAATGACATCCTTGCGATGTCATTTGGAGCAATGCACCCTGGGAGTTTTGACGGACGGGGCATGCACAGTTAGTTCGGCGCAGGGACGCGCTTCATTTAAATGAAACACGCCCCCTACTCACCGCATTTGAATTCCGCGCCCTTACGCCGCGAGAAATACACTACGCCGCCGTAACTTACTGCGCAAATTATTTCTGGATTCAAACCAAAGTCAGGTAAGTTACGGCGACGTAGCGTATGTCAGATATGCTGCGCCGGTGCAGATCTTTGAGGATCTGCCCCAGAGTATACACTGAATATATGACAATATATCACTATCACCATGCTAAACTCCATGAAGACACATGGGTGCAACGCATCAGGCCCCAGTGACTTATTTATATTTAGCCGCTTCAGATCCCATTTTCTGACATTTAGGCCCCATACACACGAGGGGATCTTCGCTGGAAACGGTCCGCCGGACCGTTTCCAGCGGAGATTCCTCCTCCAGATTTGGATCCGATGGCTTGTACTCACCATCGGATCAAAATCCGCGCGGAATTCACCCGCGGTGACGTGTCGCGCCGTCGCCGCGATGATGACGCGGCGACGTGCGCGACGCTGGAAGGTAAGTACTTCCACGCATGCGTCGAATCATTACGACGCATGCGAGGGAGGGGAGCGGACGGATTGATCCGGTGAGTCTGTACAGACCACCGGATCAATCCGCTGGACCCAATTCAAGCGGATAGATTTCTTAGCATGCTAAGAAATGTATATCCACTTGAAATCGATGGGCCCGAGAAATCTCCGTGGATAAATATCCGCTAGGCCGTACAGACGACCGGATTTGTCCGCTGGAACTGATCCGCGGATCAATCCCAGCGGATAGATCCGGTCGTGTGTACAAGGCCTTACAATGGTACTTCCCTCCTATTGTTTTTTAGCCACTATATCTTCCAGTAAAATCCTTCTTTTTCATGTGTTTTAACCTGGAAAAAAATGTATTCAACACTTTAGCCTTAGCCTCAAAATGTGTAACCAAGGTTACCAATTCATCCTTCATATTCATTATTTTCTCGTTACCTTTTTACTGTTAATGTATTTACAAAACTATATGAACTCTCTGGGGGTTTTGGCTTGCTTTCTGTAGCAATGTTCTTCCTATAATATATTTTTAGCTGTTCTGATTGCACTCTTACATTTCTTTATTTGAAGGCTAGTTTTTTATTTTTTATTAGCTTTTTAAAACTAGAATTGAGACACAATTTTAGCTTTTGTTTGTTTTCATACCTTTGAAACACTCCCACTTCTCCTCTGCATTATTTGAACATTTGCCTCAATTAGTACCATTTAACAAGGAGTGTAACCGAAGTTGAAGTTGGTTTGTAGGTGGGACCTAGCTGAGATACCCTAAAGCCTCGTACACACAGTCGGACCGAACCGATGAGAATGAACCGAAGTTCTTTTTCATCGGACCAAACCAACCGTATTTATAGGCTATCGGTCTGTTTTCCTTCGGACCAAAATTTTAAAGCATGCTTTAAAACCGAACCGATGGACCGCTGCCCGATCGGACCAAACCGATGGTTAGTACAGAAAAGCATCGGTTCAAAACCCGCGCATGCTCAGAATCAAGTCGACGCATGCTTGGAAGCATTGAACTTCGTTTTATTCAGCACGTCGTGTGTTTGACGTCACCACGTTCTATCCCGATCGGATTTTGGACTGACGGTGTGTACACATATCAGGCCGTACGGCCACTTCAGAGGTGAACTGATGAAAACGGTCCGACGGACCAGTCACATCGGTTTGGTCCGACCGTGTGTACTAACAGGGAGTCAACACACACAGGGCCAGATCCACGTAGCACGGCGCATTTTTACGTCCGGCGTAGCATATCTCATATACACTACGCCACCGTAACTTACAGCGTATTTTCCATATCCATAAAGAATTTTCGCAGTAAGTTACGGCGGCGTAGTGTAAATGTGTCGGCGTAAGGGCGCGCAATTCAAATCACTAAGTTGTGGGCGTGTTTTATGTCAATACGTCTTTACCCCACGTAAACGACATTTTTTTTTAACGGCGCATGCGCTGTCCGTGGGGGTATCCCAGTGTGCATGCTCCAAATTAACCTACAACAAGCCAATGCTTTCGACGTGAACGTAATTCTACGCAAAGCCCTATTCGCGAACGTTTTACGCAAATGACGTACACAACGGAAAATTTGACGCTGGCCCAACGTCCATACCCAACATTGCTTACGCCTCATAGAGCAGGGGTAACGCTACGCCAAAAAAATCCTTACGTAAACAACGTAAAAAAATGTGCCGGGCGGACGTACGTTTGTGGATTGGCGTATCTAGCTAATTTGCATACTCAACGCGGAAATCGACGGAAGCGCCACCTATCGCCCAGCGTAAATATGCACCTTAAGTCCGGCGGCGTACTAAGACGTACGCCAGTCGGATCTAGCCCAGCTTCAGGCGTATCTTGTTTTGTAGATACAAAACAAAGATACGCCGGAGCAACCTAGAAGTTACGCGGCGTATCAATAGATACGCCAGCGTAACTGCTTTGTGGATCTGGCCCACAGTCTTTAGTGCACTAAACTATATTTAAGAACTTTTATAGGTTGAAGGTTAAGGAAGATAAACAGTTCTGTGACTCAAATACAAGTATTCCAGGAATTATAATATCACAGTTGTATTGAACTTGTAGTTAGTACTGCCAGAAGATGACTTCCACTTGAGAGGTGACAATATGTTGAACTTGGAGGTACTTTTTATACTATATGTGGGGAACTCACACTACTATCCCAGCCACAAGGCATGCTCCAGGCATGCCCAAATGATATAGGTCACCCTTATCCATACTTGTGTGTTAAATTTGTGTGCACCATAGTGTAACCCATTGCCGTAGCTGTCATTAAATGTGTTATCATTAAAATGGAACAGGCATTTCTAAATTCAGTGGCATGCCTTTTGCTCATGGTAGAAGTTTTTTTTAACAGTAAGTACAGTTCCTTTTTTGTATAGTTATCACTCAGTTTTTTTTCTTGTAAGGTCATTCTTTCCCTGGCAAGACAAGCAAGTTCTAGATTTATACACTACGTTGACTCTATGCAAAAATAAAAAAAGTTGCCTACCCTTTGACAGGGAGGGCAGGCAGCAGTGCATGAAAGGAGGATTTTACTGCCAGGAGAAGTACAGAGAGCAGAAAAATTTAAGCATTGGCTACTTGCCTATCCTTACATCTTGCCTTTTTTGTCACACATATTAGAGAGGTGGCGTTGAGGGGCAATCTTATGAAATTGAGGTTGGAGCTGGCTAGCATTTGCTGTCCTCTTTATAGGGGACTAATTGCAGACTCATTTGAAAGTAGAGATTTTAAACAGTCATCGACATAAAAGTCCTTTTCTACAAATTGTCTGGCATCTGAGCCATACTCATACTCTCAGACAGCAGATACCAACTGCAGGAGAAGGGCTGTTGTCAAAGATGTGTACTCTCATGAGTTACTCAATGATAGTTACACAGTAACTTTGGAGGGGTCATTATTTCTAAACCAAAGACATCTCAGGAAGTTTCTCTCTTTCTCTCTGACAAGGAAGCAATGGAACATTTGTTGGAGTTAGGAGCACTCCCATAAGTTTGTTATTGAGGAATGAACCTGTCAAGGGAACATCATTTAGGGAATCACCTTTGAATTTGGCACTCGGGTGGTATACACCAAATATTGATAGGTACCAGAACTCCTCAGAGTCTTCTCGAATTCTGCATGGCTGTTCTCAAATAGTGTCTCCATGAAAGAAAAGTAGTGGTCTCTAACCTCTTTCTTTCTTTGAAAATTACATTGAAGAGAAGAAAAACACCTTTGTACTTGGTCCCTGTTATTAGGCAGGCATCACCTCTGTGGTCTGAAGGGAAGAGCTGCAACCCAGCTGTTTGTGTTATCTTTGACTAGTCCCTGGTCCATTATGTCCAAGAACAGTTTGTCCTCAATAGACATTGTCACCTGATTGTCCTTTTATGAATTACACTGCACCCTAAATGGTCTTGGTCACTGTTATAGGCAAGGTTCTCACTAGAGTGGCCTATTAAGGGACAAATCAAGTGGGTAGTGTATGGCAATTGCTTTATGAGGGAAATGGTTGTGGCATGGCTGGAAAAGGCAGAGATGTCCATTCTCTAATGTTTTTTTAAGCATGCTGTTAACAGAGGTAGATTTGTGCATGTTTCCTTGACAGACATGTCTTATAATGACCCATCCTAGGTCTAAATTCTGGGCATAGGGAGCATTGTGGACACCATTAATTTGAGCTCTCAATTTATGGACTTGAAAGATATCTCTCCCAAGGAATAGGACTATCTGAGCCTGAGGATCAAGGTCTGGTATGAAGTGCACAAGTGTCAAGTGTGGGTGATGAACTGCTGCATCTGTTGTAGGAATTTCAGATCTGTGATCAGGGATCTGATTTCATTCAATAAAAGTAGGTAAGTACAGGTAGCCAGATGCTCTCCTCCCCACCATCTCCACTATTCTTGCACAACTTCTTAAGGAGTAAGCAATGTTGGAGCCTTTAATGCTGAATATGTCAAAGAAGGTTGAACTGGCTAAAAACTTTGAGAATTGCATAAAGCTTAATGGCTTTTTTCCTTTGGCCTGCTGGATAAACTCTGATTAGACAGATTTTGGAGCAGGACCTGCCACCTATAATTTTTTGAAGACCTCTGTGCATTGCAAAGTGATCTCTGGTGTAGTTGTAGCAGTGTCTTACTCCCCCTCTGTGCTCACTAGTGCTGTCGGTACGTTCTAATGTCCATTGGCTGGTCCTGGGTGTAAAGCTGTGTTGTGATCTGAGCTGACACATTCTGTGCAATTTACATTGACCTTACAATCCTTGGAAAATTAAGATTGTGATGAGTAGCACTTGTAGCAAATGTTCAAAATCCAAAGCGAATAGAAGAAATAAAGTCACCGCTCCAGGTGGTTCTACTATACGGTCACACACTGTTACAGGATTCCAAGGGTGCTGGCGGTGAACTAGGCAAGCATAAAAGATAGATGAAGGATGGATGGCCGCACTCCAAAAACCGTACAGGTTGTCTTTTATTAAATGAACAGCAAATACATCACCAGATCAAAACAACAGGAACAGGGGAACAGCCGACATTTCGCACAAAATCACTGCTTATTCATGGCTAACATGCAATAAAACCGTTTGATATATATATATCAAACAGTTTTGCATGTTAGCCATGAATAAGCACTGATTTTGTGCGAAACGTCGGCTGTTCCCCTGTTCCTGTTGTTTTGATCTGGTGATGTATTTGCTGTTCATTTAATAAAAGACAACCTGTACGGTTTTTGGAGTGCGGCCATCCATCTTTCATCTATCTTTTATTGTAGCAGATGTTGTTCTCCTTCAGAAAGGCTTTTTCGATCCTCTGTGGACTCTCCTAAGGTTCTGCACTTAGAAAGAGGATATGGCTTCCTGTGCAAAGGACACTACTTACCACGTTCTTGAGTTAGAGGAACTGGTAGACCTGTGAAAAGGAATCTGGAGGAGTCACATTAGCTTTGTGTACCGCTACTGGAGGTTTTCATGCCAAAAGCCAAAACTAGGACCATTTCTTGTTCTAGCTTGCTGGCTTACAAAGTACACAAAAACAGAGAAAGGGGGAATGGAACATTATACTGCCTTTTATATTTGGAGCCATGTATGATCCACTGCTCTTGTAAGTTATAGGGTAGCTTTTGTACAATGGTGTTGACTAGGGATGAGCTTTGTGTTCGATTCGAACGTATGTTCGACTCGAACATTGTCTGTTCGTACGTTCGACGAATTTCGAACAAAACGGGTCGTTCGCGCCAAATTCGAGTGACGCGCAACGGCCCATAATTCACTGCGGCATTGCGCGCTGATGATTGGTCAAGCATGCACCATGACCCTGCATGCTTGGCCAATCACAGCGCGCAAAAAACGAAGAACCATAATTGGACAAAGCCAGGGTGGCTTTGACCAATTATGGCTCAGGGGGTTTAGTACACGCCCCACACTATATAAGGCAGCCTGCAAGGCGGCCGCGTGTAGTGTGTTGCGGCGTTGTTAAAGAAAAGAAGTCAGTCAGTCAATTAGAGAGAGAGATAGAGAGAGACACAGTGGGCTAGATTAATAAAGCCCGCTGTAAGTTTGTGCGGGCGTAGCGTATCTGAGATACGGTACGCCGCCGTAACTTAGTGAGGCTGGAGCTGGATTCACAAAGAATCTGCGCCCTAAGTTACGGTGGCGTAGCGTGCATCTGCCGGCGTAAGCGCCAAATTCAAATTCTGAAGAGGTGGGCGTGTTTTATGTAAATAAAACATGACCCCACGTAAATGACGTCTCTAACGAATGTCGCATGCGCCGTTCGTGAAAGAATCCCAGTCGGCATGCTCGAAATTACGCTGCAAATTGTCAATGCTTTAGACATGAACGTAATTTACGCAAAGCCCTATTCGCAAATGACTTACGCAAACGATGCAAAATTTGACGCTGGCCCGATGTCCATACTTAACATCGGTTGCTCCTCATATAGCAGGAGCAACGTTACGCCGGAAAAAGCCTTACGCAAACGACGTAAAAAATTCCGCCGGGCGCACGTACATTTCTGAATCGGCGTATCCAGCTCATTTGCATATTCTACGCTGAAATCGACGGAAGCGCCACCTAGCGGCCAGCGTAAATATGCAACTAAGATACGATGGCGTGAGAGACTTACGCCAGTCGGATCTTAGCCTAATTTCGGTGTATCTTGCTTTCTGAATACAGAAAGAAGATACGCCGCCGCAGCTTTAAATTTACGCGGCGTATCCATAGATACGCCGGCGTAAATTCATGCTGAATCTAGCCCAGTGTCTTTTCTACCAGATAGATAGATAGATAGATAGATAGATAGATAGATAGAGCAGGCAGGCTAGTCAGTTTAGTTAAATTTACAGTGTGTAGAGGATATATATACATCCTAGGCGTTGTACATATATTTATACACTGTATAGCTTAGCTAGATCAGCTATTCCTGTTTGTTAGGCAATAGATTGTGCTAGCTGCAGTGCTCTAACATGTTGTATTGCCTGTATGTTGTTTAGTTTACACCTAAACATAGTACTCAGTGTTAGTGGACGTGTGCTATTTAATTGCACATAAACGCAGTTGCTGTTAGTGCACGTGTGCTATTTAATTGCACATAAACGCATTAGTTGTTACTGCACATGTGCTATTTAATTGCACATAAACGCAGTTGCTGTTAGTGCACGTGTGCTATTTAATTGCACATACATGCAGTTGCTGTTACTGCACGTGTGCTATTTAATTGCACATAAACGCAGTTGCTGTTACTCCACGTGTGCTATTTATTTTCACATAAACGCAGTTGCTGTTACTGCACGTGGGCTATTTAATTGCACATAAACGCAGTCGCTCTTACTGCACGTGTGCTGTTTTTTTGCACATAAACGCAGTCGCTCTTACTGCACGTGTGCTATTTAATGGCACATAAACGCAGTTGCTGTTACTGCACGTGGGCTATTTAATTGCACATAAACGCAGTTGCTGTTAGTGCACGTGTGCTATTTAATTGCACATAAAGCATTAGCTGTAACTGCACGTGGGCTATTTAATTGCACATAGACGCAGTTGCTGTTTCTGCACGTGGGCTATTTAATTGCACATAAACGCAGTTGCTGTTACTGCACGTGGGCTATTTAATTGCACATAAACGCATTTGGTCTTACTGCACGTGTGCATGTTTTTTGCCCATAAACCCAGTCGCTCTTACTGCACGTGTGCTGTTTTTTGTCCATAAACGCAGTCGCTCTTACTGCACATTTGCTGTTTTTTTGCCCATAAACTCATTAGCTGTTACTGCACGTGGGCTATTTAATTGCACAAAAACGCAGTTGCTGTTACTGCACGTGGGCTATTTAATTGCACATAAACGCAGTGGCTGTTACTGCACGTGGGCTTCTCATTTTTAATGTGCCATGTCATTTTGCTTAGGGCCCCAGGGAGGTCAGGATCAGCACTGGGTCTTGTAATGACCTGGGGGGAGTGGTGGCGTGGAAACTCATGCTATTTTTTTCAATGATTTTTATCCATATTGCAGGGACCAAACATTACATTAAAGCCGCAAGCAGTATTAAATTACTTTTTTTCTGAGAGTAATCTCATGTTGTGCAGGGACTAGACATGTGCACAGAATTTTTTTTCGTTTTTTTTTGTTCTGTTTCGTATCATTCCGTAGGTTCGTTTCCGTTCGTTTTTCGTAAGACGCCCGTTTTCCTGTTCGTTCCCGTTCATTTTTCGTATGACGAGATTTTTTCGTATTCCGATCGTTTCGTATTTTCATTACCGTTTTATTTTCGTACATGCGGGATGGTTCGTTATTCTGTTTAATTCATGTTCGTTACTTGTTAGACAATAATTTTCGTGAATTTTCGTCAATGATTTGCATTCTGTGTTTTGGATTCCTTTTTCTGTTCATGTTTTCGGTCGTGTGTTCGTGTGACATCTATGACAATTTGTTGTGGATGTCATGTGGGCATGCGACTGAAGAAACAAACAGAAAAAGGATTTTCGTCATTTTGTACTTTCGTAAATATATCGCGGGGATTCGCGGCACTTTCAACACGCGGCTCATCCATATTAACGATTGTTAAGCCCCATACACTTGGTCAGACTTTTTTAACAACAAACATAAAAACGATCGTTTTCCGTTCGTTCTCAGAAAATTTGTTCGTTTTTAAACTCCATCAGAAAACCATTTTTGGGTTCAAAAGTCTGGCCAACTGATCTCCCTTCAGATGAAAATCCACAGAAAAGTTTATTTGGCTTTACTGTACTACTCAGCACAAAAGAGAAGCTGCTTCACTAACTACACTCACTGCCCATTCAAAAAAACGAAAATGACATCTATAATAAAAGATTTCTATTCTGTATTTTGGGTCCTTTTTCTTTTGGTGTTTTCGGTCGTGTGTTCGTGTGACATCTGTGGCAAAAGATTTGCATTCTGTTGAATCCAAAATACGAACAGAAAAAAGGAATTCAAAATACAGGGTGCGGGTCTTTTGTTGTGGATGTCGTGTGAGCATACGACTGAGGGTGCGAACAGAGAAGGGATTCAAACAGGATACAGAATGCAAATCTTTTGTTGTGGATGTCGTGTGAACATACGGCTGAGGATACGAGCAGAGAGGGGATTCAAACAGGATACAGAATGCAAATCTTTTGTTATAGATGTAATTTTTGTTCTTTTGCCGTTTTCGTTTTGTCGTATTTTCGTCAGATCGTTCGTTCGTATTTGCGGTTGTTCGTTATGCGGCTCATTCGTAATCCTGTCGTTTTCGTATTTTGGTGCTTTATTTTTTTCGTATGTACACATTATTCTGCGGGTACGAAAATAACATTCGTACGAACGGGAATGCACATATCTACGCGACATTTCTAAACATGTGCCACTACTATAGACACCCAGCAGGTACGATATTTAAAGGACAGTTTTTAAAACTTATTTTTTCCATTGATACCGGTTCCCTGGGGCAAGACCCATGTTCTCAAAGACGTTTTCCAACAATAACTTGAATATTGGTCTTTAAAATGAGCACTTTTGAATTCAAACGTTCGAGTCCCATAGACTTCAATGGGGTTCTAAATGTTCACGCGAACGATCGGTCTGTTCGAAAGTTCTGGTGCGAACCGAACGCGGGTATGTTCGGCTCATTCCTAGTGTTGACACCTCTGACTGTGTCAAGGAAGGCAAGTCCCCTTTGGCTTTGGGTACCTGAAGTATAATTATTAAGTCACTTAGTTCCCTAAGTTTCTGATAAACCTTGTTAGGTATCTTAGGAAAGTTGTCAAGTCTCTTGAATAGTGCATGTCCTATTTCTTCTGCTGAGCCATAACATTCGACAAATCTATCCCAGATAATTTTAAGTCCAGTTTCTGGGTAATTTATTTTTATGGTCCTTATTTGCCTGGCATGTTTGTTTCCAAACCTTTTGATCAGGAGGTCTATTTTTTCACTAAATTGCAGTTATATGCCTCTGATAGAGTTTTGGAAAGAAGATTACCAGTAGCTTTCAGGGTGGTCATTACACTTTCCAAGTTCTTTTGTGACTAACTTGTGTCATGCAAAGAACTTGGTAAAGTCGACCATGGCTGAGTATTGCTATTGTAGAAAGGTGGTGTGTGATCATACCTTTTAAGAGTTTCTAGTTCAACCCAGTCCTTTGTATATCACTCTGAAGTCAGGACCTGGAGGATAATTTGTAGATTCTGGTACCTTGCATGTAAGATGTCTGACGTAAGAGGTTTTGCTTTGCTTAGAGTCCTCTTGTTTACAGATTTGAGACTTGTCGTTGACTTGTGGTGGTGCTATGTAGCATTCTCAGTTTATCTTCTCGACGTAGTCTTTGTTGCTGTTTGGCATGGAGCATTAATAGACATAGTCTGAAGTGCTTTGTAGAGGATATTGCGGTCCAGATTCTGGACTGTCCGACTGAGCACACTGCTGCATCTGCTCTGTTCTTTATGGGTAATTCTAAGGCTTCTTCTTCGGCTATAGTGACCACCACTTCTTTCTCTACAGCAAGCTTCTCTAGGTTTGCTCCTAGTAGGGCTTTCTGCATTTCCAAGGATGCTTCATAATGTACTCTCTCAACCTCTTAGCGTGCCTCTTGTTGCTCCATCTCAGCCTCTAATTGTGCCTGTTGCTGCGCCTTTTCAGCTTCTATTTGTGCTTGTTGCAGCACCTTTTCAAGCTCTAATTGTTCTTGTTGTTTAACCTTTTTAAATTTCCCTCTGTTTCTTCTCAGCCTCAAATCGTACTTGTTGCTGAACTCTTTTCATCCTCTAATCGTATTCTCTCGTTTTTATCTGCATTTCTTGCTCAGCAAAGGCTTCGCCGGGTTTTGTAGCTTCAGCTTTTGTGTGAGCGATAGCCAGTGCATTACTTGTGGATGAGGATCTAGAGGAACCAAAGACTTGGGACCTTGTTTTAAGTGAAGATGCCTGACTTTGCGACATGTTGCTTGCAGAGGTGCTTGACTATGTAAAGACTGTTGTGTTGACTTATGCAAGTGGCTGTGCTGACAGTGTAGCAGGCCTCTGTGTAATCACTGTGTATCCCAATGGGTATCTGCTGTATTGCTGGCAGGCCCTGCTTCACTGTTTTGCCCTTGGTACACGTTTCCCTGTGTGTAACTTGACATTCAGCTAAACCCTCCTTTTCTGCAAAAAGCCAGACTGAGTGTAATTTTGAAGCTTTATTGACAAAACAAGGTGGGGTGAAACTATTGAGAAAAAACAAATAAGCAGTATATAAAATATATAGAAATACAATAAATAAGCTAGACTGTAGATGGCGATAAGTAATTCTCACCAGCGATGCTGTGTTTAGGGGATGAAAGTTTGAATCCAACATGTGCTCTGATAGCTGGTTCCTTCTTTAAATCTCAAAAATTGAGTCTGAGTTCCCAGGATGCACTTGTTTCTATTCCTCAGACTGAAGAATGATGGGAAATTTTGTTAAAGGTGAACAGTTTCTAGTTTCTGCAAAAACAGTAAATTTACATCTTGTGGTCAAATCTGATATTGCAGGCAAAACGACTTAATTAATATCCTGCTGGTGGGCAGTATATCATGTTATCCACCAATGTACTAGCAAGTTCTTCATACAGTTTTATTCTTAATTATATATATCTGTCATTTTAATCATGTTAACTATGCTTTTTGTTCCTTTAAGGAGCAATATAGATTGAATCTTTTGGATCATGAAGTATGTTTACATTTATTATTTTCATGGATAGATACATACACCATTAATTAGTGTATATTATCATAATTTTTATGTTTTATTTATCTTGATTGCATGGGATCTGAATCAATAATATATGGTAATTAAAACATATTCTGCTACTCCTCCTGAGTTTGACAATACCACATTTGTGAGACTTTTTCACAGCCCAGTATCACGGGAGGGGTCCATAATCCAGAGTGCACCTTCAGGCTTTCTAGAGACATAAATGATAATTTCCTGACTATCACATTTTTAGAGGCCCTTGAGCACCAGGACAATAGAAACAAACATACAATTACCACATTCTAGAATGTAAAAACCCAAGGTATTTTCTAAGAGGTATGGTAAGTGTTTTGAAGACTTTGTTTTTTGTCACAAGTTTTTGGAAAATGTGTGTCACGATCAGGCGTCAGGCTCAGAGGCCAGTAGCTATAGCAGTTGATAACAGGTGTACAGACAGTCACTTCTGGCAGATGACACAGGGTCACCTGAGGTGCGGAGTCTAAGCGCTAACTAGTGTTCACCAGTGCTCCTGATGGTGGAGATGGATTTTGCTGTGTGTTAGCACCAGGTCGCAGTCCTCAGGATTGCCCCACCAGGAGGTAAGCAAGCCGGGGTACAATAGCAGATGAGCAGGTAAGGATCAAACAGAAGCGTGGTCAGTAAACAAGCCAAAAGGTCGGTAATGAGTATTTGCAGGTTGGGATCAGGCAGAAGCGTAGTCGAGGAACAAGCCAAGGGTCGATAACGAGCAGTAGAAAATATGGACGGCAGCTGGGAAGACAGGAGCGAGATACAGGCTGGAGATAGCACAATATTCTGGCAAGGAGGAAGTGCAAAGACATGTCTTATATCAGGAAGTTCGTGGGAGGAGCAAAGAGTTCAAGGTTCAGCTGAAATCAAGGTACAAGGCAGGGTTGTCTAAAGGATCTGACAAGGCGCTGTCCAGCATCTCAGATAGCCCAGTGAGAAGGTTCATTGCCAGACACAGCTGAGGTCCCAGGTTCAAGTCAAGGTCCTGACAGTACTCCCCTCCTCCCAGGACGTCCACTGGACGTCTTAAGGCCTGGTTTGTGAGGAAACCTCTGGTGGAATTATCTTGTTAATCTAGGAGCATGAACATTTTGCTCAGGCTCCCAAGAATTTTCTTCTGGCCCGTATCCTTCCCATTGAACCAGATATTGCAATTTGTTCCTATAGATCCTGGAATCAAGAATTGTCTCCACCACATATTCTTCTTCACCCTGTACCTCAACAGGTGGAGGGGGTGGAAGAGTTCTTCCAGAAAAAGTATTTTCGTGAAATGGTTTAAGTAGCGATATGTGAAACACAGGGTGAATCTTCATACTGGCTGGAAGTTTTAGGCGAAAGGCAACTGGGTTGATCTGGGCCAAGATCTGAAAAGGTCCCACAAACTTTTGTCCCAACTTTGCAGATGGAACACGAACCTTCAGATTTTTTGTAGATAACCAAACTTGATCACCCACATGAAAAGTAGGAAGTGCTCTGCGATGTCTATCTGCAGCCTTCTTGTAACTTTCCTGAGCTTCCCTCTAAGTCTCGATCAATTTTTCCTGGATCTCCCTTAAAGCAGTTAATCTGTTGGTAAGAGCAGGAATTGGAGTTGAGATAGGGAGATCAGGCATAAAAGCTGGATGATGCCCAGTATTTAGGAAAAAAGGGGTCTGAGAGGTAAAGCTATGTTTAGAATTGTTACAAGCAAACTCCGCTGTAGGAAGATAGTCCACCCAGTCATCCTGAAGATAACTAACAAAACATCGGAGGTACTGCTCTAACGTTTGATTGGTCCTCTCAGTCTGACCATTAGACTGAGGATGAAAAGCAGAAGATAGATTAATTGTTACTCCTAGAGCTGAGCAAAAGCTTTTGCAAAAATTTGAAGTGAACTGTACTCCTCGGTCAGAAACTACATCTTCTGGAATTCCATGTAGTCTAAAGACTTCTCGAACCATCAACTCTGCAGTTTGTTCTGCAGAGGGTACCCCCTTGACCGGTATAAAGTGAGCCATCTTAGTGAAGCGGTCAATAACAACCAAGATAGTAGTCATTTCTTTAGAGGGGGGTAAATCAACCACAAAGTCCATAGAAATTGATCCCCATGGTCTTGATGGGACAAGGAGTGGCTGGAGCAACCCCAAAGGAGAAGCTCGGGTAGTCTTATTGCGAGCACAGACTAGGGACGAGGCTACATAACTTTTGACAGCTCTTTTGTACCCAGGCCACCAAAAGGAACGGGATAAAAGTTCCTCCGTCTTAGAAACTCCAAAGTGCACTTAAACGCCTTTCTTGGTTTGGTAGAATTAATACCCTTAAGATGGATATACTTCCTCGCCTTCTATACCTGTTCCAAACAATCCCAATCCATCTTCCGGCGGTGTTCTTTCGTAAAATTCACCAGCTATTTTCTAAGTTTATCTGGAATTCAGTCCAGTCAAGAATTAGTTTTAGTACACTATCTCTTCCAAAAAACAACGGTGGAGTGGGAGTACCAGATATTTCGATGTATCATAAAGCAGCTATATTAGTACGTATCACTGACTGGTTTCACCACTCCGCCTCGAAGCAATGGGTCCAATTGGAAGGTCACATAAACCCTATAGACTTATGCGCCCTCCCATTGACCTCGCCCATTCTTCGAAAAGGCCATTCAATACCAGTAGATCTTACTAGACAAACATTGTATATATGGGACCAATTGTTACCCATATATAAAATATCAAAGCAATTAAGCCCTATGACCCCTTTTTTTGGAACGCCAGATTTTTTTCCAGCCCTACACTCAATCACGTTCGGGCCTTGGTACAAACAAGATCATAGAAGAATTGCTCAAGTCCTCCGGTCAGACTCACTATCATTGGTAGATTTTCCATCGACCAAGACCCCCCAGAACCCTGCGCAGTGGTTACAGAGACATCAAGCCTTATGCTACATACAATCGTTTCCTTCAAAACAAGATTTCTATGCTGAACCAACTGCATTTGAATCTTTGTTGCTGCAAGAAGAACCATTATCACACTCAATTTATATATTATATTCCATCCTCTTGCTTTCAATCCACCCAGACCTCCCCCCATTCACGCGGAAGTGGGAGAAAGAACTCCAAGAGAATATTGCTTTACCCGACTGGCAAAAAAGTTTTATTTTGACTCATAAAACCTCAATAGATACAAGATCACAAGAAAAGGCATATAAGCTGGTGAGTAGATGGTATAGGTGCCCTTCTACAATGCATCAAATCAATCAAGATATACCTGATATCTGTTGGCGTTGCCTGGAGGCAAAAGGTAGCATGTTACATGTCTGGTGGGAGTGCCCCCCGGTGAGATGGTTCTGGAAACAAATTTTTGATTTATATGGAAAATTGGAGGATACGGTAATCTGTGCATCACCCAGAGTGGCTCTCCTAAACATAAACCCAGGTTCCATAAAAAGGCAAGAGAGGAGGTGCTGGGACACTTCATAGCAGCAGCTAGAGCAGCTATTCCTCGATATTGGAAGACAAGGTCAGTACCTTCCCTGGGGGAATGGGCAAAGGAACTGGATCGTTCTAGAGACTTGGAATGCCTACTGGCACGGGAAATGGGAAGGGAAGAGCAGTTCTCCCTTACTTGGTCTGTATGGACCGAGTTTCGAAAATCAGAACAGAATTCCCAATATGGGTTAAACGGAATCACACCGATGAGTAGCTATGGTGGGGAGATCAATAATGTTTGGTTATAATCCCCTTTTTCTTCCTCCTTTATTTTTCCCATTTATTATTAATTATTATTTTTTTCCCTTTCTTTTCTTTCTTCTCCTTATTCCTTTTTTTTCTTTATGTTTGGTTGTTCGAGGATTCAGTTAAGATGGTATATACCATGTTTCTGTATGTAATGTCGTTACGACTATAGCATAAATGTATGAATATCTGGGCACTGGTAAAAATTCAATAAAACTCAGATTGATTCCAAAAGAAACTCCAAAGTGTCCAGCAAGTTTGGAGTCATGAACCAACTTGAGGACTTCAACCGAAGCAACTTCAGGTACATAGAGGCGATGTGCTTGATGCCGCGTACACACGGTAGTTTTTTGTGATGAAAAAAAACGTAATTTTTTCTCATGAAAAAAAACGACGTTGCCTACACACTATTGTTTTTTTCAAAATGCTCTAGCAAAGCGCGGTTACGTTCAGCACGTACGGCGGCAGTCTGTTCCATTCAAGCTCGCGTCATAACTTGCTTCTGAGCATGCGCGGGTTTAAAAACGTTGTTTTAAACGTCGTTTTAGCCTACATATGGTCATTTTTTATGACACAAAAAACGACGTTTTGAAAAACGACATAAAAAATTGAAGCATGCTCAAATTTTTTTTTGTCGTTTTTCAGAAGACATAAAACAACGTTTACCCCACACACGGTCATTTTAAATGACGTTTTTAAAAATTTTGTTTTTTTCATCACAAAAATGACAGTGTGTACGAGTCATTCTTGTACTCGAGTATGATGTCCATAGGAGGGTTTTTGAGGAGTGCGTCATTCTAGTACCCTTCCTCGAGGAGACTCAAGAATGCTTTAGAACTTGTGGCACCTAGAAAGTTCTTTTGAGGCAGGACTGTGTATTCAGAGTTGTCTTCCCGGAGAGGTCCAGACAACATTCGTGATAAGGCATCAGCCTTACCATTCCTTGACCCAGGTCGATATGAGATAATAAAATTGAACCTGGAAAAGAACAATGACCAACGTGCTTGTCTAGAAGACAATCTCTTGGGAGAACGAATGAATTCCAGATTCATATGATCTGTGAGAACGGTTACAGGATGCTTAGCGCCTTCCAGCAAATGCCTCCATTCAGAAAATGCTTCCTTAATTGCCAGTAACTCCTTATTCCCAATGTCATAATTTTGTTCGGCTGAAGTAATTAAACAAGAGAAGTAAGCACAAGTATGTAGCTGCATCTTTTCACCACGTCGTTGAGAAAGGATAGCTCCCACGGCAGAGTCTGAAGCATCCACTTTCACTATAAAAGGTAATTCAGGATTGGGATGTATCAATACTGGTGCAGAAGTAAAACGTTAAAACAAAGAGAAAAGGTGGGTGAGATTAGAAAGTAGTTCAAATAAGTCACTGTTAGGAAAAGAGATATGGATACCGCCACATTTTAGACAAATAAATCCGCACATGCACAAAATTACACTGGCATCCATGTCTACATGGGATAGGGCACATAAAAAACACAGATGGGGTTATAACTCCCCACTAATTCCTTTATTTGACACAAATTTTTTTGTACCAGGGAAAATGGACCTATTTGGTAACTGGATTAAAAAACCAGATGCACAATTAAAAGACATACTAAAAGACGGCAAAATTCTTACCTACCAGGAACTAAGTAAAAAAAAGGAACTGTTTGAGTTGAATAGGTGGCGATACTTGCAGTTGACGCATTTTGTAGATTCCTTCCCCTCCCCCCTGAGGTCAGATAGATACTTGCTCCCTCTGGAGCGTTTGTGTCTAGCACCAAAGGGAAGGGGCGCGATCTCCGCAATTTATAAAATACTGATGGGACTGAAAGACTCCGGTTTCCCTCCTTATATTAATAAATGGGAAGAGGAATTGGGAACGGGTAAAACCGAGACAGAGGTCAGGAAAATATTAAAAAAGACACATACGACTTCACTTAATTGTGCATTGATCGAAATGAACTTTAAGTGTTTAGCACGATGGTATATAACCCCGGCCATAGCACACCGTTATCAAGACGACACCCCCAAATACTGTTGGAGGGGCTGTCTTGAAGTGGGCACTATGTCACATATTTGGTGGACCTGCCCAAAAATTGAAACATACTGGAATAATGTATTACTAATAATTGAGGAGATAACCGGAATTAAAATTCCCCATGACCCATGGGTCTGCCTGTTTCATGGGACAGAAATGTCAACTAAACAGTACATGAGAACCTTACTTCCCCATGTACTAGATGCAGCAAAGAGTCTGATCCCTAAACAATGGAAGGACCCTATAAGCCCGACAGAGAAGAGCTGGTTTTGTAAAATTAATGATATATATTATGCTGAACAGCTCAGGTTCATGGGAGAGGAGGGAGAAGGCGGATTTAAATGAAAATGGCAGAATTGGGTTAATTTTAAACTCGGACCAAGGTATATAGATAGGATGATATAGTGTAGGAAGGTGAACGGGCAAAGAGTGATTCAATAGGAGACAGAACTCTGGAGATAGGGGAGGGTGGGAGGGCGGGGATAAGGGTTGAGGGTGGCTTGTGGGAGGGGCGAGGGTTTGTTCGACTAGGGGAAATTATTGTATCTATTTATGTAATCAAGTATTTTTTTTTTTTCCTTTCTCTCCTTTTGTATATTTATTGATACATATTTAAAAAAGCACTTTTGCAAAAAAAAAAAAAAAAAAAAAAAAAAATCTTTTCCAACCATGATGCGAACTAAGGAGACTGTGAATTGAACGCAAATTGATTGAGTATCCTGATAGTTCTCTGAGGCGGAAATAAAAAAGAGAAAAAGAAAAGAAAAAAAAAAAAAAAAGTAAAACGTTTTTAACTTTCAAAAGCAGCCTGTGCCTCAGATGACCACACAAAGTGTACCCCTTTTTTTGTTAGCTGGGTAATTGGAGCTATCACCTTAGAGAAGTTCCTTATAAATTTTCTGTAAAAGTTGGCAAACCCGACAAATCGTTGGATTTCCTTAACCACTTAAGACCCGGACCAAAATGCAGCTAAAGGACCCTTTTTGCGATTCGGCACTGCGTCGCTTTAACTGACAATTGCGCGGTCATGCAACGTGTCTCCCAAACAAAATTGGCGTCCTTTTTTCCCCACAAATAGAGCTTTCTTTTGGTGGTATTTGATCACCTCTGCGGTTTTTATTTTTTGCGCTATAAACAAAAATAGAGCGACAATTTTGAAAAAAATGCAATATTTTTTACTTTTTGCTATAATAAATATCCCCCAAAAATATATAAAAAAATATTTTTTTACTCAGTTTAGGCCGATACGTATTCTTCTACCTATTTTTGGTAAAAAAATCGCAATAAGCGTTTATCGGTTGGTTTGCGCAAAATCTATAGCGTTTACAAAATAGGGGATAGTTTTATTGCATTTTTATAATTTTTTTTTACTACTAATGGCGGCGATCAGTGATTTTTTTCGTGACTGCGACATTATGGGCACTTCGGACAATTTTGACACATTTTTGGGACCATTGTCATTTTCACAGCAAAAAATGCATTTGAAATGCATTGTTTATTGTGAAAATGACAGTTGCAGTTTGGGAGTTAACTACAAGGGGGCGCTGATGGGGTTATGTGTTCCCTGAAGTGTGTTTACAACTGTAGGGGGGTGTGGCTGTAGGTGTGATGTCATCAATTGTGTCCCCCTATAAAAGGGATGACACGATCGATGCAGCCGCCACAGTGAAGCACGGGGAAGCCGTGTTTACACATGGCTCTCCCTGTTCTTCAGCTCCAGGGACCGATCGCGGGTCTCCAGCAGCGATCAGGTCTGCTGGTCCTGCGGTCCCGGAGCTTTGGACCGGGTCACGGGAGCGCGCCGCGGGCGCATGCCCGCTACCCACGGCTGGGTACTAGTACAGGACGTACCTGTACATACATGTGCCCAGCCGTGCCATTCTGCTGATGTACATATGTAGGAGGCGGTCCTTAAGTGGTTAATGTTTCCGGGGGCAGGCCAATCTACCACTGCTTTATTCTGCTCAGGATCCATGCTCACTCTATCTGGAGAAATCATATACCCTAAGAACTGGATCTGGGTTTGTTCAAATTCACATTTCTCCAATTTGATGTAAAGTTGATTCTGCCTTAATCTTTCAAAGACAATGCAAACATGCTTGCGGTGCTCCTCCAGGTTATCAGAAAAGATAAGGATGTCATCCAGATAAGCAATGACAAATTGGTCCAACAGATCTCAAAAAACATCATTTATGAAGTGCTGAAAGGTCACAGGGGCATTGCAGAGACCAAAAGGCATGACCAAAGACTCAAAATGCCCATATCTGGTTCTAAAGGCGGTTTTCCATTCATCTCCTGAACGAATACGGACCAGGTTATATGCCCTCTGTTGGTCAAGTTTTGCAAACATTTTGGCAGAACAAAGTCTTTCCAACATTTCCGAGATCAAGGGGAGTGGATGACGGTTTTTAATTGTGACCTTATTCATGTGCCTGTAATCAATGCATAGACGCAAGGTGGAGTATTTATTTTCAACAAAGAATAGGGCTGCTCCTGCAGGAGATGTTGAGTGTCTAATAAAACCCTTTTTTACATTTTCATCAAGCCACTCCCTGAGCACTTTTAATTCAGGTTCTGACAGATTAAAAAGGCGGCCAAAAGGTATTTCGGCCCCTGGAAGCAGCTCAATGGGGCAATCATAAGGGCAGTGGGGAGGTAATTGATCTGCATTTTTCTTATCACAGACATCCTGGAATGCATGGTATTGTGGAGGCAAGTCGTCATATGACTGGGTAGTTACCACACCAACTTGCAATTCCTTGACCAGCGGAGAACTTGTTTGATAAGATTCCTTGCAGTGGGAGGATGTGAAATCTATGGTCCGTGCTCCCCAGTTGATAGACGGATTGCGAGTGGAGAACCAAGGAATGCCCAAAATTACGGGAAATTTGGGTGATGTGATTAACTGAAAGCTGATGGTCTAACGATGATCAGCCTCAAACTGGAGTACCAGAGGAACTGTTTTATGGGTAACAGGTCCTGAGGATAAGGGTGAACCATCAACTGTCTCCATCTCAATAGGAGCAGATGTATTTATGGCTTGAATGTTATTGTGGTGGGCAAACTCTATATCCATAAATATAAATAAATGATTAGCGCTAAAGTCAATACATACATATAAATAGTGCTAACACCATGTGACGTGGTGCTAATAAATCTAGAAAGTAATATAATACAAACATGTAGAATCAAATATATTTGAATAAATATCAATATAAATAAATATAAATATAAATATAAATATCATATGTAAAAGTGCTTCTGTGTCAAACAGTGACTTAAAACAAAAACATGAACTGTTGCTGAATGCAGTGACTCTATGTTAAAGTGCAACGCGTGCCTCCTTAACCATCAATGTCCGTGATGTAAATTGTTCAATAATGCAAGAAAATAAAATAATTGATAGATGATGTGATTATTCCCATGGATAAGAGGTTCAAAAACCTCCTGACAGTCCAAATTTCAGATCCTCCCTGGGTTTAGTTGTAGTATTGAACCATATAGGTGTTCCTCTACCTGTCTCCCAAAACTCTCACCTCCCGGATGTGTGTATTAGGCACATAGGATTAATGTCAGCCTCCTTGCATCTGTGAAGTGTCCAAACGAATGTTCCACTGCTCTCCACGCTCCGGCGTCCTAAGATAGGTAGCTGGAATAAGTGGAGGGGGCGGTGGGGGATCGCTCCAGCCCAAGCCCAAAAGGAGGAGAGGAGACTACTATAGTGTAGTATTTTCGGTAAACCTTTAATATGTAATAAAAATTGGACTCTTACAATTAGAATAAATAAAGCAGGCAGGGTATTATTGCAGTGAATTCACACTGTCTAAGGCCCCATACACACGAGAGGATTTATCCGCGGATACTGTCCAGCGGACCGTATCCGCGGATAAATCCTCTCGAGGATTTGCGCGGATTTCCATGTGATGGAGTGTACTCACCATCGAATCGAAATCCACGCCGAAATCCTCTGGCGATGACGTGTCGCGCCGTCGCCGCGATTATGACGCGGCAACGTGCGCGACGCTGTCATATAAGGAATTCCACGCATGCGTCGAATCATTACGACGCATGCGGGGGATCCCTTCGGACGGATGGATCCGGTGAGTCTGTACAGACCAGCGGATCCATCCGTTGGGATGGATTCCAGCGGATAGATTTGATAGCATGTCATCAAATATTTATCCGCTGGAAATCCATCCCAGGGGAAAAATATCCGCGGAAACAGATCCGCTGGAGTGTACACACCATAGGATCTATCCGCTGAAACCCATTCGCAGGATCACATCAGTCGCCGCAATTGTTCTTGTAACCTTGTTAGGGCAGTTAACTGCGTAATTCCCAGAGTCCCTGCAATATAGACAGAGGTTCTTTCTTTCTCCTGAAAATAAATGGATCTCTTAATTGCATCAACCTGCATAGGTTCAGCTGTGCCAGAATCTGGAGAAACTCTTGGATCCTTCTGAACATATTGGCTAGCAGAGAAACGCATGACACCATTACTTCCAAACAGTCCCAGCCTCTCCTTTCTCCTTTCTGTAAGCCTCTGATCAAATCGGATACATAGTTGAATGAAGGCTTCAAGATCATTAGGAGTCTCTACTCTGGCAAGCTCATCTTTTACCTGCTCAGAAAGTCCTTGGTGGAACTGACTTTTTTGCACTGCTGGGTTCCAAGTGGTTTCAGCAATGGAGCGTTTACCCTGTCGTAAACTATGCAGCTTTGCTTCAGCCATAGCGCAGCGGTTGGGATCATCAAAAACTTGATTCAACGCATCCTCAAAAGTCTGGAAATTATTCAGCATGGCACTGTCTTGTTCAATATAAGGTAAGGCCCAGTCTAGAGCTTCCCCAGTCAGGAGGTTGATAACAAACATTACCTTCTGTCTTTCAGAGATGAATGCAGCGGGTCGCATTTGGAAATGGATGCAACACTGGTTAAGAAAACCTCTGTAATGGTGGCGGTCTCCATTAAACTTGGGTGGGTGAGGCATATGTGCGTTAGTATCATCTCGGGAACGTAGGTCCAGCAATTGTTTTGTCAGAGCACGGATCTCTTCGTGTTGCTCCTTCACCACACCTTCCAGTACAGAAAATGTATTTTGGTAAGTGACACCGAACTCCTGCAGCTCTGCAATTTGCTGAATGAACGGAGCCACATCATTTGCTATAACGGCCTCCATGTTTTTGGCCAGAATATTCTGTCACGATCAGGCGTCAGGCTCAGTTGATAACAGGTGTACAGACAGTCACTTCTGGCAGATGACACAGGGTCACCTGAGGTGCGGAGTCTGAGCACTAACCGGTGTTCACCAGAGCTCCTGATGGTGGAGATGGATTTTGCTGCAAGTTAGCACCAGGTCGCAGTCCTCAGGATCGCCCCACCAAGAGGTGAGCAAGCCGGGGTACAATAGCGGATGAGCAGGTAAGGATCAAACAAAAGAGTGGTCGGTAAACAAGCCAAAAGGTCAGTAATGAGTATTTGCAGGTTGGGATCAGGCAGAAGTGTAGTCAAGGAACAAGCCAAGGGTCAATAACGAGCAGTAGAAAATATGCAGCAGGGAAGACAGGAGCGAGATACAGGCTGGAGATAGCACAATATTCTGGCAAGGAGGAAGTGCAGAGACATGGCTTATATCAGGAAGTTAAGTGGGAGGAGCAAAGAGTTCAAGGTTCAGCTGAAATCAAGGTACAAGGCAGGGTTGTCTAAAGGATCTGACAAGGCACTGTCCAGCATCTCAGATAGCTCAGTGAGAAGGTTCATTGCCAGACACAGCTGAGGTCCCAGATTCAAGTTCAGGTCCTGACAATGTGAAATGAAAATGCAAATGTTTTTTTTTTCATTTAATATATTTCTCACACACTCATACTTAGAAGTACAACCCAAAACATGTTATACTTCTTCTGAGCATGGCGATACCACATGTGTGAGACGTTTTTAATGTTAGTATTGATGTACTGAACATAGTATCTTGTGTATCACACAAATCAACCAATTGTATCAAAATCAATGTACTTGAACGGTCCCCTCTATATGAGTAGTCAGGGAATATAACTTAGTGTAACATCACCTATAGCAGTCCCAGTTCCTATAATCCAAGGAAACCTAGCCTACTAGCCAGGAAGTACAGTAGACTAAAGAAAGGAAGAACAAAGAGTTCCCGTGGTTGCAGGAGTGTAGTTATCCACAAGGAATGGCTGGGACTTGTGTCTCACAGGAAGGTAGTCAGCGGGATGAGCAGATGGGTCAGTTTAGGTCCAAGCACATCTAACATTTTGAATTCAAATTTGAAAACTTTTTTAATTCAAATTTTGAAAACGATTCAAATTCGAAAAGTATTAGAAAACGATTTAAAAAGCGATTCAAATTTCACCCAAATGTTTTTGTTCTTTGGATTCATTTAAATTTGGTACTATTGTAATTCGGAAATTTGGATACATCTGAATTTCCAAAAAATGTAAATTTGTCCGAATTTTTATTTGGAATGAAATGAACCGCACATGTCTAATGTGTACCAATTCAATGCAGCAGCTGGTGAACTGCTGTCAAATATAAATTGTACAGTAGGATGTAAAATTTGTAAAGGTTATCATTTATCCAGTTCATAATAAAATTAGTTATAATAAAGCCCTGTACACACGCTCGGATATCAGATGGAATCTGATCCGATGGATTTTTTCATCGGATATCCGATGAAGCTGACTTTCATCAGTCTTGCCTACACACCATCGGGTTAAAAATCCGATTGTGTCCAACACGGTGACGTAAAACACTACGACGTGCTAGGAAAAATGAAGTTCAATGCTTCCAAGCATGCGTCGCCTTGATTCTGAACATTGCGTGGATTTTTGACCAATGGCCTTTTTTTTATCGTTTTTTTATCCATAGGAAAAATGTAAAACAGATTCTATTTTTTTTCACTGATGGAAAAAAAAACGATGGGGCCCACACACGATCGGTTTGTCCGATGAAAACGGTCCATCAGTCCGTTTTCATCAGACAAACCGATCGTGTGTACAGGGCTTTAGTCACATTCAGTTGGACTTGCTTTGTAATGTTGAACATGTTTTTTAGCAACATGCCCAAGCATTTATAGCCACACAGATAACTCCAATGCACCAACACGTATGCTCACATAGGTATGTGTTATGATGCGCATAACGCACGTGTACCATTGTACATTATGCACATGTGCTGCAGTGCATTGTTGCTTTGCATCAAAGTGCTTGATCTTGTTCACATTAAAAAAATTAAATTACATTCAGCCAACTCTATGCATAACAATGCATCTTGAGACATTGCAGTGAATTGTAAAGTGCTGCATTGTGATAAAATATATACCTGTGTTATTTTATAACAAAGCACACCAATGTAATCTATACATGGCAGGGCAAATAAGGCATTACCAGAACGCATACATGTGAATCCAACCTCCAGATTTGTAGCATGCATTTCTTATTTACAGTTTTGTATACTGTTGAATTTTTTGCACAAACACAATTTAAAATTTAGAAATATCTGTTATTTATAAATTCAGTACAGGTATAGCTTTTATATTTAGTGGGAGTTTGTAAGATATGTTGTGAGCTAATAATAATTTTAGTGTATTTTTATTAAAATATCATTTTGATAAACATTTGAGCAACCAACATGGGTTCTACAAAGTCAGAAGCATCTTTTTATATCACCCTGTGCTTTCTGAAAATGTATGGTTTGGGAGGCTTTTGGCAAACCCTAAGAGCTGTAAGTGAAAAATAATAAAAGTGATAATTGCAAAAATTGTCTGGCCACCTGAGGCTGAATGTGGAGCACAGTGCCTGTCAGTGAAAGAGTTAAGTGTTAAAAATACTAACATTGTTAATGTGATAAACATGCAGTTCTATAATTTAACATGCACATGTTGTTTAAAAGGCCAAATTAAAATTCTACAGTCTAAGCCACTACTACAGCATAGAGAAGTTCCTAATATACATTATATTGGTATCGTACTAATGCAATTTCAAGTCTTCGATTACCCATGTTAAGGTGTTTTTTTAAAGGTCATGATATATCCCTGCAATTTATCTTACTAACGTTCCGTCAACACTAACATTGTATGACACTTAACAAAAATGCATAGTGTCAAAGACTATATTTCATACTTGAAAGATCTGCTAATTTCCATGCTTGGCACCAATAATTTTAGTATAGTTAAATAGAACAGATTTTAAGATCCTGAATAAGCTTTTAGTAAGATTCCCATCATTAAAAAACACTTATTGATACTTCTGCAATAGTAATGGTTAGTCGTCCAGGAGGAGAGTTAGAGCTTTAGGAAATGGCACATTAAACCTAATTTATCCAGCTTCATACAGCAGCAGACGAAATGTTTAATGCTATGCACTAGAGCATGGAAGAATATTTGAAGTTGCATTAGAAAAATGACATTCTACAGTGCGGACTATAAAGCATCCTCAAATGTAACAGTTCTGCTACAGACAATTTATCATTCTCTGTTGCAGTGCCCTGGATGACTTAACAGTTTTGCCATAGCCAATTATTAATTCTAATTACTACAGTACCTGAAATAATGCTTTATTGCAAAGCAGCAGAAATATGACATTAAAATACTTACAATAAAGAGCAGACAGTTTGGAACACTAGAAATATGTGCAATATTGCTACACACAATTTATAAATTGTCTCAGTTTGGGTTTAAAATTCTGTGTATTTTATACTCATTCTATGACTATAAGCCTGATAATATTTATACAATGTTGCCTATTTATCATGCATACTATTGTGCACAAACATTTATTTTAAATCACTTCCTGCAATTAATCAAATGTAAGAAATAAAGTCCTGCAATTGGTAATGCTAATTTTGCCAAGATCCTATACCAAATGTGGCTTCTAGATTACGATTAGTGAATGAATGAATGAAAAACTTATAAATCGCGGCGCATGCGAACTGAATCGCTTGTGGTCATATGACCACATATTAAGGCTAGTTTTTTTGTTTGCACTTAGTTTATCATTTTTAAACTATTTTGGAAAATTAGTTGGGGGGGGGCAGGATGGTTATTTTTAGTGGGAGGGACCCTTGCCAGAGAGACGCGTTAAAAATTATAGTATGTCCTTTCCTAATTAAGATATGACTGAATGGTTTGTGCAATATATGTATGGGATATGTCCATACTTACTATCTTACAAAACCTACAATTCTTCTTAGATGCTTCTTTTATGGAAAATTTGTTTTATTTGTTATAAAGTTTGCTAAAAAAAATCCTTACAAAACCCTAACTAGGGAGTTGGCCCCTACCATGCTACATGCATTCAGTTCTATCTCTGATATATGCCACTTTCCCTCTCAGTCCCTGACTGTCAAATATTGTTATGTGGAACTTGATTTAAGCCACCATTTAGACAGAATTTGGGGCCAGATTGACAGACAAATACGTTGCGCAGCGGCGGCGTAACGTATCCCATACGTTACACCGCCGCAGGTTTACAGCATAAGTGCCTGATTCACAAAGCTCTTACCTGTAAACTTGCCGCGGTGTAACATAATTCCGCTTGGCGCAAGCCCGCCTAATTCAAATGGGGCGGGCACCATTTAAATTAGGCGCGTTCCCGCGCCAAACGTTCTGCGCATGCTCCGTGTTCAAATTTCCGACGTGCTTTGCGTGAAATTATGGCCATACTTTAATATGGCTGATCTAAAGATAAGCCATGTTAAAGCAGCTGTACAGTGGGTGACCGCGATATTGTGTCAACCTCGCTCCCTTTCTCGGCGAGATTGACCACCTAAGAGCCCCATCGCGGGAGCCAGCGCCGAGCTGGCTTGCCGCGATGGAGAGAAAGCCGTCATAGAAGCGTTGGGAGATCCGACTTGGATTCCCGCCAATTCTACACGTGTGCGGCGTTTGGTATGAATCCTGAGGGGGAACTCTCCGCCGGATTTTAAATAAAAATCCGGCATGGGTTCCCCCCTCAGGAGCATACCGGGTCCTTAGGTCTGGTATGGGTTGTAAGGAGACCCCCCCTACGCCGAAAAAACGGCATAGGGGGTGCCCCTACAATCCATACCAGACCCGTATCCAAAGCACGCTACCTGGCCGGCCAGGAAAGGAGTGGGGACGAGCGAGCGCCCCCTCCTGAGCCGTACCGGGCTGCATGCCCTCAACATGGGGGGGTTGGGTGCTCTGGGGCAGGGGGGCGCACTGCGGCCCCCACCCCACAGCACCCTGTCCCCATGTTGATGAGGACAGGACCCCTTCCCGACAACCCTGGCCGTTGGTTGTCGGGGTATGCGGGCGGGAGGCTTATCCGAATCTGGGTGCCCCCTTTAATAAGGGGGCCCCCAGATACCGGCCCCCAACCCTAAGTGAATGGATATGGGGTACATTGTACCCCTACCCATTCACCTGGAGGCAAAATGTTAAAGGTAATAAACACGACACAAGGGTTTTTTTTAAATAATTTATTAGTCTGCTCCGGAGGCCCCCCTGTCTTCTTTATTAGCTCTTTTCACCAGGGGGGGCTTCTTCTTTGACGTCTTCGGGTGGGGGCCGCTCTTCTTCGCCGCCGTCTGGTTCTCTTCCACCGCCGGGGGGGGGGTTGCTTTTATAAAAGCGCCCCCCCCGGCGGGTTTCCTCCGACGTCTTCGGCGGGGGGTGGTGTGCTTCTTCTTCTGCTATCCGGGGGGTCTTCTCCGCTCTCCGGGGGTCTTCTTCTATGTTCGCCGCTCTCCGCTGTTGACTCGGCGCACCCCGGTTCTTCCTCCCGCTGTCCGGTGCCTTCTCCTTCAGCGCTGAACGTCTTCTTCTTCTTCTTCTTCTTCTTCTTCTTCTGTGCTGTGACATCGTCGTCTTCTTCTTCTCTTCTCCCGATGTTGACACGTCGCCTATTCTCGCTGCAATGACAGGTGCACGGCTTGCATCGGACTTATATAGGCCTCACAGTCCCATCATGCTCCGTACCTACCCATGTGATACCTACCCACGTGGGTAGGTACCAGAGCATGATGGGACGGGAGAAGAGAAGAAGAAGACGACGTCACAGCACAGAAGAAGAAGAAGAAGACGTTCAGCGCTGAAGGAGAAGGCACCGGACAGCGGGAGGAAGAACCGGGGTGCGCCGAGTCAACAGCGGAGAGCGGCGAACATAGAAGAAGACCCCCAGAGAGCGGAGAAGACCCCCCGGATAGCGGAAGAAGAAGCACACCACCCCCCGCCGAAGACGTCGGAGGAAACCCGCCGGGGGGGGCGCTTTTATAAAAGCGACCCCCCCCGGCGGTGGAAGAGAACCAGACGGCGGCGAAGAAGAGCGGCCCCCACCCGAAGATGTCAAAGAAGAAGCCCCCCCTGGTGAAAAGAGCTAATAAAGAAGACAGGGGGGCCTCCGGAGAAGACTAATAAATTATTTTAAAAACCCTTGTGTCGTGTTTATTACCTTTAACATTTTGCCTCCAGGTGAATGGGTAGGGGTACGATGTACCCCATATCCATTCACTTAGGGTGGGGGGCCGCCCTGCCCCAGAGCACCCAACCCCCCCATGTTGAGGGCATGCAGCCCGGTACGGCTCAGGAGGGGTGGGGCTCGCTCGTCCCCACTCCTTTCCTGGCCGGCCGGGTAGCGTGCTTTGGATATGGGTCTGGTATGGATTGTAGGGGCACCCCCTACGCTGTTTTTTCGGCGTAGGGGGGTCTCCTTACAACCCATACCAGACCTAAGGACCCGGTATGCTCCTGAGGGGGGAACCCATGCCGGATTTTTATTTAAAATCCGGCGGAGAGTTCCCCCTCAGGATTCATACCAAACGCCGCACACGTGTAGAATTGGCGGGAATCCAAGTCGGATCTCCCGTCGCTTCTATGACGTGCTTGCTGGAATGTGCTTTTACTATTCCAGCGAGTGCGAGATGTCGGCACCCTGTCGCCGAGAATCAGCGCGATGCCGTCGTGCTAAAAACACATTCTCGGTGGCAGGCACTGTAACTTTGCGACGGGAAAAACCGACGAGCGACGACGTACGAGATTGCGACAAACGCGCAGATCTTCGTGGATCGCCGTAACTAGTCATTTGCATATTCTACGCCGGAATCGCCACCTAGCGGCCGGCCTAGAATTGCATCCTAAGATCCGACGGTGTAAGTCAATTACACCTGTCGGATCCTAGGGCTATCAATGCGTGACTGATTCTATGAATCAGCCGCATAGTTAGGACGGGCGGATCACAGAGGTACGATGGCGTATCAGGAGATACGCCGTCGTATCTCTTCTGTGAATCTGGCCGTTAGTGTTTACCAGCATGGAGGGTCGCATTGGGGGGAAGAGCATTCTCTTTGCGATAGGGTTGAGCTGACCCAGGATGGTCAGGAGGAATAGGAGGAATAATGCCTCCAGATGCTTAGGAGCTTGAGGCCTTCCTCCACTGTGGAGATTATGCTTGACTCCATTTTTGGTGACTATGATTTTAGTGGGAAATCCCCATTGGTATGGGATTTTGTCATTGTTTAGTGGTTTGGTTATGGTGTTTTGTTGTCTCCTCAGTTGGTATGTATGTTGTGAGAGATCCGCATATAGCTGGAGGTTAGTGTATGATGCAGGGAGTTGGCCAAGATGTCTTGTCTTAAATAGGAGTAGGTCCTTGGCATCGAAGAAATTAATTTAATGTCCATGGAGAGGTGTGATGGTTTTGGGATGCCGTGTATATGGTCTATTATTGTTTCCATAGGTGATAGGTCACACAGCATCATGTGCATATGTGTTGAGATCGTGCGGCATGACGCTCTCAGGTATGTCTCTAATGTTTACAATATTACGACGCAACCTGTCCTTGAGGTAAGCCATTTTGGCTTTCATCCATTGTTGCTCTTCGTGGGTATGGTCATGGGCATCAACTAGATCATTGACCGTTTCAGTCATATCACCTATTTTTTTTTCAATATGGTGAATTTTTGCCCCATATAGTGCATTTGTGATGAGAATTTGGTAAACAAAGAGGCAAAGCCATTATGAAGAGAGCTCTGCAGAGAGTTGAGCATCTCTTTCATGGTGGTGTCTAATACAAACTGGTTTGTGGTGGGGAAGGCCACTATATGGGATTGATGTGCTGGAATGAGATCAGATGCAGGGCTCACCTCACAGCAGGTCGGATTAGAATCCAGTTGCATCCGTGATTTTGCTGGGCTGTTACTGGCCGGTGAGGATATGGAGAATGGAGAAGCATCCAAGGAGTGATTTTGTGTGGGTATTTCTTGTCCTGCATCTGGAAGGTCTGTATAGGCTGAATAGCAGTAATGCTGCGTGTTATTCAGGTCGGTGCAGGAGCTGAGAGATTAGACGTCCATCTCACTCGGTGGTTAGCCACACCTCAAATAATAAAGTATATTTTTAAAGACAACTTCACAATTAAAACAAAAAAAACATTGGAATAAAAAAAATAACACATTTATTTTAACAAATAGGCAACATAGGTTAAACTAAATCCAAGTCCTGATGATTAATGTGTCAGTATTTTGTATAGTCCTAGTATGATGTAAATCAGGGATATGCAATTAGCGGACCTCCAGATGTTGCAAAACTACAAATCCCATCATGCCTCTGACTCTGGGTGTCATGCTCGTGGCTGTCAGAGCCTTGTTATGCCTCATGGGATTTGTAGTATTGCAACAGCTGGAGGTCCGCTAATTGCATATCCCCGATGTAAATGATAGTATGTCATGACATAATTATAAATATATCTCCTTGGTAACCATTGACACAAATCTTTAGCATACTAGAGGAGTCAAAAGAAGACATTTTAAATGTAGTTAATACAATATTTAAAAAGATTACACATTTTACATATGCAGATGCACACATACAGTACATAGGAATAAAAGTATTCTGAAAACGACCAACTATTTTTGATATGCTACATTATGCAGCTAAGTGCAATTACACTTAGCTATAATTAAGAACAATTACAGCTTTTATTTCTCTACTTGTTCTCTTAAAGCACATTTGTAATAAAATGTTTTAAAGGTGAAAAATATAATTACAGACCTATGTAATATTCTAAATAATTACTTGGGCTTAAGTTTTTTCCCTCTGAGTAGTTTGCATTTCAACTGCCAGACTGTCATTTATAATCAGCAGAATATGCATTATGAGTATTCTGTCATTAACCTTTTTGCCCCAATAAATCTGCATTGAAATTAGTAAAAACTTTCCATCCACTTCAGTTTCCTTTGAAGCTAATATCACATGAATTTGGTATTTTAGATGAGCAATGAGACTTTGAATTATAATTCTGCAGTTGATAGAATAAGAACTGTGACATCTTATTAGCAACAAGGCTACACTGGCTACTAGTGTGTATTACATATATTGTCTGGGATAAATATGATTTATCTTAAGTGTTGTATAAATGTCAATGAGCATCTCTTTAAAAGTATTTTTTTTAAAAGATACTTTTAAACCCCCATGCACTAATTTATTTTAAAATGGTTCAATACCAAAGAGCATTCTGTATATCTTGAGTCGCCTCTTTATTGAATAACCCCAACAAGGTTATAGTTGAGGTAAAAAAAAGTTTCTTGTTATATGGAGTTCAGTCCCACAGGGGCTTTATAGAACCTGAAGCATGGGATTGTGGGCTACAGCCACTGCTTTTGCATGCAGTTATTAATCACTTTGCTTATTAAAGTGGATTTCCACCCAAAAATTTAATTTCCGCTTTTCGGAACCCCCCCCCCCCCGTTGTCACATTTGGCACCTTTCATGGGGGAAGGGGTACAGATACCTGTATAATACAGGTATTTGCACCCACTTCCGAGGAGAGACTCCCACGTCTTCTGCTGCCGACATCGCAGGCGCGCTGGACAGGTAAGTGTCCATTTATTAAAAGTCAGCAGCTGCAGTATTTGTAGCTGCTGGCTTTTAATCTTTTTTTTTCGCGGGACCTCCGCTGTAAGTAGCAATTTTGTTCTTAGCTATTGTTATACATCACTGTTAAGACTCTGCTAAATAGTATTTAATTTCACTTGGATCTCAGCTGCAGAGGCTTCTCAGGTCTAACCACCAGTTCACACGCTTATATGTTCAGAGAGTTTGGGGTTAATTCATCACATCCTCCATTGACAGCCAAACATAAGATGTGGGAAGCTCATTACAACATAAGCAGAAATGGACTAGAAAAGAAGATTAAAGTCTCTATTGTAAATTAAATGGTTACGTATATCATCCAGCATGGGTGATGTATTAAACAAATGTACTTCAATGGCAGCTCTCTCAGTATATGACAATTATCCCAGTGTTACTTCACACTAATATTAATTGTTAGTAAATACTGCCACAGTCTATATGATCAAGGTATACGCTTCCTACGTGAGCGATAACACAGCTTCCCAGTCTCCTATTGGATTCCACACAGTGTATATAATAAGTGCTTCTAGTATATGTATCAAGATACTTGCGGTTCTGTTGTATGCCCAGGTGCAATGGTTAGAGGCTGGGTTGAGAAGTTAGCAGGTTTGTCTGGCAGTGCTGCTTTGTGGGAATAGGAAGCTCCAGATACTTCAGTCAGAGTCTGCTGGTTTTCTAATGGTGGAGAGTGACATGCTGTAATTGCTTGGGGTTAAGAAGCAAGGAGATTAGGGATGCATGGTCTCCGGATGCTGGCAGGTAAAGGGGGTGCTTGCTCCAGGGTCCCAGGTGATGGCAGGCGTCCCACAGGAATAACGGAACACCCTGCCGTCATCTCTGGGAGTTTAAATAGCCGCGAATTCGCGGGAAAAAGATCAGCTGAACGCTGGGTCGCACTTCCACGTTCCAGCGTGGAACGCAGACGTCCGCGGACCGGAAGTGACGCGGACATCCTACAGAACGGAGCGCAGCTGCTTGAATTAGGTTCAGCTGCGCTCGTTCTGCACAGTATAACGGCAGAGGCGTTACAATCACAGAGCATTTGTATTTATCTTCTGTATGCCTTTTTCCATGCCTATCTTTAGCTTTTCATGACAGTGTAGATAGTACTGTTACATATATATAGGAAAACACTTGAGTATTAACTTGATTTCCTTAATTGATATTTCTGCACCAGGGTTAGTCTGTTAAAATATACAAAACTTCTGCAATTCTAAAAAAAAGTAGACTATAAGCAACTGTGTTAGTATACAACATTATACTGGATACATTTAATAGGTAGTGCTGCAAAGGATATTTATATAGGCTGACCAAAATGTTCTAATGTAAAGAAATTATAGATATAGACTGATTAAAGTTCCATTAAACTGTAATTAACCACTTTCCGAACTGGGCCATAGACGAATGATGGCTACAGCGAGGTTGGCTTATTCTGGGGCATGCACCTGGGTATGTCCATGACTGTCAGGTCCTGCTGACCCAGAGTGTCACAGAATGGGGTAAAGGGCCAATGACAGTGGCCCTTTACCACGTGATTGCTTCGTCCAATGACAGAGTGATCACTTGTCAACAAACCGGTGCATGTCCGGTTCAGCTATTTCCTCTC
Organism: Rana temporaria; assembly: GCF_905171775.1. NCBI lineage: Eukaryota > Metazoa > Chordata > Amphibia > Anura > Ranidae > Rana > Rana temporaria. The sequence goes on along the minus strand of NC_053491.1, from coordinate 124,037,841 downwards.
CTTGCACGCTGTACACACCGATCGGTACAGTGTGCGGGGAGAGGAGGGAGACTGTGGCAGCACTCCCTCGTGCCTCACCCATGGCTAATCTGTGCCCATATGTGCCTCATTCATTCCTCATCTGTGCCTTATCTGTACCCCATTCATGCCCATCTGTGCCTCATTCATGCCTCATTCATGCCTCATCCGGGCCTCATTCATGCCTCATCCGGGCCTCATTCATGCCCATATGTGCCTCATGAAAGCCCATCTGTGCCGCAGTTGTGGTTCACTCCCCTTCACCAGAGCTGTTACATCTTGACAGGTACCCACTCCAACTTCCAGGTAAGATGCGGAAATCAACAAAGTTGTTTAGCCTCTCCTATTACCCCTACAGCCTTCTGACACACACAGAAGAATGCAGGACCATTCACAAAGTGCAACACAACTTGCTTATACGCAGAAGGAAACCGGCTGTGAAGCCAAAAAGCTTCAATGCCTGGTTTCCCTTGGAGAAATGCCCCCTATCGAGAAATGTCCTGCCAGAACTAAGCATGCGCAGCACGGAGAGGCCAAAAGCCACTGAACAACTGAATTTACGATCAGCTGGAGAGCATTTTAACTGCCCCAACCGCAAGTCTAAACAAGACCAAAAGCTTGTTCACGCAAGGTATACAACAGCAAGGCCATGATTAGCTGCACAGGTATTTAAGGGTGTTCCGTGCATCCCATGCAGGCAATCCTATTGATGTCAATTGGGACACAGCGGCTACACAGGAATGCACAGGTATTTCGTGTGCATGCGGGTATACAGCCCTCTGTGGAGCGTATGATGTAGCACACCCCATTAAGTAAGGCCTTAGCAGGAATTTAGCATACATTTTGTAAATTATGTTGTGGTTTAATGTGCAAATAAGGATTTTTTTTTGCATTTTTTCAGTGAAAATAGCAATGTGATAAAAATTTGCGCAAGTATTGTGAGGCTAATAAAATCAGTAGCACCTTCTTTTTATTCTACAGGTCATGTGCTTTTAGAAAATGTATGGTTTGGGGGAGGGGAGTCTTTTTCAAAATCTGAACCCCGTAAGTGATAAATTAAAACTTTTCAAAAATTTTAGAGACATTTTTGCGTATGTTTGTTTTTCGCCATTTTGCAAAAAGGTGAAATTTAAAATTTACAAATATTTTGTATTTATTAACTCAACACAGGATAAGTTTTTATATGTAGCAGGAATTTTGCAGGAATTTTGTAAAATTGTGTGTTTTTATCTGCTAATGTTTTTTTTTTTTGCAAATATATTGGTTTGATAAACATTTGCGCAATTACCGCAGGGTCTAAAAAATCAGTAGCACCTTATTTAAATTCTAGAGGTCATATTCTTTCAGAAAATATATGGTTTTGGGGGTCTTTCACAAATTCTGAAAGCTGTAAAGGAAAAATTAAGACCTGGATATTTACACTTTTGCGTCTGTTCAATTTTCACCATTTTGCAAAAAGGTGCAATTTAAAAGTTACAAATATTTGTTATCTATTAACTCAATACAGTTTAAGCTTTTATATTTAGTAGGAATGTTATAAAATTTGTTGTATATTTATTTGCTAATCATGATTTTAGTGGATTTTTAGTAAAAATATTGTTTTGATAAACATTTGCGCAAATATCATGGAATCTTATAAATCAGTAGCTCCTTCTTTTTTTATATATAAATATATGGTATGGGGGTATTTTACAAACTTTGAAAGCTATAAGTGAAAAACAGAAAAGCAAAGGAAAAATTGCAAAAATGGTCTGGCCATCTGACTGTACAAAATGGAGCACAGTGCATGGCAGCAAAAGGGTTAAAGATCTCAAGTGACAACATTGGCAGGATATTCCTTCCAACCATACTCCAAACAGACCCGGGCACTCAGATAATTACAGAAGAGAACCATCCGATAAAGGTGGCCGCATTGTCCTCATGACTCATACCCAGTACCAAGCTATGTGTTATGCTGGATTAAACAATCACACTTGGTACAAACTAATAGCAATTTCCATGGTACAAAAGTTCATCAGGGAATCCTCAGAATTGTGTACAATGCCTTTTGGGAAGGTTTGATTGATCAGGATACCCTCAACTATCTTGTAATACAATTTCCACATACACCCACTGTGTACACTCTTCCCAAGACCCACAAAAATCTAGAATCACCACTGAGGCGATCAATAGTTTTGGGTATTGGTTCATTAACTGATAGCACTAGTAAATTTGTTGATGCCTTTCTCATGCCCCATGTAATTGATTGATTCATTGATTCATACAGGACACCACAAATTTTCTCAAATATACCATGTTTCCCCGAAAAAAAGCCCGGGTCTTATATTAATTTTGGTCACAAAAAACACACTAGGGCCTATTTTCAGCGTAGGTGCTTATTTATTTATGGTCTGTCTGGCTGGTTGTTGCTTTAAAAAAAATCCTGTTTCTTTAAAGCATGAAAGACAACACAGTGTTTGTGCGGTGTCATCTATCCCTCTCAATTCTCTTCTTAAAATCTAAAAATTCTGTGTCCTCTGTCTTCCCCTCACCCCCTGCACCTTCCCCCCCCTCCCCAACCACAACATTGTCAGGTCAGGAGTCTGTTTTTTAACATCATTCTGAATTGATTGTAAAGTAATCAGTTCTATTACAGTTCAGTCAGTCCCGTTTTATACTGTATAAAAGTACCTTTTTAACAACTTTTATGGTACCGTATACTGCTCTTCTGAGATGAGGAAAGATGAGGAAAGAGAATGTGACGTCAGCGTGCTCCGTGCACTATGGTAAAGGGAGAGGGTGCAGACGTCAGTGGCAGGAGAGGAGGAAAAAGAAGAGCAGCGATTGCCGCTGACGTCTGTGCACTGAAGACAGAGGGGCCATCGCCAAGTGGGAGGAGTGGAGGAAAGAGAACAGCCAAGATATCGTCTGACGTCAGCCCGCTACATGCGCAGAAGAGGAAGGGGCACAGACATCAAACGGGAGGAGAGAAGAGGACCTCCGGCAGGTCAGCGGTGGGTGTAAACATGTTTTTTTTTAAATAAAGCTGCAAACGGAGACACTAGCCAATATTTACAAAAGCATTACAGGGTTTTTAAGGAGATTTACTAGGGCTTATTTTCAGGGTAGGGCTTATATTGCAGCACACCCTGAAAATCCAGATAGGTCTTATTTTCGGGGTAGGGCTTACTTTCGGGGAAACGCGGTATAGAGGGGATACAGGTCCCCCCGGATGCCCTGCTCGTGGCAGTTGATATTGAGGCATTGTACTCTAGTATCCCCACAAAAGGGGCATCCGGATAGCTGAATCCTTTCTTTTGGCACAGGTTCAAACTTATAATGACATAAGATAAATCATTTAAATGCAAACAAATCACAACTCCAAAGTCCATGTGCGATGGCCGTACGCTGCAAAAAATTGTGATAATGAGTTTATCAAATGAGCACTCAATCAATATGTGCAGTTATTGAATAAATAAAGTCTATGTGCAGTGATCACAAAGGTTGTTCTTCCGTATAGCAGCACTAGATAATGACTGTCTAATTGACCTATAGATCACGGAGGCATTAAGTATGGACAAACTAAGGTACTCTTACCATAAGGTGTGGACTCAAAGGACCATACTGCTGGCTTTTATAAAAGAAATGTAAGGGGTGGGGTCGGACATGAAGTGATGTAATAATCTTCCTTACTTGATGAGCATATATATTTAAATTAAAAGCATACATGTCATTCATATTAGTATAGAGAACATGAATACAGGTCATTCACATTTTGAGTCCACACCTTATGGTAAGAGTACCTTAGTTTGTCCATACTTAATGTCTCCGTGACACAACAGGCAATTAGACAGTCATTATCTAGTGCCGCTACATGGAAGAACAACCTTTATGATCACTGCACATGGACTTTATTTATTCATTAGCTGCACATATTGATTGAGTGCTCATTTGATAGACTCATTATCACAATTTTTTGCGGCGTGCGGCCATCGCACATGGAATTTCACATCACATCACTGAGTTGTGATTTGTTTGCATTTAAATTATTCATCTTATGTCATTATAAGTATTTATATTTGATACACTTCAGCGCTGCACTATTTATCCTTTTTTCCTGTTTTACTTTGTTTATTTTGAGTGCTGGCTGCTTTACAATTGTTTCTGTGGTTTAGAGCAATTTTTTCCTTTTTCGCAGGTTCAAACTCCCTGGGCCATGATCGGCTTCATTTTGAAGTTACTACATTTTATCTTGACTAGGAACTACTTTGTATTTACGGAACAACACATTTTACAAGTCCAAGGCATAGTCATGGGCACTTTGTGTGCCCCTTCCTACGCAAACCTCTATCTTGGTGGTTGGGAGAAAATTGTATTTTCAGAAGATCAGTATCTAATACAGTGTGTACAGCTTCTACTACACTTCTGGTGGTGTACACAGTACACAATACAGTGCAGCCTTAGTACAGTTTCTACTACTTTTTTGGTGGTGTACACGGTAGCTAATACAGTATGTACAGTTTCTATGAAACATCTGGTGGTGTACCCAGTACAGAATACAGTTCAGACCCAGTACAGATTATACTACTTTTCTGGTGGTGTACACAGTATCTAATACAGTGTGTACAGTTTCTACTACACTTCTGGTGGTGTACACAGTGCACAATATAGTGCAGCTGTAGTATAGTTTCTAATAGAGTGCAGGCGGTATACACAGTATCTAATACAGTGTGTACAGTTTTTACTACACTTCTGGTGGTGTACACAGTAAACAATGCAGTGCAGCCATTGTACAGTTTCTAATACAATGCAGGCGGTGTACACAGTATCTAATACAGTGTAGTGTGGTATTGCAAAACGGAAGGACAACAAGGAGAGGTAGATGCTCATAGACCACTAAAAGAGGGCAAGCAGCCTCTGTGTCTACAGTCAACAGTGGTGGTCGTGGACATGGTGCACCCTCTGCAGGTGGCCGTGTGGAACAATTGGCCTTTTTTTTTTATGCTGGACGTGTTATTGTGCCACATAATGCAGAAGAGTTGGTGGAGTGGATAACAAAGCCGTCCTCATCCTCCTCATCCTCTGTCACCAAGGCTCAGAGTAGTTTTCCTTCCAACATAGCTGCCAAAGCGGCCCATTCCACCGGCTCCTTGTCCAAAGTCACTCATTCCATAGTCCCACTATCATCCAGGAAGGAGTCCCCAGAATTATGTTGGGTACATGCTGCTGGAGGATGCGCAGTGATTTGAAGGCTCTGATGTTGGTTTCCAGGTTGAGGAAGGGAGTAACGTGAGCCTAGAGAGAGGGGGTGCCACAGAAGGACAAGAAACTGGCAGTCACATTCCCCAAGCTGCAGCATACTGCTAAGTTTGCTTCAGTGATGAGGAGGGAGGGGATGATGAGGTCACTGACTGTACTTGGGTGCCTGAGGAGGAGGAGAGGGAGCAGGAGGCACAACTCCAATGTGGTAGGATGTTCTCTAGGGGGCAGATTAAGGGCAAACACCCTATTGCATCACACTGCAGAGCTCTGAAGGTGCAGGGCACTACTGACTCCCTGCTGACTTTTAAAAGTTGCTTGGTGTGGGCCTTTTTTAACATGTGTGCAGCAGATCACACCGTTGCTGTTTGCACCGTATATCTAAAGCGGTTCAAGCAAGGTCAAAACAGCAGCCGCTTGGGCACCACATGCTTGACCAGACATATGAAGACCTGCCGTGCAGTTCGTTGGCAACAGCATTTGAAAGACCCACATCAAAGAAAAGGGCAGACTTCTCCTTGCTCCCCACCTGAGATCTACAACCCTACTATACCCCCAGTCCTCTCAAAAAACTGCACTGAGAGGAATGAAGGTATAGCAATAGGTGTCCAAAGTACTTGCAGCCAATCTGCTAGCAGTACACCACCATCTTATTTTAGTAGGCAAATTTCCCTACATCAGCTGATACGTCAGCACCTGAACCATAAAAATAAATTTGATCTCAGCCATCCGCATGCTTAGCGAGCATCTAAATGCTTGCTTGGCCAAATTGCTAGCACTGCAACTGCTGACTTTTCAGCTGGTAGATTCTGCCCCCTTTGGTGAATTTGTGGAATGTGCTGTACCTCAGTGGCAGGTTCCAAAATGCTATTTCTTTTCACAGGCGGCCATTACGGCTTTCTACCAGCATGTGGAAGGCAATGTTTTGGCCTTGTTGGACAGGGCAGTTGGTAAGGACAGGGTTCAGTGTTTTTATTTTGTCCATCTGATCATCACTTACAGCTACTACCCTTTGTTCCACTTGACTCTCCCTTCTATTTTTTTTTTTCAATTCTTTATTTTGAGATATTTTCCTTTCACAAAGATAATCATAATACAACTTTACAGGTAAAACATTCTACTTATTTTACCTTTATACACTTTTTATTTTGCATTTACCTTAATCACTTTTTACCAGAACAAGAAACTATTAAATTCTCCTATCCCTGATTCCTCCTTTATTAATAAACTTGTTTTGTTTTGATCTATTCTTATACTATATCTTTGTTACTTTACTATCCACCTAGCGCATTTCCTAGATACCCCCTCCCCACAAGAAATAAATAAACCGGAAATACCGGTTTAATCTTAGAACAGTTAAATACTAAACAGATATACAAAAAAAATAGAGGGAGATAGTTCCTCCCTCCGCCCTCTCTCCTCCCTCACCCCCCCCGCTCCCTATTTGCAACATAGGGAGCCGAGATCTGTCGGTACTCCTGCTCCTTCATACACATAGTGAGATTTTCCATTTGTTGGACTTCCGTTATTTTTGCCATCCATTGTGCTTTAATTGGAGAGACATTGCTTTTCCAGAATACATGATTTTGCTGTTGTAAGCAAATGTCTTAGCAATACATTTTTATATTTTTCAATCAAAGGAGGGATATCAAACAGCAGGAAGGCAGCTGGGTTATCTCCAAGAGATACATCTTTAATATCTTCCACTGTTTCTGAGACCATTGACCCTCCCTTCTAGACTGTAAGCTCTAATGAGCAGGGCCCTATGATCCATCCTGTATTGAATTGTATTGTGGTGTTCTCAGTATCCTTTCTTTTTTTTTTCCTGGCAATACATACAGATTCCTTGATCTTGCAGGTTAGTTATTTTTATGAACCTTTTTTTCCCTATTGCATATTACAAGGACCTTTTTTTCTCATGCCTGTTCTTTCTTAGTTTTCCTTTCTTGGTCCCCCCATTTTTTTTGTTTATTGTTTTTCAGTTTTTTGTTGTTACCTTTTCCTCTTCCTTCTTCCTCCCCCTTTACTCCTCCCTCTTTTTTCTTTCTTTCCTTTCTCTTCTCCCTTCATCCCTCTCTTCCATTTTTCTTTCTTTTTCTCTCACTTTTCTCCTCCTTCTTTTTCTCCTCCCCCTTCCTTCCCTTTTCCTTCTTCCACCCCCCCCTTTTCTCTTTCCACCCTTTTTATCCTCTCCCCCCTCCCTCCACCTTTCCATATCCTCTTTTTTTCCCCTACTTTTCCTGTTCTGGTTTTATCTCTGTGTTTACCCCACTTTTTCTTTTTATTGGTTGTAGTTATCCATATGGATACATTTTCACAGATGTAAAATCTTTCAAAATAATTTTGTTTCCTATTGGCCATTTGAGCCCTAGTAAATTCATCACATTTCCAATTCCCCATGTTTGCCACAGGGAAGTTTTGGTGATACTGCTGTCTGGCCCTTGGCCTCCTTGTTGCCCCCTAATGGTAAGTGACGATATCTTTGTATTCCCCCATTACTTTTTCTGTATTGTTGTATGATGTTATATTTTGATGACTTACATTCATATTCCATTACTTTACCTTTAGATTTTATACCTGTTACTCCTGATGAAGCAGTTATAATCCACAAAACATGTAGAGGATGTTCTTGTACTGAGGAACACTACAGCTTCTATGCTCCACCACAGAGTATATCTAGTACCAGTGCAACATATTTGTGCATTGTTTTATATATACTGTATATGTAGTTTTTGTTATTATATTTACAGTATCTGGATAATATGTTTTAAATGGAAACCATGTTCCAATAAAATATTTGTTTTTATTTGAGTGTAATTTGTCCATGGTACCGAGATGGTTCATTATTTTTTCTTCCTCCATTTTTTGCTCCGGAGACTTTTTGTGGGGAATAGTCTCTTTGCATTCACCTATCATGTTTTATTCCTCGGTTATGAGCTCACTTCATGAATCACACCAGGATTTTCGTACTGAGCTATAGATAAGGCTTATTCTCTCAACAGGGCTATGTATGTCTTATTATAATTTCATTTATGAACCATGTAAACTAATTATGAGTTATTTTCTGCACCACATATGTCAGTTGATTGATTGAGATTCATCCTGTATTGCACTGTGAATTTATCAGATAATGAGCTCCTTACTATTCTGCGTATAATGGATAGGGGGACTTGTAATTTGCAGATGATGTTAGATTATGGAGTCATTATTGTTTACTTATATATGATAATAGAGTCTGTATTGCACTGTTCACAGATTCTCAACCCATGTTCTTCAGACACCAGGGGATGCTTCTCATAGGTTTTAGCAAAAAATAATCCACGTATAAATTACATACAAATATATAATTTGTGGCTATTGAGGTATATTTTTTTTACGTTTTTTTTTTACCAAGGTGTAGCTTTAAGCAGAGTTATTGTAATGTATAATTTTCTTCATATAATACATACATGAATATTAAAGATCAAACATGTAAAATGGGAAAATATCAAAAAGTAAGGTCAACACTGAAAAAATAACAGTAAACTCTGTATTTATTCTGGTTAACAAGGAAGCCCCATTTAAGCTATAGCCATAGTCATTTGGAACCAAAGCACTTACTTAAAAAAAGTCTTAATACTAAACTGAAAAAGGTTTATGGTTTATTGTAAATAGTATAGAAAAAAACTGCGCTATTTGACTCAAATGTGTAACAAGCTGCAACTCAAAAGTGATATAAACACCAACAGAATACATAATAAAAAGAAGCTGTGTTAATATCAACTAAAATGTATTAACCAGTGACATAAACGACTGAATAGTATTTAATTACTAAATGCAAAATGATAAACACACCAAACTAAATTAGGTGAAAAATTGCCAAAAAGATTGTATACTGAAACCCCATATAAAGGTTTTTAATAAACCATAGTATTATCAAGTGAGTTGAAACCATATAATGGTTTAATAAACAAAAATAGCAAAGAAAGTCTCTTTCACGGATGTTCAAGAAGAGTATACGCAGCAACAACCTGTGACAAGTCTTCAATAGACACAGGACACTGTGAATCCGTCACCACATAGAATGAAGGCTTACCAGCTAATTAAGCTAGAGTTGTTGCGATCCTCCAACGCTGCAATTGGCTCACAAGCCTGATGTTCCTGGAACTCCAGCCTGGATATTGTTGTAATCCCAAAAGCAAGCTAGCACACTTGATGCATGATCCAACAGGGGAACGTAGCAGAGGGGGTGGTCTCAAAGGATGCATGCACACAAGAAAATGGTAAAACCAAATGATGATTTATTCAATAAAAAAGTAGAAGTCTGTATTGCTATCATGTAATAAAAATGAACAGAAGCCAGCCGGCAAATGTATATATATATTAAAAAAAGGGCTAAGGGGGTACCAAATCCATATAGACTATTAACAAAATTGTAGGACTTAGGAGCAGACTTTAAAGGTACCAGAAAAGGAATATAAATTTAATAGAAAAAAATATATAAATGTTAATGTATACAATTATAAAATTAGACAATGTAACATTTAAAAACAAAATATTAGACTCTCGGTAGAAGAGCCACACATGGTATGTGCGAATCCCTGTTAGTGCTTGGACAAAGCTGGTCAACGTTTCACTTTCGCTTCCTCAGTGTAAACGGCACTGTTGCCGTAATGCGTTCCACGCTGCAACTCATACGTCGAGCGCGCAATGACGTCATTGCCCGGTGCCACGTGCATTCCAGCTTGGAACGCGGAAGTGCCGAGCGCAATCAGCGCTGTATTCGGCACACATGCCTCTCAGGTATAAACAGAACAGCGTGTATTACACATGCCCTTCTATTATTGTCAGCCGTAGCCGGCCACGCTACTACTACTGGAACCATCGATCCCATGCTACATAATTGCCCTACTGGACTCTATGGCCGTTTTAGCTAATGCCTTCACTGCATTCATGCTGCCATTACTGGGGACTCCTAAAAGATATCTTTCTTCCTGCTACCCTACACTATGGAATCCAACGGCTGCTAACAGACAGTAAGACTCAAGCCATGCAAATGGATAAGGGAAAAGTGATTGTCACCGGCGCAAAAATAAGTTCTAAATAATACTATATTGACCTGCTGCAGTGCTGTATAAACCTTCTATGAGGTTTAGGTGAAAAAATTAGAAAGGTGTTGGTACTGCGCTGGTATATTAATGTGATATCAAAAAAAAATTATAAGAATATTTTTTTTTAGTTTACCCAAAAAAAATTATTTTATTCTATTTGACCCCTATAGTGATATAGTGTTAGATCCAGTATAGTGATGTACGTGAGTACATATGTACTAGCGTGATACTATGTGCATATGCGGTGCCATCAAAAATAAATAAAAGAATAAATAAATAAATAAATATGGCTACCCCAAATGATGTGCTTGTGAAACAATATTCCAAAGTGCTATAAGTGAGTCTATAAACTATTATGAATATACATGCCCAAGTGTGCGAACATATAAATAATGAATAATATTATTAATATATACAAATAATAATAAAGTGCGTTGGTGCCAAAAATTAGTTGTTCACAATTCATGTGCATTCATGCTGCAACACGTCCCCGATTATGGGTGAGCGCCAGTTCACAAATTCCAGTCCAAACAGAAAGTGTTGCTGAGTTTAAATCCTGGTGCTATATTTCATGCATACAGGGTGCTGTCACTTCTTCCACCCGACAAAGATAAGTGCTACCACCACCAACTGCTGAAATGCAAACTCACCAGACCCCAGCTGGTAATGTGCCTCAAAAACTTATTCCGTTAAAGTTGGTGAGTCCTCTCAGGATGTTCCTCAATGCCTCAAAGAAACCAAGGGGCTCATCATGGTGAAATACGTTTAAAAATATATTTATTTAAAATTCATAATAAAAAACTACTCACAAGAGAGGTGCTTTAAAACCAGCACCTGGTGTCTTTGGCAGTGTCAGTCTTTTAGACAGCCGCTGACCAGCTTATCGTACGGGTGCGTTCCTGGCTCCTGCTGTACCTGTGGTCTCACTGGTTAAAATTACACTCCCCCTTGCGCTGTCCACATAGCTTCTTACGCGTTTCGCAGTTTTGCGTCTTCAGAAAAGCTGGTGGATGATTTTGCTGTCACTGTATTTATCCCCTCTGTCAAATTGCACTTACTGGCCAAACAGGAAGTGGCTGCGCCGCCATCTTTACTATACCGGAAGTGGCCCGGCGGCCATCTTAACTCCTGTATACTGGCCAAACAGGAAGTGGCTGCGCCGCCATCTTTACTATACGTGCTGGAATGCGAGTGTGGCATACAGTATGTGGGCAGAACCACCAGGAAACTGTCAGTACGTATGGGTGAACATATTAGAAATATAAAAAAGGGGTTCATCCACCATAGTGTTTCGTTGCATTTCAGACAAAAGCACAATAGAGACCCTAGTAAGTTAAAAATGTACGCAATTGACAAAATTGAACAGAACTGGAGAAACCTAAATATGCGCAGGGAAATTTCACGCAACGAAACCGAATGGATTTTTAAAATGGATACACTCAAACCGAAAGGGATGAATGTAGAATTAGACGTTAATTGTTTTTTGGAGGACTACTAGCGCAGGCATAAATATAAATTAACCTGAGTATACACCCACACCTGGTTTCCTAATTTTAATAATTTTAATAATATACATAATTTAGACGCTTCTAGACTATTAACGCACCGACAACAAGTTTTTTCGATATATAATTTCATTTTTAATGACAGTGTTTTATTGCAAGGAATTGTCATACTAAATATTAATTGGCCCATACAATATAGATAGAATGTCTCTATATGATAAAAACCCCCTGCATTTGAGTGTACTTGATTATTGATCTTTTATGAATGCTTTTTAACAATTTACGGCAATGAATAGTAATATATAAATTTTTTATGCACATCAGACGCATACAGCAGGATAGGTCACCTACAGGACTTAAGATGGCCGATTGGGCACTTCCTGTGGAAATGGTTGGGAGTCCAACCATCCCACATTATATAAACCCTATGCCAGATACTAAAATGGCGGCACCAGTACATCCGGGTCCCCGCACTTCCGGGATACAGGGAACGTAGGGGAGGAAAACCAGGGATACCAGCAGCGTTATGACGCCAAAAATAGTGAGGATTTGGGGTAGTATGGCGCTTAGCAGCTGCACCAATAAACACATAACTTGTCCCGGGGAAACACACTTAGCAATAGAGGTAATACACGGCCAGTATACAGGAGTTAAGATGGCAGCCGGGCCACTTCCGGTATAGTAAAGATGGCGGCGCAGCCACTTCCTGTTTGGCCAGTATACAGGAGTTAAGATGGCCGCCAGGCCACTTCCGGTATAGTAAAGATGGCGGCGCAGCCACTTCCTGTTTGGCCAGTAAGTGCAATTTGACAGAGGGGATAAATACAGTGACAGCAAAATCATCCACCAGCTTTTCTGAAGACGCAAAACTGCGAAACGCGTAAGAAGCTATGTGGACAGCGCAAGGGGGAGTGTAATTTTAACCAGTGAGACCACAGGTACAGCAGGAGCCAGGAACGCACCCGTACGATAAGCTGGTCAGCGGCTGTCTAAAAGACTGACACTGCCAAAGACACCAGGTGCTGGTTTTAAAGCACCTCTCTTGTGAGTAGTTTTTTATTATGAATTTTAAATAAATATATTTTTAAACGTATTTCACCATGATGAGCCCCTTGGTTTCTTTGAGGCATTGAGGAACATCCTGAGAGGACTCACCAACTTTAACGGAATAAGTTTTTGAGGCACATTACCAGCTGGGGTCTGGTGAGTTTGCATTTCAGCAGTTGGTGGTGGTAGCACTTATCTTTGTCGGGTGGAAGAAGTGACAGCACCCTGTATGCATGAAATATAGCACCAGGATTTAAACTCAGCAACACTTTCTGTTTGGACTGGAATTTGTGAACTGGCGCTCACCCATAATTGGGGACGTGTTGCAGCATGAATGCACATGAATTGTGAACAACTAATTTTTGGCACCAACGCACTTTATTATTATTTGTATATATTAATAATATTATTCATTATTTATATGTTCGCACACTTGGGCATGTATATTCATAATTAGTTTATAGACTCACTTATAGCACTTTGGAATATTGTTTCACAAGCACATCATTTGGGGTAGCCATATTTATTTATTTATTCTTTTATTTATTTTTGATGGCACAGCATATGCACATAGTATCACGCTAGTACATATGTTCACAAGAGCTGTTTCTATAGTGACCCATCACGTACATCACTATACTGGATCTAACACTATATCACTATAGGGGTCAAATAGAATAAAATACATTTTTTTGGGTAAACTAAAAAAAATTTTTCTTATAAATTTTTTTTGATATCACATTAATATACCAGCGCAGTACCAACACCTTTCTAATGCAAATGGATAAGTAGCAATTGTTTCACTTGTAGTGCCTAGTATTACATACTACATATATAACTTCTAATGAATTGCTGTAATTGACTCTGGCTTACTAAGAACTAACATACTACTTGGGATTGTTTGCCTCTCTTACGCAACTATCAGTTGCCCACACTATTCCTATTTACTACGTGTTTGACATAAGTTATTACTTGTTTATGGGCCCATGCCCTAAGTTACTGAACATGTTCACCTTAAATTTTCTATGCTAAGGAATGAAGGTATTTCATACCTGCATCCTTAGTGGCCTAATGCATTTCTTTATGTTAAAGTGATATGATGTAGAGAACCCTCAAACTCTTGTTCTCTGATTGGAGTGATGCCTGGGGTCCGGTACTGATAATCACTTGCATATAGAAGTGCATTTAAATCTTTATGTGCATTATAATCTTTTAACGCTAAGGATTGGATGCATGTTGTAATACGTCCTCCCTTAGTAGCTCAACACATTCCTTTGTGTGAGAGAGATGATGTAGAGAAACCCCAAACTCCTGTGCTCTGATTGGAGTGACGCCTGGGGTCCAATACTGAAATCTCACATAATATAGAGAAGTGCATTGAAATCTTTTGCTAACCGCAGTTGTGGTTCACTCCCGTTCACCATCGTTTGTGACACTCGGGACCCATATGTCAGCATCAAGCAAAGGGATTCTGTGTAAGAAAGGGGAAATAATCAAATTTCACATATGGATAATGAGCACAGATATACAACTCAAGGATGAAGTTTCCACTTAGCAGAAAAATTATGCATGGAAAGGACCACTCACTTGTGTCAGCAGAATATATATATGTGTGACATATCCCACGCCATCCCCAGGTGCCCGGATTATAAAGGAGATCGTACACTATCCAGACAGCAAATCAAAAATCCATTTTGTATAAAAAATGTATAGTATAAAGACATAGGCTAGATAGATAATATGTGCATCAATATATATCACAGGACAATTTAACCACTTCCATACTGGGCACTTAAACACCCTCCTGACCAGACCAATTTCAGCTTTCAGGGCTCTCACACTTTGAATGACAATTACTCATTCATGCAACACTATACCCAAATGATTTGTTTGTCCTTTTTTTCCCACAAATAGAGCTTTCTTTTGGTGGTATTTGATCACCTCTGGGTTTTTTATTTTTTGCGCTATTAATGAAAAAAGACCGAAAATTTTGGAAAAAAATGTTTTTTTCTTAGTTTCTGTGATACAATTTTGCAAATTATTATTTTTTCTTCATAAATTTTGGCCACAATTTATACTGCTACATGTCTTTGATAAAAATAACCCATTTTTTTGGAAATTATTTGGTCTGTGTGAAAGTTGTAGAGTCTACAAGCTATAGTGCAAATCATAATAAATTATCACATATGATCACACCTGATGTACTGAAGGCCTATCTAATTTCTTGAGACCCTAACAAGCCAGGAAAGTACAAATGCCCCCCAAATAACCCCTTTTTGGAAAGTAGACATTCCAAGGTATTTAGTAAGAGGCATGGTGAGTTATTTGAAGTTGTATTTTTTTCCCAAAACACTTTGCAAAATTAATATTTTTATTTTTTATTTAAAACATTTCTCAAAAGTGTCATTGTAATAGCTTCTTTCTCTCACATGGCATGTGCATACCACAAATGACACCCCAAAATAAGCAGGGAGCGCCATCAGGGGTATCTAACTAGTTGACTACCTATTACACTTTTGAAGGCCCTGGAACACCAGGACAATGGAATTACCCACAAAGTGACCCCATTTTGGAAAGCTAACACCCCAACGTATAATCTATGAGGCATAATGAGTCTTTTGAATGGTTCATTTTTTTCCAGAAGTTTTTGGAATATGTGGAAAAAAATGAAAACACATTTTTTTTACACAAAGTTGTCCATTGATAAGATATTTCCAACACATAGCATGTACATAGCAAAAATTACACCCCAAAATACATTCTGCTACTCGTCCTGAGTAAAACGATACCCCATGTGTGAGACCTTTTCACTGCCTGGCCACATACAGAGATCCAACATGCAGGGAGCGCCATCAGGGGTTTTAGGAGCATAAATTGCACATCTAACTAGTTGACTACCTATTACACTTTAGAAGGACCTGGAACACCAGGACAATGGAATTACCCACAAAGTGACCCCATTTTGGAAAGCTAACACCCCAACGTATAATCTATGAGGCATAATGAGTCTTTTGAATGGTTCATTTTTTTCCAGAAGTTTTTGGAATATGTGGAAAAAAATGAAAACACATTTTTTTTACACAAAGTTGTCCATTGATAAGATATTTCCAACACATAGCATGTACATAGCAAAAATTACACCCCAAAATACATTCTGCTACTCGTCCTGAGTAAAACGATACCCCATGTGTGAGACCTTTTCACTGCCTGGCCACATACAGAGATCCAACATGCAGGGAGCGCCATCAGGGGTTTTAGGAGCATAAATTGCACATCTAACTAGTTGACTACCTATTACACTTTAGAAGGACCTGGAACACCAGGACAATGGAATTACCCACAAAGTGACCCCATTTTGGAAAGCTAACACCCCAACGTATAATCTATGAGGCATAATGAGTCTTTTGAATGGTTCATTTTTTTCCAGAAGTTTTTGGAATATGTGGGAAAAAAATGAAAACGCATTTTTTTTTACACAAAGTTGTCGATTGATAAGATATTTCCAACACATAGCATGTACATAGCAAAAATGACACCCCAAAATACATTCTGCTACTCCTCCTGAGTAAAACGATACCTCATGTGTGAGTATTCTACACAGCCTGACCACATACAGAGATCCAACATGCAAGGAACACCGTCAGGTGTTCCAGAGACACATAGCATGCACATACCAAGAATTACACCCCAAAATACATTATACTGAGCAAAGCGTAAACAAACGATTACCTGTGGTAATAGTAGCGCAGTTCTACACAGCAGGATAGCACTGGTCCAGGCAGCAGGCAGGGACTTGGTCAGCAACGTCCAGGCAGGGATACTGTCCCGTCAGGGTTAGTGCAGGTGGTCAGTTCATGCAACAGGCAGAGGCATGATGGCATAGGTCCTACAGGCAGCAGGTAGAAGTAGGGCCTCGTTCAGGACAGAATGGGGACAGGGGTAGAGGCTTCTCCCACCCAAATCTCTTTGAAGCCTCTGGGCAACCAGACCCTAATCTAGGATGAGAAAACAAAAAAAATGTTTTCTTCATCCAGAAAAACTTTTCTGGAGCCCCTCACATATGTGAGACCCCTGTGTTGAATCCCACTAGTCCAGTAGCAGGGTACAAGATCAGTCTAAGAGGCAGGCAAAAGGCATGGTCAAACAGTCCGAGGTCAGTTCCAGATCAGGCAGAGGCATTACAGAATCGTTAGGCAGAAGAGTGGTCGAAAAACAGTCCAGGGTCAATTCCAGATCAGGCAGAGGCATTACAGAATCGTTAGGCAGAAGAATGGTCGAAAAACAGTCCAGGATCAATTCCAAATCGGGCAGAGGTATTACAAAATCATTAGGCAGAAGCGTGGTCCAATAACAAGCCGGGGTCAGTTACAAAGCAGGCAGTGGCATAAGGGGTGTGAAGGTGTGTGAAGGCAGGAACGGAGGATTACGTTTACCATACTAAACTAATAATTTAGTTTAGTATGGTAACGGCGAAAACAGCCAGTTACACAGAGGCCTGGTTGCGAAGGACACTCGGCACAATAATAAACTGTCTCTCGTCTGACTCCTTCACTGGCACACACTTTATTTTTTTTTTACCTATTCTGCCTGATGCTGTGGGAGGGACTTTATCTGGGAAGTGCCGTTCGGAGAGTCGACTTAAAACATCTGATCTTATGTTTTGGGGTAGGTCAGTCTGGAATATCAGGGAAGTGGTAATTTCCTCCAGGTAGCCAATGAAGGGTAGGGGGTTTTGGGTGGACTTGCGGTAAATAATATGGGAGTTGTAGACGGCCAAATGAAAAAAATAAATTGCTACCTTTTTGTACCAATGGTACGTGCGTCTTGTGGCAAGGTATGGTTCCAACATTTGATCGTTTAAGTCGACTCCCCCCATGAACGAATTGTAGTCCCGGATGCAGGTGGGCTTTTGGATGGTGGTGCCACGCCTTCTGCGGGTTTCTACAAAGGAATCGTTGTGGATGGAGGACAACATATATACGTCTCTTCTGTCCCTCCACTGCCAGAACCTCCTTGTTGCGCAGACTTGCCGATTCCCCTTTCCTCAGCTTCTTATTCACAAGGCTTTGAGGAAAGCCTTTCCGGTTCTTTCTGGCGGTGCCACATGCTGGCGTCTGCTTCCGATGAAGGTTGTGGAACAGGGGAAGAGAGGTATAAAAGTTGTCCACGTACAAGTGGTATCCTTTATCCAGTAGGGGGTTGATGAGTTGCCAGACAACTTTTCCACTTGATCCCAAGTAGTCTGGGCAATTGGGGGGATTCAGCTGGGTGTCCTTCCCTTTGTAGACCAAGAAGGAATACAGGTACCCTGTGGCTCGTTCACAAAGTTTGTAAATCTTCACCACATAGCGGGCTCTTTTGCTGGGGATAAACTGTTTTATTTTCAGTCGGCCACAAAATTTTACTAGGGACTCATCGACACATATGTTTTGTTCCGGGGTATATATTTGGGGGAATAATTCCGAAAAATAATTTAATAAGGGGCGAATTTTGAAAAGCCTGTCAAAATTTGGGTGATTTCGGGGAAGGCACTGGGTATTATTATTGAAGTGGAGGAACCTCATTAATATAAAATATCGGGATCTGGGCATTGTTGCAGAGAAAATTGGCATGTGGTAAATGGGGCCTTTTGACCAAAAGGAATGCTTCTCATTTTTTGGATTGAGTACCATGCACAATGTGAGGCCTAAAAAAATCCTGAACTCCTCCACTGTAAGGTCTCTCCAATGGAAGGGACAGGCATAAGACGATGTGGGGTTGTTGGTGATAAATTGTTGGGCATATAAGTTGCACTGGGCCACAATGCTAGATAGCAGTTCCTCAGTAAAAAAGAAATCAAAAAAATTAATTGGGGAAAAATTGTCCGTGTTCACCTGGACTCCTGGCTGGGCAGTGAAAGGGGGAATGTTGGCTTCTCCGGAATTTGGAGGAAGCCACAAGGGGTACTGAAGGGCATAGGGAAGGCTTGCATGGGTCCTTGGCCTTTGTTGCCGAGGTACTGCGGTGCTGGTGGATGGCACTTCGGTGCTGGTGGATGGCACGACGGGACTGGTGGATGGCATGACGGGGCTGGTGGATGGCATGACGGGGCTGGTGGATGGCATGACGGGGCTGGTGGATGGCATGACGGTGCTGGTGGATGCCACTGCCTCCTCACCAGAGCGCCTTCTTTTGGCGGGCTGCCTATCTTCCCCCTCTGAGCCTGTCGCTGTTCCACTGGTGTAGACTGGCTCATAGTCGACATCCGAATGAGACTCCGAATGGGAATCGGAAGAAGAGAGCTCCCCGTTGCTCTCGTCAGCCGCGGAAATAATTGTATATGCCTGCTCAGCGAAAAAGAGACGTTTCGACATGGTCGCTAGCGACATCACAGGTGTGGGGCACAGATGTGCACTGAGGCGGCACAGATAGGCAGAGATGGGTACTGAGGTGGCAGAGATGGGTACTGAGGTGGCAGAGATGGGTACTGAGGTGGCGGAACAGATGTACACCGATGAGGCAGCACAGATGTGTACAGATTGCACAGATGTGCACTGATGAGGCGGCACAGGTGGCACTGATGAGGCGGCACAGGTGGCACTGATGAGGCGGCACAGGTGGCACTAATGAGGCGGCACAGGTAGCACTAATGAGGCGGCACAGGTGGCACTAATGAGGCGGCACAGGTAGCACTAATGAGGCGGCACAGATGTGCGTTGAGGCGGCACAGATGTGCGTTGAGGCGGCACAGATGTGCGTTGAGGCGGCACAGATGGGCACTGATGAGGCGTTACAGATGGGCACTAATGAGGTGGCACAGGTGGGCACTGATATGCACTGAGGCGGCAGATGGGCACTGATCACAGGTGGGCACTGATCACAGGTCACAGGTGGGCACTGGGCACAGGTGGGCACAGGTGGGAACTGGTGGCACAGGTGGGAACTGGTGGCACAAGTGGGAACTGGTGGCACAAGTGGGAACTGGTGGCACAGGTATCACTGGGCACTGGATTGGGCGCTGGACACTTTGTAACGGTTTTGAAAGACACTTTGTTTCACTCACTGTATCTCTCTCCTCACAAACGCGCTGTCTGTGTGAGGAGAGAGAGCCGGCAATGAGAGATGATCTCATATGTTTACATTTGAGATCATATCCCATTGGCCACACAGATCGTGCTGTAAATAGCCGCTGTGATTGGCTATTTAGCACGATCTGTGATTGGCTGTGTCCAGGGGACACGGGCAGTACAGAAGTTCCCCGCTGCGCACTCGGGAGCGTGTGCGGGGAACGAGGAAAGAGCAGGACGCATATATGCGTCCTGTCAGAGATTCAGAGCCACCCTGCGGCCGCACATATTCATACGGCCGTCAGGAACTGGTTAATGGTACTTACTAGGCTAGGGTTGTATTACATGCATAGGTGTCTAACCATATATGAGGAAGTCAATTGGACTACAAGACAATTAGCTGGCAATTACTGTGGAATTTAAGAGTCAGAACAGCAATCACTGAAAATGACCTGCCAATGCACTCATACATATTGAAACAATTAACAAAAATAACAAAAATGTTACCTCAAATTAGTATCAAGGCGCATATGAAGATTATTACAAAAGACACAATAGGTGACCATCTAGAAAACTGAAATATCCACAAAGCGGAAGAGAGCAGGAAATATAACAGTAATAGTATATTGTGTACTGCCTAGATCTAGACTCACCAGGATATACTAGTTAGTATAGGCCAGGGTCCAATATTGATCATCCACAGATACTTAATAGAGAAGATTACTTTCAGCTCCAAAACAGCCAGTTTAGAAGGTCAGACATCATGTCAGTTCCATAAGAAAAAGTCTCCACATATAAAGCTCCAGAAAGCAAGAGACCAAAAAAGAAAAATGTCCACAAACCTGTCAGTATGAGTCCAAAGAGATTGCTTCCACCACACCAGCCCTAAGATGAAAGAGCTATCTATAGTGCTGACAATCGAGCTGAACAGCTGATAGACTATTAGTTCCATCAGCTGTGGCGGCAATACCAATTCAGTATAATATGGGGGCGGGGATTTCAGCCATGGTATATCGATGGACTCTGCCATCGATTTCAGTGCATATGCCGTGTGGACCTCGCACATGCGCAGTACAGCGTTAGTATTCCTGATTTGGCCCAAAGGCATGCGCATGCGCACTAGCGTGCAAACGACACTTAGAAAAATAATAATAGTTGCAAATGGAACACAGTCTTACTGGTAAACAGCCAGGAAGTGTGCGCTTGCGCACTAGCACAGAAAAAGCACATAATGCAAATAATAACAAATCATAATGGTACATGGCCAAAAATCAACCAGAGCTGATGGGAAACCTAATCTATACATGTAAAGGGTAGCTCTCAATTCATCAATACAGTTGATAAATATATAAGAATGGTAATTAAGGTGTATTCATCTCCATGTGAAAGGAGGAGAGATCCCCCTGTCGGCAAATGGTAAAAAAAGCAAAACAACCCCTAGACGACATCCTTTTGTGTGACGAAACATGTAGGGTGGCGATGTGCTGACATCACCGTGCTTTCCATGTTACGGGCATGTTGTTTTGCTTTTTTTCCATTTGCTGGCCGGCTTCTGTTAGTTTTTATTACACTTTCAGTACATTTTTCACCTAATTTCCCTTGGTGTGTTTATCACTTTGCATTTAGTAATTACATACTATTCAGTTGTTTATGTCATTGGTTAACACATTTTATTTGATATTTTATTTAATATTCTTTTTTATTACTTATTTTAAATAGTGCATACATGAAACAGTTAACACATTTATAATCTGGAGCATAAAAGATTTATCTTTGCCTTTATACAGCATTTGTTAACACATGCCAAATTTGAGTTATACAGTACCATTGACTTCCTTTAAACAATAAAGGACAATGCCAATTGATTCTAACTAGATCTAGATACAGAACTCACTAACTTGTAATTAAATGAAGCAGTACAGTATGGAGTTGATCTACATTTGTGGTCTACAAAAAAAAAGTAATTACTAGAATAGTTTGCAAGGGCATGTGCAATTTTTTATTTATTTTTTTGCTAGCTCACTCCTGTGCATTCATTCATTAATTAATTTCACTTATTTTGACCCTGAATACATTTATTTCTCAATGACACAAAAATCTTTTCATCACATGACCAAGGAGGGGGTCAATTTTGTGGTCTTTTTATTCTTTCTGTGGGAGAGGTGACACACTTTTAGCATCTTTATAAAATGACATTTACAGCCTTTTTTTGTACATTCTTTATTTGACGATTTTTTTTAAATGGCACAGAGTGTACAGGTTATAGAAAACAAGTCAATAAAAACCTAGAACACACAAATATATGGAACTGATCAATGATACACGTTAGAGAGAACAGTAGGAATGGGCCCTGGTGTTCGAGTCGAACATAGGGTGTTCAACCATTTGCTGAATAGTGAACATTATTGGGTGTTCGTAGGAAATTTGAGCGCCGCGTAACGCTCCATATTGCACTGCAAGATCGCAGTGCATTGATGTCTGATGATTGGCCAAAGCATGCATCTGACCTGCATGCTTTTGCCAATCACAGAACGCTCTGTTCTGAGAGCCATAATTGGTCAAAGGCAGGCTGCCTTTGGCCAATCATGACTCAGTGGGCTAGGTCCATGCCCCACACTATATAAGGCTTCTTACACAGCGGCCATATGTAGTGTGTTGGAGTGGATGGAGCTAGAGATAAAATGAGCTAGAATAGTCAGTTAGTTAGTGGCTTGCAGGTAGTGTATTAATACATATATACAGTCTAGTTTATATATACAGTATCTCTCAAAAGTAAGTACACCCCTCACATGTTTGTAAATATGTTCTTCAAAAAAAAAAGTTCTTCTCACGTAAAGCCATTACAGCTCTCTAACATCATGTGGAAGGCAATGTTTTGGCCTTGTTGGACAGGACAGTCAGCAGCAAGATTCATATTATTGCTGACTCATGGTCCAGCAGGCATGGTCAGGGACGTTATCTTTCCTTCACGGCACACAGGGTAACTCTGCTGGCAGCTGGGAAGGATGCAGGACAGGGTTCAGTGTTGGAGCTTGTTCCGCCACCATGCCTCCAAATCACTGGATGTGATTTTGCCACATGTCTCTGCCCCACCCCTTCCTCTTCTTCTTCCATGGCCTCTTCTGCAGAATTGTCCTCTGAACCAGCAGTGCTCCCTGAGCATCCAAGGGGCTACGCAAGCAGTCAGGCTAAAAGATGCCATGCGGTGCTTCAGTTGGTCTGCCTAGGGGACAGGAGCCACACTGTGGTAGAGATTCTGTCAGCTCTGCAGGGGCAAGTTCAGAGGTAGTTGGCAGCTTGAGACAGAAATGGTTGTATGTGACAATGGCACCAACCTTCTCTCTGTCCTCCGACAGGGACACTTGACCCATGTTCCATGCTTGCACATGTCCTGAATTTGGTGGTGCAGCGTTTCTTGAACAGGTACCCAGGCTTACAGGAACTTCTGAGGCAGGCCAGAAAAGTATGTGGCCATTTCCGGTGGTCATACAATGCCAGTGCTCGGCTGGCTAACATTCAACTGGAATGCAACCTGCCCACCAACTGCCTCAATTGTGACATGCCCACCAAGTGGAACATAACATTAGCAATGCTGTAGCGGCTGAACACACAGCAGAGGGCCATAAATGAGTACCTGTGTGAGAACCAGGACAGGCTCAGGGGTGTGGCTACTGATTAAGAATGATTCATCATTTTAGGCATATTTTTGTTAACATTTTTTATATATTTTTTTTTTATATATACATATATATATATATATATATATATATATATATATATATATATATATATATATATATATCAGGGCTGTGCGTTAAACGCGATATTAACGGCATTAACGCAAACCCATGTTAACGCCGTCAATATTTTTATTGCGCGATTAACGCAGGAGCCCTCGGGGTGGACGTGCAGAGTGTGCAGCGGCGCGGCGCGGCTTACCTTCTCGCTGGATTCACAGGCAAGTTACTCATGTACTTTTATAAAATAAAAACTATTCTTTCTGCCTGAAAAACTGTAGATTGTCCAAAAGTGTCCCTTTATGTCAAAAATGGTTTTAGATCAGCTAGAAAACAGCGATCATAAATTATAATCACTTGCAGAATTGTGCGATATTTGTGGGGAAATTCGTCATAAATTAGATAGATTAATCGTGAGTTAACTATGACATTAATGCGATTAATCGCGATTAAAAATTTTAATCGTTTGACAGCACTAATATATATTACTAGTAATGGTGGCAATTGCTATTTTTAGCAGGACTGCGACATTTTGATGGAGAGAATTTTTGAGACCACTGACATTTATACAGCGATCAGTGCTATAAAAATGCATTGATTACTGTGTAAATGTACCTGGTAGGGAAGGGGTTAAACACTAGGGGGTGATCAAGGGGTAACTGTATACCCTCATGTGTGTTTCTGACTATATGGGGATGGGACTGACTAGAGGAGGCAACATATCGCTGTTCCTAATTACTAGGAACAGACAAACTGTCTCTCCTATTTTTACAGAATAGGGATTTGTGTGTTTACACACACATCCCCGTTTTGGGACTCGTGCCCACATCGCGGCCGCCGGCCATGTACATTGGGTCCCAGGAGCTGTTTAAAGGACTGACGTGCAGCTACGGCGATTTGGCAGCTGATCAGCAAGTGGTTAAAAAAAAGAGTCCTGCGGTGTCTATACATCTTCAATAATGCCGCTTGACGGACCTTAAAAATAGAAGAAAAGAAGACGCATGCACGGTAGCTCCCAAGATGGCTGCATAAACTAGGAACTCCACACTGCCCAAGCCACCCTAGCACCGGATTGCGACCCGCAGGATGCCCGTTATAGGCAGCATCTAGTGGGGGAGACCCACAGACACAACTACATGCCCGTAGGTTCGGTCACCACAACCTAGGACCCCAATTCTCCTCATTAAAGGACCAAGCAAATCCCAAGATGGCGGGCGCAGCCCAGGGACGGGATCCCAGCGCTGACGGACACACAGAACTCAGGCAGGTCCTGACCCCTGCGACTCTCTCCTACACCCCCCTGACATCTAACAGGCCTCCCCCTGACCAAACGCCATCTCCTGCATCAACAGAATCACTCATAGAGCGATCAATGGAGAACTACCTGCTCTCTCTAATGGGTTTAACCCCGGCTCACCCAGCTCTTCTCTCTACCCCTGGGGACACAGGCTCAGACTACCCCCTTAATCCTGGGGACCTGTTCCTGAAACTATCAGAGCTCCTAGATAAGAGTCTGGCACAAACAGCCAACAAAATCACCAGTTGCATTTGTGCTGACTTCCAGAATCTGGGAACCAGAATAGAAACAATCAAACACAAATTGGACATTACAGTCTCCAGTGCTAACAGAATACCATGCACCTTCAGGTTGTACAAGAGCAACTGGAAGCTGCTCTGTCCAGGATCGATGACCTTGATAATCGATCAAGGAGGGACAACTTTAGGATCAGGGGCCTTCCAGAGTCTAATACAGATATACATGTGGCTGTGCAAGACCTCATCAAAACTCTGATCCACTCTATTCCCCCTCACAAACTAGAGTTGCACGCTCACAGATCTCTGGGCCCCCTCAGAAAGGATGGTTCCCCGAGAGATGTGGTCGTTAAACCCCACATTTATGGTGTCAAAGTAGCAATCATGAAAAAATCACGCCAGCAAGCATGACTGGAGGTCAGAGGTCATGCAATACAGATGTTTGCCGACATCTCCCCAAATACATTCAACAGCGCAAAACATTTAAACCTCTTTTGACGATCCTCACCCAAAGGGACATCAAATATTGATGGGTCTTCTCCTTTGAGTTGCAGTTTACCTTTAAGGGAAAAACACACTCATTCTCTAGTTTCCAGGATGGGGAATGGATCCTGCTAGACCTGAAATTCATAACCCAGGACTCAGCAATGGACACTTCAAACTTGCAATCAGGGGCTTCCAAGAGGCCTACCCCCACAAGCCCCATCTCTCCAACATGGAAGACAACCAAACCCAAGTGTGTGAAGGACAATGTACCCCCTTGATCCCAACAATGTGATCAATTTGCCTCTCATCCATACCCTGGTTTCCCCAGGACATTAGGAGGGCGGCCCAGCCCCAATTGAACTTGACTCTTAGGCCGTTGTCATGGATCCTGCCACCCCCTGGGGTAGGTACCTTATTCCCCTGCTTACTTTATTAGACCCCACCATTGGAGGGTTTTTAGGTTACCCATTTCCTACCTTTAGTCTGTTTACAATATCTCAGGTTTGACACCTACTACTTATAGTTTAGGGCCCCTCAGGCAATCCCCAACCTTACATTGCATCTCAAACTTCAGTTAGTCTTCCGGGGATTCTTCCCACCTTTATTCTCATGAAGTATGTTAAATGGTTCCCCATGTTATCCCATACCATCCTCTCCACTCCCCTACTCCCCTCCCCATTTCCCCTCCCGCCCTGACCCATTTCTCCCAACCTTCCCCTCCCCAACCCTTACTCCTATCCCTTGATACAGCCTTATGGCTTACTAGCCTTGTAATTGCTTGTTGCGATTCTTTGTTTTTATATACTGTTGACATGTTCTTACTTTTAGGGATTGGTTGCGGCTGAGGCAGCTGCAGTGCACCCCTCCTACCCTTCGACCATGGCCCCCCATACCCGTACGGTAGGACTGTAACTCTCATAGAGGGCTACGATTCCTTGTGCTTGTGGAATGACTGGGGGAAGCTTTCCGCTCCTTCTCATTCCAGGCTTCTGAAAAGCCTCTGCTCGCTCACTTTTCTTCTTCTCTTTCTTTCACTCTCTAACTTCTTTTTGCTTCTAGTCGGAGTCCGGACGTTCCCTCACCAAAACGTCTCCCTGGAGCACTGGATCACTATTCCACCTTGTTGCAGTCTTCTTTACTGCCTTCAAGATAAGGTAAGTGACGATAGATGGGATGCTCACACAACCTCTTGTCCCAATGGCTCCTGATACACTGCTAACCCCCCACTTTGTATGGTTTTCCATAACGTTCAAGGGTTAAACTCGCCCGTTAAGAGGCAGAAGTTTTTCCATGCCTATCAATCTCAAAAAAATTATATAGTCCTTGCAAAGGCTGAGGACAAGACAAGGGGCTGAACTTTGATTGTTCGGATGTCCAGCGAACAATATGCGGAGTTCGGGGGAAATTCGAAAGCCGCGGAACCCCGTTAAAATCTATGGGACACAACATGAAAAAACAAAAGTGCTAATTTTAAAGGCTTAATTGCAAGTTATTGCTATTAAAAGTGTTTTGGGACCCGGGTCCTGCCCAAGCGGACATGTATCAATGCAAAAAAAGTTTTAAAAACGGACGTGTTTTTCGGGAGCAGTGATTTTAATCATGCTTAACCACTTAAGGACCCCTTCACGCCGATATACGTTGGCAGAATGGCACGGCTGGGCACATCAACGTACCTGTAAGTTGCCCTTTAAGCCCAGCTGCCGGCGCATGCACGAGACCCGGTCCGAAGCTCCGTGATCGCGGGACTCGCGGACCCAATCGCCACTGGAGTCCCGCGATCGGTTCCCGGAGCTGAAGAACAGGGAGAGATGTGTGTAAACACAGCTTCCCCGTTCTTCACTGTGACGTCATCATTGATCGTGTGTTCCCTTTTATAGGGAAACACAATCAATGATGTCACACCTACAGCCACACCCCCCTACAGTTAGAAACAGAGATGAGGTCACACTTAACCCCTTCAGCGCCCCCTTGTGGTTAACTCCTATACTGCAATTGTCATTTTCACAGTAAACAATGCATTTTTAATAAAAAACGCAGGGGTGATCAAATAGCACCAAAAGAAAGCTCTATTTGTGGGGAAAAAAAGCACGCCAATTTTGTTTGGGAGCCACGTCGCACGACCGTACAATTGTCAGTTTAAGCGACGCAGTGCCGAATCGCAAAAACTGGCCCGGTCCTTTAGCTGCCTAAAGGTCCGGGTCTTAAGTGGTTAAAGTGAAACAATAAAAATTAAAAATTCCTTTAAATTTCATGCATAGGGGGTGTCTATAGTATGCCTGTAAAATGGCACATTTTTCCCGTGTTTAGAACAGTACCGCAACAAAATTACATTTCTAATAGAAAAAAGGTAATTTAAAACTGATCGCGGCTGTACTGAATTGTCGGGTCTCGGCAATATACATAAAGACTCATTAAAAAAACAGCATGGGTCCCCCCTCCAGTCCATTACCAGGCCTTTTGGGCATGAATATTAAGGGGAACCCCCATAACCAATTTTTAAAAAAAAAATTGTGTGGGGGTCCCCCCAAGATCCATACCAGGTCCTTCAGGTCTGGTATGGATATTAAGGGGAACCTTGTACCAAATTAAAAAACAATTGTAGGGGTCCATCCAAAACCCTTCAGGTCTGGTGTGGATTTTAAGGGGAACCCTGTGCCAAAATAAAATAAAAAATTGCATATCAAACACTTATCCGAACATGCAACCTGGCAGGCTGCAAGAAAAAAGGGGGGACAAGAGAGTGCCACCCCTCCTAAACCGTACCAGGACACATGCCCTCAACATGGAGAGGATGCTTTGGGGTCTGACCCCGAAGCACCTTGTCCCCATAATGATGGGGACAGGGGCCCCTTGCCCGGTGGTTGTGGGGGTCTGTGAGCGGGGGGGCTTATTGGAATCTGGAAGCCCCTTTTAACAAAGGAACCCCAGATGCCGCCCCCTATGTGAATTGGTAACATTGTACCCCTACCATTTCACAAAAAAGTGTCAACATTTTAAAAAAAGACAAGAGATAGCTTGTTTAAAAAAGCTTTATTAAAAAAATAGAAATGTCACGCTAGGTAAATCCGCACCGCCCGAAAAAAACTAAAAAAAATGTCGCAAAAGTTCGGCCTCCATGTAAAGCTCCAGCCGAATGATGTTTCTTCTCAATGACAGCTATTATATAGCTGAGGGCGGGGCCATCCAGTAATGTAAACGGGGTCCCCAGCCCCCCCACTGATGTCATGGATTTGAAGGAGTTTAGAGAAGATGACTCTCTGATGTTCTTTGGAAGTGAATTCCAGAGTTTTGGAGCATAGAAGGCTCTGTCTACCATTGAGTGTAGGTGAGTAGAGGGGACACATTGAAAACCAGAATTTGAGGTGCGGAGGTTACAAGAGGGGGAGTAAGTTGATAAAAGAGCAGACAGATAATGGGGTGCACAGCTGTGAAAAGCCTTATAGGTGAGCATCTTAAAGTCTCTGTGAAACCTGACAAGTAGCAAGTGCAAGGACTCCAACATAAGGGTAAGATGCTCACTTGTGCCAGACCTTGTCAGGATTCTGGCTGCAGAATTTTGTACATATTGTAGTTGAATAATAGTGGATTTAGATACACCAGTCGAGCATTGCAGTAGTCCAGTTGGGAGAACACAAATGTATGGATCAACTTTTCAGCTACAGTGTATGATATTAATGGATGCAGCCGAGCAATATTTTTCAAGTGGAAAAAAGATGTTCTGACAACATATTGTACATGTGGATCAAAGGTTAAGCTAGCATCAAATATCACCCCTTGATTTTTCAATTTATAATGAAGCTCAAGTAGAGTGCCATCTATAGATAAGCTATCAGGACTAGCCTTGCATAATTAAAGAAAATGATGGACCATCCATGTTTTTATATCAGGGGTACAATGAGATAGGAGAGAAGCAGCCAAAGTATAATTTGGTTTAGTGTGGATCTGTCGACCTGAGCACTCAGCATAGAAGCATAGAAGTAATAATTGAGCCCATGATATCTAAGCAGTTGGCCAAGTGGAAACATGCAAATGTCAAAAAGTAACTGACCCAAGATTGAGCCCAGAGGAACACCAAACCTGACTGGACCAACTTCAGGCTGGAATCCTTCAAGAGAAAAAAAGAGACAGCGATCAATAAGATAAGACTTAATCCATTTCAAAGCCAATTATGAGACTCCAAATATGGTTTTAAGGTGAGAGAGTAAAAGATTGTGGTCTACAGTATCAAAGGGAGAAATAAGATCCAGTAGAATAAGAATACTGAGCCAAAATCAGAAGCTAAAAAGGGTCTTTAGTGACTTTGACCAAGACAGTTTCTGAGCTGTGCAGTTGCCAAACACCAGATTAGACGGGTTCAAATAGGTTATGGTCAGGTGGTTTTGTGGCTGAGCTATCACAATCCGCTCAATGATCTTGGCAAGGAAACGTAATTTAGATATTGGGTGAAAGTTGTTTAAATTGTCCAGAGCAATGCTGTTTTTTTTTTATACTGAGGTGAAAGTGGCAGTTTTGAAGATTGATGGTACAAAACCAATGCTAATGGAGTAATTTTTATGATATTAACAACAATAGGACATAGAGATCTAAAGCAGGAATGAAATGAACGGGTGGGAACAGGATCAAATATGCAGGTGGAGGATTTTATATTAGAGACTAATTTAATCAGAGATGCAGGGTTGAGTAGAGAGAAGTGGGAAAGAGAAAATCTAGTAAAACTGGGTGGATCAGGAAGTGGTGTGGAAGAAAAGTGTGCTGTGGTGAGATTGTGATTCTTTGCTTTGTCAAAAAAACTAAGAATGTGTTACAGAGCTGTGTTGAAGCTGGCAATGCGGAGGGAGTGTGAGACTTTAGTAATCTGTCAATGGTGCAGAAGAGTTGTCTAGGGCTGCTAAGATGTTTCTCGATGGCATGGGAGAAATAGTTTGATGTAGCCGGTCTCAATTTGATCCTTATAGACATACAAATGATCTTTCCAAACCTAATAATGAACAGTCAAGCCAGAACTGTGTCACCTATGCTCAAGTCTCCGCGAGACTGCCTTCATTGAACATAGGTTTCAGTAGAGAAAAGTAGAGGTCTGCAGTGGCATCTAGTGAGCCTCATAGCACAGGTTACCTTTAAAGGTAGATGGTCATATTGAAGGGCAGCTTGAGACTCCTGAATACCAAAAGTACAGACATGAACACATGTTATAAAGTTGATAAATCATTGTAAATGGTTAGATTTTGTGAGTATTCACACTCTAGTGAGGATGGAATTCGTCCACAAGTGTATTTTCCCATATGGAGGTTTAATGTTCATATTATAAAGAACAATGAACAGAACTGCCACCTTTAACCATACAAAAAATATTTACTGCATGATGAAAAGAAAACATCTCCATACTTGTTTTAATGATTGTAGGAATTGCTACTTTCTTCCACTTCTACAGTAAAATATTGGAACATGATAGGATTATGCAGAGTATTGTCTAAATGTGATTAGATAAAAATGTAAGAAAGCACAACAAGATAGCTAGACTTAGCTGGAAAAATATATATATATACGATATTATTTGAGTATTATTTTTAATCTTCAGAACATAATCTAATTATATATCTATTGTGGATTCAAAATTTCAGGAGGGCTATCACATTGCTATTAAATTTAATTCTCCGCTGCTGAATTGAAGAGAACTAGTGACATATTAGCACTAGGTTTGACAGTTTCCAATAAAACTACTTAAAAGTACAGCAGAGAATGCTCCAATATATCACCATAAAAAATATTAAAATGTGGTAGTCTCATGCTGTTTCCGATCAACAATAATGATATTATTTTCATAAACTCTTGGGCATGCTTATGTTTTAAATCAAATGTTTAGTGCTAATATTAAATCTGAAGATTATTGCCTTATTAGCACTGCTCCTATACATATTTTTAGTAGAAAAAAGTAAACTGGTAAGTTTTCTGTCTTAGTGGAATGAATGTATTTACATTCATGTTTATATAATATAGATTTATAAGATGGCAGTTTCCCTAGGTGACAATGAACTAGGTGACAGTTTAACAGTTTAACTGTCAGAATAGTAAATTCATTTTCTAACTGTCATTTTAATATTTTAGTTATATACATTATTTCTTTATAGTAACACAGATTATCTTGTGATTACATTAAGGTTATTTTTTTTTGCCTTTTGAAAAGAGTGATTGTTGAAAATATAATGAGAAAACATTCTCCTTTGATTTCAACACCAGTGACAAAGTTGCAGCTTTCAAGGGGAGTGTTTATAGTGTCCACCAGTGCACTTAAATCTTAATTAGTAACCCTGTTTAACCACCTAAAGTGTTACTAAGCCCAGTAATTTGAAAATAGTTCACCCCCCCCCCCACAATTTCTTTTTACATTGAAATACTGCCACTATATACCTTTTTGGCTGATCTATATTTCATGGTTATGTGATAAACTGCAGGGTTTGCCCAAGGGCATTTAAAAAAAAAATTATACTACTTATTTTTTTTTTTTTTACACTTTTTTCATCACTTTTATTCCTATTACAAGGAATGTAAACATCCCTTGTAATAGGAATCACTGTGACAGTTCCTCCTTATGGAGAGATGTGGGGTCAATAAGACCCCACATCTCTTCTCCAGGCTTACAAGCATGAGATAGTGAAAAAAAATTCACCGAAGTAATGGCGAGAGCCGCGATTGCGGCTTTGTTTACTTACAGGTACCGGGCGTGACGTCATAATGTCGCGTCCAGACCTCTGACTGTCATAGAGATGACTGGTGACCATCCGGTCACCAGTCATCTCTATGCTTCCCAGCCAGCGCCGGCCGATTCGCTTTCCGGGCCCCCGATGGCACGGGAGAGCTCGGAGAAGCACCGGATGGCGGTGGGAGGGGGGACGTCCCCTCCCGCTGCCTATAAGAACGATCAAGTGGCGAAACTGCCGCTTTGATCATTCTTATCGTGCAAAGAATCGGTGGCTGAAGACGGTGATATCTGAATGATGCCTGTAGCTGCAGGCATCATTCAGATATCACTGCATAAAGTCGAGGACGTCCATGGACGTCCTCGGTTGTCAAGTGGTTAAATAACAAACATGACATGTCATACTTACCTCCTCTGTGCAGGGGTTTTGCACAGAGCAGCCCCAATCCTCCTCTTCTGGGGACTCTCAGCTGCACTCTCGGCCCTGCACCCGACTCCCGTGTCCCTGGATTTGATTGACAGCAGCGGGAGCCAATGGCTCCCACTGCTATCAATCTATCCAATGAGGACCCCAGACAGCGACTGGAGCTGCTGTGCTCGTTCCCTGTAGCTGGAACGATCAGTTTCAGGTAATGTTTTTCACCTTAATGCATAGAATGTATTAAGGTAAAAAAGCTTGAGGGTTTACAACCCCTTTAAAAAACTTTGCCTGTTCCAACTTAGGCTCCATTCACACTAATGCTTTTTTTGATGCATTTTGCATTTTGCAGAAATGCAGGGAATTTTTTTAACATGGTTTTCTATGGAACATGTTCACATCAATGCTTTTTTTGTGCCTCAGCATTTTTGGAAAGGGTTGGGGACTTTTTTCCGCAAAAAGCAGTGTTTTGCATGTAATAGAATTCAATGGACCAGCATCCAAAACGCAGGTACCGCATGTTTACCACGATTTTGCCGCAATTTTTTTTTACCTGTTTATAGCTGGTTGTTAAAGGAAATGTAAAAAAATAAAAGTTGCCGACTAAAAAAAAAAAAAAATGAAAAAAAAATACGGAAAACGCAAATTGCGGTAAAATCGCGGTAAAAACGTGTCGAAAAACACAGCAAGCACTGCAAAAAGCACTGCAAAAATGCTCAAAAGCAACATACAAAGGTGTGAATCAAGTCTACTCTTATATCTGCATACCTAACCGATAGAAAAAAAATGATCATTTGTAGGCACGTCCAGTGGTTAAAAATCCATGCATGCTCAGAATCAAGTCGACGCATCCTTGGAAGCATTGAACTTAGTTTTTTTCAGAACGTCGTTGTGTTTTACGTCACCGCGTTCTGACACAATCGTTTTTTTTAACCAATGGTGTGTACGTACGACTGACCATCAGTCAGCTTCATCGGTTAACCAATGAAAACGGTCCATCAGACCGTTTTCATCGGATGGACCGATCGTGTGTACAGGGCTTTACATATCCGAACTGTCCTGCAGCTGTATCTGAGGGCTGTCCCTTTTTTTCCCCAAGAAAACAGCTGTCTAGACAAGGGATCCTCAAACTACGGCCCTCCAGCTGTTGTGGAACTACACATCCCATGAGGCATTCTAAAACTCTGACATTCACAGACATGACTAGGCATGATGGGAATTGTAGTTCCTGAACAACTGGAGGGCCGTAGTTTGAAGACCCATGGTCTAGACCGTGTGTCTCAACATTTGAGCCTTTTCTCTCTGATGTAAACCTTTCCTATCATAGGCAAATTTCTATCAAACCACTGGCCAAATTCTATCTGCCAGTTAAAGCGGGTCTAATACTGCTAAAACTACCTGGAATAACACATGCAGCTTTAACGCATTCCCCAAAATCTGTAACTTGAAGGGTTTGTGCATTTTTCATATCACCCCTGAAGTTGGCCTTTTTTGGCATTGGCACAGATTCCGAAAGTAAGTCCTTGGATTTCCATGCCTTTTTGACAAAGCTTACTTATTAGTCCTAAAATTTGGTAGAACTCAATATCAAGATTCACCCGCCATGGACTTCAGTGCAAATTGCTCAAAATTCATGTTTATCAAACATTTTACTGGGTTTGTTATACTGGACTGGGCAAATATAATTTGACAGGATTCACTTATCAGAACTCCAGTTCCTAATGTAGCATTGAACAATAAGGGGTGATAATAACCATGTAACTTTTTTTTAACAAGTTGAATTAATAATAATTAGGTGAGGGCTTGAGCTCTACAACTTATACATACAAGTTGGAAGAATGGGTTATTTTAAAACCAAGGTGTGTCTACAGATGTTAGTGTTCTATTTGTACAAATTAGTTGACAGAAATTATATTCCATAAACATATTAAAAAAATATTAAAAATCCAGTGTTTCACAGATCAGATTATCAATGTACATACTTTACTGTACTAAAAGTTATTTAATCAAATGTATACTCTACCCTTTAACACATATTAAAGTATACTACATTTCATTTATAATTTGTCAATGGTAAATAATTAAATTGGTTCCTGCTCTTGAATTGCCCCTTTAATCTCTAAGCACTTATTTTTCCTGGCACTCAGTGTAGGACTTTAGGCTGTGAACAGGAAGTGGAGCTAATGGATTAGAGTTTATGTTTGTAAACTCTAGATTAGAATTGAAATACTTTGAAGGCAAGAGGAAAGTGTTGATATGGAAGAAATGAGGACAATCTTGAAATTGATCTAGGATTTGTCAGAGAGGATTTGTGCATGGTAGTGTAGGTAAACTAAGGCATTTGTGGGATAAAGAAAAGCAGAATCTGTCAATAGTACGTTGGATAGATTGCAAAGGTTGACTTATACTTTTATAAATCATACTAATCCTGTGAGCAAGGTGGTAAATTCATAGTACTCTTGATTTATTTGTTGTAACCTTAATAATAAATATTCAACAAATACTGATGCTTAAGAAGCCAAGATAAGGCCATGCAAATAACATGAAAATCATAAGTCATATTTTCCTTAGAGAATTTGAAGAGTGAATGTACACAGACATATAAAACGTGTATAAGTCTCTTAAAGCATATATAAAGCCAGAACATTTTTACATTTTTTTTTGTTTTGTTTTTAATGTAGTAGGGAATTAAACCTCTGTCAGTTGTTTTGCCAACTGTGTTTTTAGGGGAGAATGCCTGTCACTTCCTGTCATGTAGACATAACAGCAAATGGAAGGAAATCTCTTTAACCACTTTAATAATAGACACTTTTACCCCCTTCCTGCCCAGGCTAATTTTTGGCTTTCAGCGCTGTCACATTTTGAATGGCATTTTTCACACAAATAGAACCTACTTTCAGTGGTATTTAATCACTGCTGGGTTTTTTATTTTTTTTGCTAAATAATCATCAAGAAATTAAGAATTAAGAAATTAAAAATAGTGTTTTTTGACAATTTGTAAAAATGTTTTACACACTGTCACTAGTGCAGTACAGTGTCGTCATATAACTGACATGGCAATGATCAGGTTAAGTATGTAAAAAAAAAAAAAAAACAATACAATGGTAAAATAGTAACACTGTAATATTCTGGGAAGGTGATCAGGATTTGTATTTTACACACTATGATTGCTTATAACAGTTTACAGTTAAACATTTTTTTTTTCTAAATGAAAACTATTCATTCAGTGTTTACTGTGATGAGCGGTGATTGGCCACAGCTAATCACATGGTACAGATGGGCTGTGATTGGACAATATTGGACAATAATGTTTTTTGACAATTTGTAAAAATGTTTTACACACTGTCACCAGTGCAGTACAGTGTCATCATATAACTGGTGTGGCAATGATCAGGTTAAGTATGTAAAAAACAAAACATTTTTTTTTATTTCTTTAAAAAAAAATGTCTTAATTTGTATTACTTTTTTTTTTTTACTTACAGTGACCAGAGCAATACAGTGTTAAAATAGTAACACTGTAATATTCTGGGAAGGTGATTTGTATTTTACACACTATGGGCCAGATCCACATACATGTAGAACGGCGCAGCATGTCAGAGATACACTACGCCGCCGTACCTTACCTGGCGCATTTTCAAATCCTCAGTGATTTTGCGCCGTAAGTTACGGCGGCGTAGTGTATTTCTGGCGGTGTATTTCAAATTGGGCGGGTTGGGGGCGGGTTTAATTTAAATGAAGCGTGTCCCCGTGCCGAATGAAATGCGCATGCGTCGTTCCTAAATTTCCCGCCGTGCATTGCGCTAAATGACGTCGCAACGACGTCATTTTTTGAACTTAGACGTGAGTTACGTCCATCCCTATTCACGAACGACTTACGCAAAAAAAAATTCAAATTTAGACGCGGGAACGACGGCCATACTTAACATGGCAATTCTATGTATACGCCGAAAAATACCAGCTTTAACTATACGCCGGAAAAAGCCGACTACAGACGACGTTCGAAAATGCGACGGCCACGCGTACGTTCGTGGATCGTCGTAAATCGCTAATTTGCATACCCGACACGGAAAACGCCACCCAGCGGACGCTGCATCTTAGATCCGAAGGCGTACAAAGACGTACACCTGTCGGATCTAACTCAGAAGCCATCGTATCTTGTTTTGAGGATTCAAAACAACGATACAACGCGGGAAATTTGAAAGCACACCGGCGTATCAGTAGAAACGCCGGCGTACTTCGTCTGTGGATCTGGCCCAATTATTGCTTATAACAGTTTACAGTTAAAAGCAACCATTTTTTCTGAATGAAAACTATTCATTCAGTGTTTACTGTGATTAGCGGTGATTGGCACAGCTAATCACATGGTACAGATGGGCTGTGATTGGCCCTGTCTGTACCATGTGATCACTGTGAGCAATCGCAGAGCTCATCACAATAGTACACAATGGAAATAATGAATCATTGTGTACAATTGTCATGTGATCTGCTGTGATTGGACAGAGCAATTGCATGGTACCTGCAGTGGACCGGCACAGTGAACAGTCATAGGCTGTGTCCAGTTACAGATTGCGGCCTGTTGGGCGCATTCAAGGTGCTCATGCTGCCTCAGGAAGTTCATTCAAAGGGGTCGCGCAGGAAGCTCATGCATGGGAGGACATCTATTGATGCTCTCCCAGCAATTTAGGCATGCATTGTAGCCATTATTCGACTATAGCGTTAAGGGGTTATAGGAGCAGTGATTTTAATGATACTTAAAGTGAAACAATAAAAATATTTTTTTTTTAAATATAGTGTCTGTGGGGGCCCTTTAGTCTGCCTGTAAAGTGGTGCATATGCACCATGTATAGAACCTGCTGCAACAAAACTGACATTTCTAACAAAAAATAAATTACATTTAAATTGCCAGCAATACAATACCATTGCCAGCAATACAAAAATGTTTAAAAAAACTATGTGGGGGTCCCCCCAATCCATTCCAAGCCCATCAGGCCTGGTATGGATTTTAAGGGGAATCCCACAGCAAAATGTAAAAAAATAGGTCAGGGGGTCCCCATAAAATCCATACCAGACCCTTGTCCGAGCATGCAGCCTGGCAGGCCAGGAAATGGGGGGGGGGAGTGAGCACCCCCCTTCCTAACCATAACAGGCCACATGTCTTCAACCAGCCCTCACCCCAAAGCACCTTGTTCCCATGTTGATGGGGACAAGCACCTCTTCCCGACAACCCTGGGCTGTGGCTGTGGGAGTCTGCAGGCAAGGGGCTTATCAGAATCCGAAAGCCCTCTTTTACAAGAGGGCCCCCAGATCCTGGCCCCCCCATGTGAAGGAGTATGAGATACATACCCCTACCCAGTCGCCACAAAAGTGTAAAAAAAAATAAAACACACAGTTATTGTCAATTCCTTTATTAAAAAAAACAATGTCACCTGATGTAGATCTATCATCAATCACGATGCCAACACTACAGCCTACATCGGGGGACATTCTTTTTTATTTGTAATAAAGGAATTGAAAAAATTGTGTGTTTGTGTTTTTTCATTTTCACACTTTTTTGGTGAATGGGTAGGGGTACTACTTGTCCCCCACTTTCCTAACCTGCTTGGCTGCATGCTCGGATAAGGGTCTGGGATGAATTTTCCGAATGGGTACTGATGAGGTGAAATGCCTCCCGCCATTTTAGGTCCGCGCTGTAGCCGTATTTCAGCTATAGCGCGGATGGGAAGAGGTTAAGGAATGCCGCGGCCAGCTTCCCAAACCTGCTCCTTAACAATCAGCGTACACTGTGCCCTGATTGAGCAAAGCTTTTTCCAATCAGGGCACAGAATGCACTGTGCAGCACTCAGTGTGTTGCAGGGTGTTCATCGGGGTGAACACCCGGCGAACACCCTGCAAATTTGGGTATTCAGTGAACACCCAAATGTCCGGCTGAACTCATGCTAGGGCCGACCGCTCGTCCATCCCTATTATATACTTATCTGCATTCTTTTTGCATGGGATATTGCTTACTGACAAGAATCTGATAGCTAAGGTGTGGGCCCAATCTGTGGTGCCTATTTTACAACATTAAAATACAGAGATTAATGAATAGCTCCTGTGTAAGAAACTGATCTGTGATTATGTGGCCTGCAGAATCTTCTACTTGTCCATTAGACACAGATCAAAATTGATTTTGAATAGTGTTTTTTATGTGTTTAGGTCTTATGTACTAAAGCTGCATTTCCTTATACCCGTTTGCAATTTTAAGGGTACCCAGCTTAATCGAAAGAAAGAAAAAGATGTGTCCCATATGACAGCCGAGTGATGTAGAGTAGTAATTATCCTGAGGAGACACTCCCCCAATTCTGGGGGTTTTTGCCGTAACCAAAGCTACTGACCAAATACACAAAAAACCTGGGTGAGAGCCTAAAGGGAGGAAGGCTGACCCCAGGAAAGAGGTTACTTTTGGCAAATAATGGGCTATACTCAGTTTATACAAATATGCAAATAATTTATTATAGTACTACAAAACATAGATAAAAATTAGTCTGCTGTATTAGTAGACAACGTGGCAGAGCAAATGTAGGGAATGGTATGCTACCGCGTAGGCGGTATAGCTGGTAAAAGACTCACGAACAAAAAGACAAATAACAAACATATAACATTGAACCCAGACAGTCCGGACACTATAGTGTTACTTCTGTGGTGGTTCACCTGGGGGGGAGGCCCCGATCTAAAATAGATCAAAGTGATACTGTAACAAGTAAAGCTAATTATGGTGAGCAAACCACAGAGGTGACACTGCGGGGGGGGGGGGGGAAAAAGGCTATGTTGAAGATTGCCCTGAACATATGAAATTGTTGCACGTGTGTGAGCTAAATTTCTATCTGGTATGATGGACATGAGTGGAGCCCATCAGCTTGGTGGGTTATATCCCGTATGGAAAAATATCCAAGTCCACCAATAAAAGGAGTTCAGAGTTTCAAGGGACTAAGGAACTGTAGTTCTGCTGTTGCTGGGAAATGTTCAAACCAGACTGATGATGACAATATGTAGTCTTACTCTTATAAACTGATTATTAAAGAGGAGTCACGGCAGTTCCTAGCAGAGTACACAGGTCCTGTATGGATATTCCTGAATGAGCCAGTCTGTGTTAGTCAGACAAGGCACCGTATAAGAATGTAATCGGAACGGGCTTACCGGTTGCATGGATTGCAAGATGGATTGTGTCAAAGCTCTCCAGGTTACATACAGGAGTTTGTGCTCAGTCCTCTGGTAGTCCTATAATGTTGGAGGACATGCCAATAAAGATGACGCTCTCGGATCGATAGGTGACCCCGCGATTCTATTAGGCAGCTAATGCCGTGTGCGGAGTCATGTGCAGTGATCTGCACCAGTGAGTACGGAGCCAGCTGATCTCCAGAGAGAGTCCTTCAATCACGGATGCTTCCTCCAACATCCGCCCCCAGGTGGAAGGAGGGGTATGCGACAGTGTCTGGAGTCTGGGCGTGATGACGTCAACGCGTTTCGCAAATGACTTGCGTAGCTTCGTCTGGACGCTTGGAGATGGACAGTGCAACACTCCTTTTTATGCATCTTGCTATGCACGCCCACTCTCCTGAACCGAAAGGTCTCAAGTAGTTCTTGGAGTGATTATTTGTGATAACGTACAATGTCCATAGAGTCTGACTGGTACTATTGCGGGATGTTTAACAGGGGTTTTTTTTCCTCTTTTTTCCTTTGCTCGTTTTTTTCTCTTTCATTTCTCATTTTATCTTTTTCTTTCTTTTTTTTTTTTCCTTCTTTCATCATAGAGGTCGTGCTACTGCAGCCATTAGGTGTGTATAAATGTCATCATCGCATGCCTTCCACTCATTGAAATTACATGAGGGGGTGATTTGTTGCCCTTAACAGTATCGTTTGAAACAACATAGCCTGATACTTAGTTGGTTAAGGGGAAAAAAACAAATGAACGAGACGACAGTAACACATAGACCACATATACTCACCAAGATATTATGCTCACCCGGAGTGCATGCTTAAATTGTAGATGCGTCTCCAAGGGAGATGAGATAATAAGATGGTTTGTGCTCGGCCCTGTTAATCCTAATATCAAGGAGTGGGAGAGACATGCGAGGTACCCACAAAAACAGGGATTAAGCGGGGCATGTGGACCAGTGGTGGAATCCCAAAATCGCATAGGCATGGGGAAGCACATGCCATGAATATGGATTTATTCTGGGAAATTACTGTATCATCAGCCATAGATGAAAAGGGGCTGGGGTTTTTTTTTTTGGGGTTCACCACTGAGAACATAGACAGGGAAGGGGTGGGGGGGAAAAACAGAGAAAGAGGGGGGAGAAGGAGAGATAAGTACTCAAAGGAAAGATTGCATGCTTAGCTCCGTGTTGATTCCAAGAGGCGCCAAGGATTTCAAGGTGTATATCCACCATTTTTCTTTTTGGTTTAATACTTTATCATAATCGCCTCTTCTGGCGGACAAATTCAGAGTATAGATACCCTTGACCCTAAGGCCATTGGGTTTACCCCCATGATATTGCAGGAAGTGTCTAGCTACTGGGCTGTCATGAAATCTTTCTATATATCCAGGTTTTTTACGTTTCTCCTCCTCTTTTTCCTCATTTTTGATGTCCCTAATATGCTCACCAATCCTGACCCTAAGTTGTCTCTTGGTCTTGCCCACATATATTTTTAGGCATGGGCAGGTGAGCATATAAATAACCCTTTCTGTGGTGCAATTGATGAGCCCCTTGATCGTGTAGGTGTTCTCACCCTTTGCATCACAGAAGGTGTTCGTCCTATCAACAAATGGGCATACTTGGCATCTACCACAAGGGAACATCCCCGTGCTACGGGGATATTCCGACAGCCAGGAAATCTGCGGCTGTTTGGTGAACTCGGAGTGGACCAGAAGGTCCCCTAAATTTTTAGTTCTTCGAGCTACCATATGAGGGCTTGAGCCAACAATTTTTGCCAGTATTTTGTTGCCGGAGAGGACCCCCCAGTGTTTCTCTAGGAGGTGTCTCAAGTCCTCCCATTGAGGGCCATATGTAGTAATGAGCCTCACTGGGTTGGTATCCTTGCTCGGAAGTGTTGAGGGTTTGGACTTCATGGTAAGGAGACTACTTCTGCTACGTTCAGCTGCTTTCTTTTTGGCATGTCTAATCTGCTTATGAGAGTATCCCCGTTCTCTGAACCTGTTGTAAAGTTCCCTACTTTCCAAATCATTGCTTGACCTATCGGAACAATTCCATTTTATCCTGATAAATTCCCCAACGGGGATTCCATTTTTTTGCCATGTTGGATGGTGGCTATTGGCCTGTAACAGGGTGTTGGCCGCTGTCTCTTTGCGAAAGGTACGTGTGAAAATTTTCCCCTCTCTGAGGCCAATTTTAAGGTCAAGAAAAGGGATCTCATTTCTATCTAAAGTATAAGTGAGATTGATGTTACGCTCGTTAGTATTGAGCTTCCCTATGAAGTTATGGAAGGAGTCGACGTCACCTGCCCATATGACAAAAATGTCATCTATGTACCTTAGCCATGTTCGTACATGTTCCTGATATTCTGGTAGGGTGTAAACGTCTTCCTCCTCCCATAACCCTAAATGGAGGCAGGCATAGGCCGGAGCCCATGCTGCCCCCATTGAGGTTCCTTTGACCTGTTGGAAAAATTGTGACGCAAACTGAAAAAAATTATTTGCCTGTGCAAATAGGAGAAGGTCCTCGAGGAACTCATTTTGGATTCCCATCTGGGGGAAGTGATGGTCAAGGAAAGTTCTTATCGCCTTGATGCCGCAAGAGTGGGGGATAGAGGTATAAAGGGACTCTACATCGATGGCTATTAGACATACCTCTTCCTCCACGGTAAGTGACTCCAATTTTGAGAGCACATGTCTCGTGTCCTGTACATAAGATTTTAGTTGGTACACAATATCTTTGAGTAGGAGGTCGAGGTAAGTCCCTACTTTGTCAAGCGGTCCGCCTATGGCAGACACAATTGGTCTGCCCGGTGGATTATCCACAGATTTATGTATCTTTGGGATACAATAAAACGTTGGAATATTATATTCCTTGACAAAAAGATGATCATATTCCCGTTTAGACAAAATCCCTGCCTCTCTTGCGTTATCAAGGATATCGTTAAGGAGTTGGACCATTCTAGGAAATGGGTTTCTTTCTATTCTGCGATATGTATTACTATTGTCTAACAGTCGTCTAACTTCTGCTTCATACTTAGTGTCGTCCATGAGAACAACATTCCCCCCTTTGTCACTTTTTTTGATTACTACGTTCTTGGCCTCTCTGAGTTCTCTGAGAGCCTGTCGTTCCTCTACTGACAGGTTGTCCTCGTTTTTGGGTTTCCAATCCAGTTGTTCCAAATCGTGTTGGACAAGCTCAAGGAAGACACTTAGCCATTTATTCTTATTGAGCGGTGGCATTTTATTGGATTTAATTGTCATCTTAGCCTCTCTCTTAGTAGGGTTATTGGCTACAGCTGTGTCATTTTCCTCCAATAGGGAATTTAAGATGTCAAGGGCATATTGATCATCCGTATCCAAGGTTGGTTCACCTGTATTGCCTTTCTCATACAGTGATCTGTAAAAGATTTTGCGGAGAAATAATATGATGTCCTTATACACAGTGAATTCCTCCATGTTATTTAATGGAGAAAAAGACCAGCTTAATCACACAATTCATGAAACTGCTTGTGAAATGAACCCAGGCAGATTTCCTTATCTTTAATACTGATTCATGATCCAGAGAGGAGGCTGGATGTGGAGAGGGTACACTGCTGAACTACAAAAGTGAATTTCTAAATTAAATATTTTGTACATTACTGGTCAGGCTGTGCAGTGTAGAAAATGTGTGAACATAACAAGATCATCTGCACAGAATTACAAATACTTTGTCAAATAAAACTCTAAATTGGTATGTGTTTTAGCTGTCTGCCCAGAGTTTTCTGCAACGCATTTTACAGTGCAGGCAAATACATTATTGTAATAGGAGGTTGTTAACTAAGTAGAATTTACACAGATTTTTTTTTTTTTGCCTGAGGCTACACAGACAGTGCTTTAGTTAATACATCCACAAGGTCAAGCAAAAACATGGGATCATCAAACAGAGGGAATAAGCAGAACATAAAGTAATATAGCCACCCTGTGTCTGGTTTCAATGTCAGAAACCTCAGAAGGACTTTTGACAAATATTGCATCCCTGTGA
Source organism: Rana temporaria (assembly GCF_905171775.1). Taxonomy (NCBI): domain Eukaryota; kingdom Metazoa; phylum Chordata; class Amphibia; order Anura; family Ranidae; genus Rana; species Rana temporaria. The sequence continues at coordinate 123,993,810 of NC_053491.1, read as the reverse complement.
TCTTCAAGCCCAGCGGTTCACTGATAAAGAAAAAAATTAATATCCAAAAAGACCTGACACCCAAACACAACTTGATATATGCTGTCGAGTGTATTAAGGAATTCAAAAACCTGTACATTGGGAAGTCAAAACAACATCCAATATATCCAATTAAACCTATGGCCCAGCATAGGAGGCGTCTTCCCAAACCTTAAAGAGGAACTTCAGTTCCCTGTAATGTTGAACCCACCCTAGATGCCACCATCCTGGAAATTCGGTACATGTGCAGCTGTCCCAGCAATTCTGACCCAGCAGAGACCTTCAGCACATCTGAACATATGTGACACCCTGAAATGTGTTACCTCCATATCTGTTCTGTCTTTTCACATGTGCTGTAAACCCCAACACATGTGCAGATGTGCCACCGATTTATGATGAGTCCTAAAACCCTGCCGCACATCCGTGCTAGTGTGGAATTTGGCAGAGTGCCATCAGAGGCATCAGGGAGGGAAACATCCTTCTTACCTAATTGAAAGAGAAGGAAGTGCTGCTCTGCAAAACATCTTATAACAAAAAAATATGTTTTTAATAAGTGGAGAGAGAGGGGTAGGAACCAACTAAAAATGTGTTGTTTTAATTGGTGAAGCTCTGATTTAATGAAATTTATTTTAAGAACAGTGAGGTGAACATTTTTGACATAAAAGGCCCTCTACATCAAACTCAAACAACTACCCTTGAACAGGGATGAGGGCCTTCAACATCAACTTATAATGCACACAGGTTATTTGCCTACAGTCAAGTATGGTGTTGGGAGTGTCCTGGTCTGAGGCTGCATTAGTTCTGCTGACACTGGGGAGTTACAGTTTATTGAGTGAACCATAAATCCCAACGTGCTGTGACATACTGAAGCCAAGCAGGATGCCTCGCTTGCAGACTGGGCCACAGGGCAATATTCCAACATGATAATGATCCCAAATACACCTCCAAGACAACCACTGCCTTGCTAAAAATGCTGAGGGTAAAGGTGATGGACTGGACAAGCATGTGTCTAGACCTAAACCCTCTGTGGGGCATCCTAAAATGGAAGGTGGGGGGGCACAAGGTCTCTAACATCCCTCAGCTCCTTGATGTTATCATGGAGGAGTGGAAGAAGAATCCAGTGGTAACCAGTGAAGCTCTGGTGAACTCCATGCCCAAGAGGGTTAAGGCAGTGTTGGAAAATAATTGTGGCCAATCAAAATATTGACACTTTGGGCCAAATGTGAACATTTTCCCTTAGGGGTGTACTCACGTTTGTTGCCAGCGATTTAGACATTAATGGTTGTGTGTTGAGTTATTTTGAAATGACTGTAAATGTAAACTGTTACACAAGCTGTACACTCACTACATTGTAGCAAAGTGTAATTTCTTCAGTGTTGTCACATGAAAAGGTATAATAAAATATTTACAAAAATGTGAGGAGTGTACTCACTTATGTGATATACTGTATATTACTGAACACCCTTCTGACTGGCGCTTAGGATGGGGCCAGGGTGATGGATATCCACAGATATAATAATTTTAATACATACGGGCAACAACAGAATAACCACCAGCAATAGTCAAAACAATTGTTTTTTTCACAGAGGGTTTCCAAAAGCACAAAGGTTCATAGATCAAAAAGAGGCACCAAAATGGGGGAGGCGGGTTTGCTCAAAAAAGAAGGTGGGTGTAAAGGACGCTGGCCTCTTTAAAGTGATACCAAAGGTTCCTCTTTTTTTTTAAATAACAAACATGTCATACGAAACCTCCCCTGTGCAGCTCGTTTTGCACAGAGTGGCCCCAAACATCCTCTTCTGGGCTCCCTCTGCAGCTCTCGCGGCTCCTCCCCGCATTAGATAACCCTCTCGGGTCGGCGGGGACGCGCTGAGCAGGTGAACTGGCTCAGGTAAGTAAGACGGGGGGCTGGGGGGCCGTTGATTGCCAGGTGTTTTTTCACCTTAATGCAAATGATGCTTTAACTGCTTGCCGACCAGCCGCCGCAGTTTTACAGCGGCAGGTCGGCTCTGCTGGGCGAGATCACATAGATCTACGTTATCTCGCCGAGCAGCCAATAGGGGCGTGCGCGTGCCGCCAGAGGCGAGCACACCTGCCCCCCGCTCGCCCCTGATGCCGACGCGCGTGCCCGAATCGCAAAAAGTGGCCTGGTCTTTGACCAGCAATATGGTCCGGGGCTGAAGTGGTTAAAGGAGTTGTAAAGGTTTGTTTTTTATTTTCTAAATAGGTTCCTTTTAGCTAGTGCATTGTTGGTTCACTTACCTTTTCCTTCGATTTCCCTTCTAAATGTTTATTTTTCTTTGCCTGAATTTCTCACTTCCTGTTTCTCCTCAGTAAGCTTGCCCCCATCTGAGCCATTCTGGCTGGGGGTTAGTCAGCGTGCTTGCCCCCTCCCATGGGACTACATCAGACGCTGTGAACACGTGTGAACATGTCCTATGTCTGTCTCCCATTCATACTGTATAACTATAAATCCTAGAAATTAGGAGGAACTATGACAAATTGATTCAAAAGTAGAGAACCTGGGTCTAGCATTAAGGGTGTACAGCGATGCAAAAAATGTCTGATCTGAAGATAATTGTGGAATTTATATCTTGGTATATCATATTGCTGTTGCAGGTTAGAAAGTGAGCAAAACTGTGACACTTGGGTTAGGGAGTTTAGTGTAGTTAGGGTGTTCACCTCTAACAGTCTAACCTAGGTTGCCCCTGGATTGTGGTCATGGCTTATTTCCAAGTGGCTTATGTATCTCCCAGTCTTTACAAGACATCCAGTGCCTCTTGGTCCTATTCCATTTCACACCCCCTACATGTCTTATATGCCCCTAAACATATAGTATGTACGTTTCACTAGTTTCCATAGGTGTGTGTAGCTTATTACATTAGGGTGTGCACCCCTGTGTTCAAACAAACATGTGTGTGTGTATATATATATATATATATATATATACTGTATATATATATATATATATATATATATATATATATATATATATACATATACATACAGTATTTCACAAAAGTGAGTACACCCCTCGCAGTTTGTAAATATTGTATTATATCCTTTCATGTTACAACTCTGAAGAAATGTCACTTTGCTACAATGTAAAGTAGTGAGTGTACAGTTTGTATAACATTGTAAATTTGCTGTCCCCTCAAAATAACTCAAAGTCTAAACCGCTCGCAACTAAAGTGAGTACACCCCTAAGTAAATTGCGCCCAAAGTATTAATATTTTGTGTGGCCATCATTATTTTCTAGCACTGCCTTAACCTCCTGGAGCATGAAGTTCACCAGAGCTTCACAGGTTGCCACTGGAGTCTTCTTCCACTCCTCGAACAGCCTAACAGGCAAATGTTCAGGACAAACTCATGCTCGGGTCAAACCATTTGGCCATCCCTTCTTACAATATTATAATGCATAAGCAGTTTTTTTTCTGGGAAGGGGGACTCTCATAGCATTTAAGAACAAAATTATATGTATCTGTCACAAGCAGGTGGCAAATCTGACTGAATCTTATATCTTAAGCAGCTCTGTTTGACACTGAACCTACATTGGCCAGCTATTTTGCTATTAGTACACACCAAAGTAAATTTTCTCCCATTTTTTTCTGATAAATCAAACACAACAGAAACAATATAGGTATTCTAGCACTTTGATACCAGGCTTGAACCAAGGTCATGACAGGGTTAACAATGTTAAGCACATTTGGTAGACATGCCCTTTTGTCATCACATTTTTGTGTTAATTTTTTTTTAGCTCATTCATATTTCATGTGAGGCTACAGCACAGCCCATGGATGATTAGATAGATGGCTTATCTAAACATCAATGTAAATTGGCCACATTTATTTTTATAGCTACAAAGCAAACCACAGTCTCAGCATGAAAATCAGAACTTCTCTGCTTTCACTTGGTAAAACTCATTTACAAGGTTTCAGGATCAAAACAAGTATTTTTATCAGGAATCCATGACATTTCCCTAGATTTGGTCCCTTTGGATTACCTACAAACTCTTTTAAATGGACCAAGCCATGTTCATGATGTTATAGCCACCTACAGATATACATGGGAACTAGGTTCATGACCAGGATCACTGTCCCCCTTCCCACTCCCTCCATTTCATTTTTTTTTCCCTTTTATATTATCTCTCTCCCCATTCTGTTGGCTCAGCTTCTCCTTCCCCTATTTCCATGATCCCTTTAGCCATCTGATCCATGTTACTCCCCTCCAAACCTATGGTTTACTTGTTTCACCATATCTTGGAGCAGAAAGTTGCCTTTGTCATTATCCAATTAATATTAGTCTGTTACATTTTTGGTCACAGTGCTTGGTCCTAGAATAATACTGTAAGGCCACTTCTCAGGTTCTCATCTCTCACCCCTGACCGAAGGCTCAATTGATATGCTCTCATATTTGAATAATGTAGTTTATGCAACGTGATTCCTGAAGAAATTCCTGTAGAAAACTGGTTATTGATTATTATAACATCTTTCAAATCCCAACACAAAGTGATCGGCTTGGCTGAAATCCTTAGTCGAAAGGGAAAAAACATTCACAGGACCCCTGACTTCTCTGATATTTAGCATCTATTATCCAAGTAACTTGTGTAAATAATGTAATTTCATCTGTCAAGGTCCCTTCAAATCATACAAAGTTACATAATGGCATATATAGCATCTAGTCTGCACTGTAAAATCTCTAAAAACGTTGTGACTTTAGGTTAAATAATTTTATTTTACATTAATTGTTGTGCATTGTTTGACAAAGGTCTGATCAAATTCTGAGAATAGAACCAGTACCAAACTTATTCATTGCATTTTATTCTTATTAAAACCCTGTGATGGTGGCTTAATCCTTCAGATAATATGAGTTAGTGAAAAGGGGTAGGAAATTAATTGGACACAGAATGAAATTCTAGAAATGTCAGAATATTAAACTCTATTGCACACATGGGACCCATTCACTGAAAGCTGTGCTTGAATATTTCCCATGAGTTCCCATTCAATTTAATTGTGTGTGAAGATTTTGAAGAAAAAAGACAAATGGTGACAATAATGAGAATATATGTATAAAAAAGCCTGTAATAATACAATTGTACTACATTTTGCTCACAGGTGAGGGTTTCTACACAAGTGTTAAAAATACATAGCTTTAAACAGTCAAAAATGATATATACTTTAGTAATTATGATAGAGACTGAAAGCATAATTTGTGGAAATGTTTGCTACTTAATATAAACAAAATATAATTTAGGACTGTTTTTATGCCTTCAGAAATACTGTTAAATGCTTAGTCCATGCCTTTGTAAGGATTATGAATGATCTGAATGTACCCAAGTTTGGTTTGCTGGAGGCTCTATGAACTGTGTGAAGTTCTGAATATTAATCTGATTACTGATCACTGTTTTATTGGGAGACCAATTTCTAAGGTCCAGTTTACACCACAGAAATGCAGCCCAGATGCGTTGGGGATGCATTTTTGATGCGTTTTCAATGCAATCCAGTGCATTTCTTGTTTTTCTTTTCCAAGGAGGTTTTTGTTGAAAATTTTCTTAAGATACAAACAGTACAAAGATGTGCTTTAACCACTTAAGGACCAAGCCTCTTTCTGAAATGTGTTATTTTACAAGTTAAAAACATTTTTTTTTGCTAGAAAATTACTTAGAACCCCCAAACATTATACCTTTCTTTTCTAACACCCTAGAGAATAAAATGACAGTCATTGTAATACTTTATGTCACACCGTATGTGTGCAGTGGTCTTACAAGTGCACCTTTTTTGGAAAATACACTTTTTTTAATAAAAAAATAAGACAACAGTAAAGTTAGCCCATTTTTTTTTCATACTGTGAAAGATAATGTTTTGATGATTAAATTGATACCCAACATGTCACACTTCAAAATTGCACCGTTCGTGGAATGGCGACAAACTTTTAGCCTTATAAATCTCCATAGACAATGTTTAAAAAATTCTACAGGGTGCATATTTTGAGTTACAGAGGAGGTATAGGGCTAGAATTATTGCTCTTGCTCTACCGATCATGGTAATACCTCACATGTGTGGTTTGAACACCGTTTTCATATGTGGGCCCTGCTCACGTATGCGTTCGCTTCTGCACGTAAGGTTGGCGGGACAGGGTGCGTTTGAAAAAAAAAATCTTATTTATTTTACCTTTTCTTTTTATTTTTTACACTTTTCTTTCAAACAAAAATTTAGTAATTTTTATTCCTACTACAAGGAATGTAAACATCCCTTGTAATAGAAAGAAAGCATGACAGGGCCTCTTAAATATGACATCTGGGGTCAAAAAGACCTCAGATCTCATATTTACACTAAATTGCAATAAAAAAATAAAAATGAAAATTGCATTTGAAAAAAAAAATCGGCCTTTAACCTCCCTGGCGGTATGATTATTTCAGAAAAAACGTGCTGAAAGCGGTACCATTATTTGCAAGGAAATTTGGCGTTTTATACTGTAGGTCTGTAATTTTTAGGAATAACTGACTTAAATCTGACCAAACAAGAGACTAGTGTATGACATTTTTTTAAAAACAAAATTATAAATTATAATATAATAAATAATTATAAAAAATTATAACAAGTAATAATATAATTATAATAAAAATTATTCAATAATGTAATCAACTCAAAATCACTGAAATTTGCTCAGTTGCAGAATTGTCGCTGTCATTACTTTTATTTTTTTATGACGAATTTCCCCACAAATCACTATCGTACAATTCTGCAAGTGATTATAATTTATTATCGCTGTTTTCTAGCTGCTCTAAAATCATTTTTGACATAACGGGACACTTTTGGTTGCTATGGACAATCTACAGTTTGCAGGCAGAAATAACCATTTTTATTATATAAAAGTACATGTAGGGCACTGGGCAGACCACTATGGACAAGGGGGGTGTGTATTTTTTTACATACAGTACTGTAATCTATAAGATTACAGTATACTGTATGTAATGTGTTTGTTTACGTTTTTGAATTTGGCGCCGTTCTCCGCTCCCGTGCGTCGTAAGGTCGCAGGGAACAGGGATCGGCGGCACAGGAGGACACTGTGTGAATCGAGGGAGGACCCGCTCGCTCACACAGCGTGGTGGCATCGCTGGATCCAGGGACAAGATAAGTAACTTTGTCTGCTGCTGCAGCGAGGCAAGCCCGAGTCTGACTCGGGGTTACCGCTTTTGGTATAAAAATCTCACCCCGAGTCAGACTCGGGAATACCGCCAGGAGGGTTAAGAGCTATGGGCGGAAGTGACGTTTTGACGTCGCTTCCGCCCTGCTATGGTATGGAGACAGGTGGGGGCCATATTCCCCTCACTAGTCTCTTTACCCAGCCACCAGAAGGACCCAATCACCTCCACCGCTGCCGATGGAGGGCGTGGGAGAGCGGCGGAAGAGGGGCCCTCTCCTGCTGCTGACAAAGGTGATCTTGTGGCGAATCTCGGAAAGAAACCACCATTATCAGAAATCGGATCGCTGGCTGAAAAAGAGGATACCCGGGTTATGGCAGCTAGCTGCTGCCATAACAAATATATCCCCCTTCAAACAGCCGACGTATATCGTCGTGGGGCGGTCCGGAAGTGGTTAATATGAAAAACAGAAGCACATATGTCATTAAGCTTAAAGTAATGACATAAAGTGGTGGTATGATATTACAGCATAAAATAAAGTAGAAAGCATAAAACCAAGCAGAGAGCATATGTCATACAAATGGGGTGTGCAGAGTGACATAATGTCAAATTTCTTAATGTATAGTCCTGGAGATTATAAGAATTAAAATAGTCTTGGGGGTAGAAGGGAGGCTTTGCAGCCTATTCCATAGGGAGGTTAGTGAAAGACTTGCAGAAGTCAGATCCTGAGGTTATGACTAAATCAGATCATGAGGGTATACCTGGGATCAAGGAGCCACCGATACCAGGATTTGTAGAATCTCGGAGTATGTAGATGAGCTTTAGAAATTACTTCTTGGATGGTGGGGATGCAAGGGGATATCCATTGGTGGGCAATAGGGATGAGCTTTATGTTCGAGTCGAACATGAGTTTGCCGAACAGCGAACAATTTGGGGTGTTCGCTGCAAATTCGAAAAGCAGAGAAACACCCTTTTAGGCCTCGTACACACGATCGATTAACCAGAGGACAACGGTCTGATGGACCGTTTTCATCGGTCAAAACCGATCGTGTGTGGGCCCCATAGGTTATTTAACCATCGGTTAAAAAAAAGCTAACTTGCTTTAAATTTTAACCAATGGATTCCTAACCGATAGGTCAAAAACGATCGTTAGAAGGCACAACCATCAGTTAAAAATCCACGCATGCTCAGAATCAAGTCGACGCATGCTTGGAAGCATTGAACTTCATTTTTTTTCAGCACGTTGTTGTGTTTTACGTCACCGCGTTCGGACACAATCATTTTTAATGGTTTGTAGGCGCGACGGACCATCAGTCAGCTTCATCGGTTAACCGATGAGAACGGTCCTTCAGACCGTTCTCATCGGATGGACTGATCGTGTGTACAAGGCTTAAAAGTCTATGGGAGAAATCAAAAGTGCTTATTTTAAAGGTTAATATGCAAGTTATTGTCATAAAAAGTGTTTGGGGGACATGTATCAATGCAGTGATTTTAATAATGCTTAAATTAAATTTCATACCTGGTGGGTGTCTATAGTATGCCTGTAAAGTAGCACATGTTTCCCATGCTTTGAAAAGACCCTGCACAACATTACATTTCTAATGGAAATATTCGCGGCTATAATTAATTCCATATATGGTATGGATTTTAAAAGGAACCCCACACTAAAATAAAATAAAAAAATGGCGTGGGGTTCCCCCCAAAATCCATACCAGACCCTTATCCGAGCATGCAACCTGGCAGGGTGCAGGAAAAGAGGGGGAGTGAGAGCGCCTCCCCCTGATCCGTACCAGGCCACATGCCCTCAACATGGGGAGGTTGACCCTTGCCAGGTGGTTGTGGGGGTCTGCAGGTGGGGGGCTTATCGGAATCTGGAAGCCCCCTTTAACAAAGTGGAACTCCAGATCCTGCCCCCCCTATGTGAATTGGTAACGGGGTACATTGTACCCCTACCATTTTCACAAAAAAGTGTCAAAATGTTAAAAACCACAGGAGACAGTTCGGGACAAGTCCTTTATTAAAAATAAAAAAATAAAAAGGTTCCAACGATGTAATCCAGTCTCGAGCGATACGGAAAAAAACAGCCACTAAGAACGATACCGCCTCTATGGGAGGCGCCTGGCCGAATGACACTTTCCCGGTGTGACAGCTCTTTTATAGCTGAGGGTGGGGCACTCGTCACGTGAGCAGGTGACCCCCGCCCCCTCTCTGACGCAAGGAGAAAGCCAGGGGTTACCCAATGATGTGTACGGGTGACCATGCCCCCTCTGGCGCAACACAGGTTTCCCGTGATGCGCCAGAGTGGGCGGGGTCACCCATACACATCATTGGGTAACCCCAGGCTTTCTCCTTGCATCAGAAAGGGGGCGGGGTCACCCACGCACGTGATGGATGGCCCCTCCCTTAGCTATAAAAGAGCTGTCACACCAGGAGAGCGTCATTCGGCTGGGCGCCTCCTATAGAGGCGGTATCGTTCGTAGTGGCGTTTTTTTTTACCTGTATCGCTCGAGACTGGATTACATCGTTGGAACCTTTTTTTTTTTTTTTTTAATAAAGGACTTGTCCCAAACTCTCTCCTGTGGTTTTTAACTTTGACACTTAGTGGTAGAGGTACAATGTATTCTGAAATTCCCCTTTGTTAAAGGGGTCTTCCAGATTCCAATAAGCTCCCTGCCCGCAGATCCCCACAACCAAGGGTTGTGCGGATAAGGCCCTTGTCCCCATCAACATGGGGACATCGTCACCATGTTGAGGGCATGTGGCCTGGTACAGTTTAGGAGGGGGGTACTTTCTCGCCCCCCCTCTTTTCCTGCAGCCTGCCAGGTTGGGTGCTCGGATAAGGGTCTGGTATGGATTTTTGGGGGAACACCACCCATTTTTTTTTTACTTTTTGGTGCAGGGTTCCCCTTAAAATCCATACCAGACCTGAAGGGCCTGATATGGAATTTGGGGGTACTCGTGGCGACTCCAAGCCATTTTTTTTTATTCGGGTTCCCCTTAATATTCATACCAGACCCAAAGGGCCTGATAATGGACTAAGGTGGGAACCCATGCTGTTTTTGTTCAATGACTTTTATCTGTATTGCCAGGACCCGACAATTAATTATAGATGCAAGAAGTTTTAAATTACATTTTTCCCTTTATTTCCTTCATTTTGTGCAGGGACTTTTCTAAGCATGGGAAACATGTGCTACTTTACAGGCATACTATAGGACATCCCCCAGGTACAAAATTTAAAGCAATATTTCACTTTTATTGTTTCACTTTAGGCATTATTAAAATCACTGCTCCCGAAAAACTGACATTTTTAAAACTTTTTTTGCATTGATACATGTCCCCTGGGGCAGGACCCGGGTCCCCAAATACTTTTTGTGACGGATCTCAGATACCCCAGGTGGGCACATCCGCCAGACCTGTGTCTCATGTCCTCCAAACGCACCCGCAGCCTGCAACCTCGCCATAACCAGCCCTTAACCCCTCAATCACGAGACAATCCACACAGGTGTTGAGGGTTAAACATCCAGAGCTTAAACTGTTTATTAAATTCCAAGACATACAGTTTTACACAGAGCTAGGGACACTCCCCTTAGCCTTGTCTAAGAGGGGAGGGGGGGGGGGCAAGCAACAATCAATGGTAACTGAACATTTGTACATTGAAACAGTATACAGATACCTAATGAGTTTATGGTAAGCAGGCAGCCTCAATACACACCCCCTGCGGAGAGATGTCTGCAGTCTAGGCCATTGTCTATGTGTCATGAATCAACACAATTAGACACAGCAACAAGAGGGGGGGGAAGGGCTGTAACATTACATTACATCCATGCCAGCTTGTCCCGGGTCTCCAGTATCTTCTGGCCCATAGTCTGTCGGTAGGAGGCACGGGCACAGTTCTTTCCAAAACACACAGTGCGTCGTAATGATTCGACGCATGCGTGGATATCCTTATATGACAGCGTCGCGCACGTCGCCGCGTCATCATCGCGGCGACGGCGCGACACGTCACCGCGATGGGAATTTGGCGCGGATTTCAATCCGATGGTGTGTACACTCCATCGGATTAAAATCCTCCGAGGATTTATCCACGGATACAGTCCGGCGGACCGTATCCGCGGATAAATCCTATCGTGTGTACCAGGCCTAAGACTTTTTCCTTCTTTTTTGCTGGCATCTATTTGTTGGCAATTGTACTCTTACCATATATTATCATATGCAGTACTTTCACATTTATGCACTTACTGTGACATTTGTGTTGTTTATATTTTAAGATACTTTCCACTGTTTATTTACATGTTGGCTTATAACACATTTTTTTCAATTTTTCCTTTATATTTTCATAGTTGTTTCCCAGTGTGAAATATTTCTAGAAAACATGCAGGGTTTTCAGAGTGCTGAGTGCCGTTTCTTTTTTTTTCTTTTTTTTTTGCTGTAATGCATTCTGGTGCATTTTTTATGCATTTAAATTTGCTCTAGTGCATTTGTCGCATTCCAGTGCAGTTCCTTGCAGAAAAAATGAAGCTTGTTCTACTTTTGTTAACGGTATTTGAACACCCAGAAATGGTCTGAACTTTACCATTGAAATCAATGTAACCTATTGTCCATGTGTCTTTGATGCAGAAAAAAATGTCCTGGACTGCATGTGGTGTGAACTGGCCCTACAATCAGTTCTGGACATTTACTAATGCAAAATAAAGTAAGAAAAAAAAAAAAAACATTTGACAAAGTTGCTTCCATCTGGCTGTTAGTGTGTACATTAACCAGATAGCAGCAGCACAAATGTAGGTGGGCATACCCAAAAGTCCTTAGCATTAGTCACTCTTGCACAGCTGATCACAGATCGAGGTACAGAGCCAGTGAAACACATTTAAATAAAGGCTGCATATTTGCAGCCTTTAAACCATCCTCTCACATTGATTGGCTATGAGAAGGAACTGACTGCTTATTAGAGTCATCATGAATGTAGTAAGCAGTTAAAGTGAAAAAAAAAAAAAAAAACCCCAAAAAAAAAAAAAAAAAAATTGGCTGCTGTTGACACTGCAGGCCTGTTCAGCACCCGTTGTCTCTGATCGATAGCCACAGCAGTACCATAGTGACACTAGTGATACTGCTCTGGTGAAAGTATGTAATAAAAAAAGTAAATATATATATAGCGGATGTCTCGCTATATAACCCATAACCTCACCAAGCTGGCCTGAACAATGTACACAGGCTTTCCAGCTGGAGTTAGGGAGAGCTGCCTGCCAGCAGCTGCAAGGGGGATTTTTTACCCCCCCTTCTTCCCTTTTCACTGACTGAGTCTGTTGTAATATGAGCACACATACACAGAGCTGTGCATTCAGTAGCCTCTCTTATGCCCCTATTGACAGGAAGAAGTAAGCCAATTGAAGGCACAGTTACAGCAGCCAATCCGAGAGACTGTACTAAGCTGCAGGAAGCAACTACAATGGATTACAGGACATGCAGTTCCCTAACTAAGCGGCTCTAAAACCTGGTATTAAGGAAGGAACTTCAAAAATCCCAGGATGCTCTTTGACAGGAAAGTAAATATTTTTATTTTGTGTCCTGGGGAAAAGTCAGTCAGCCTTGAGGGAGGGAAGAGACCAGACCTGAGGGAGAGATGCTATCTCACAGATGATCCCCCTGCGTGATTCAGGCCGCCACCACCAGTCGAGACATCCAGCCTGAGAGAGGGGGATTCTAGGTGAAAGGTGCAATTTCCCCTTTAATTACTAGTCCTGACTATTATCTTATCATCTAATTATAATTACCTTATCTGCCGATTCCATTGCTTTCATACCCAAATATCTCTATGCATAGAAACAGCATATATAAATAATTTACACAGCAAAGTTGCTTCATACACTGTTTGGTTTTATTATCGCAGACAGGTTGTTAAGTGTGAATGAAAGATAGGTGTTACCAACCATCTTCCACCAATAAGGGGTACATGTTCAAATTACACATTTTATTTAGCATTTTTTTATTTTATGTATTCAACCAATCATATATATAATTGTAACTCATTATGTCACATTATATTATGTCACCCAGACAGATATAACTACAGACCATCTCATGACACACATAACTTCCTTATGTCTGGTTTTGACTTCAACACAAGTTCACTTCTTCAACAACAATATTTATTTACTTGATCAGCAAAATTATACTTAAAGGAGCAGTTGAGCCTTAGATTACAAAACACAATATGAACATAAGGGGGTATTTTTATATGCCCCTTTTCAATCCTCCCTTTTGTCTGGAACGTGAAAATCACAAACCCTGTTTCCCCCAATATGCCATTGGTATTCACCTGAACTACTTTTCCATAAATGTACCACTATCTTAAGCATGCAAAATATCAGAATTAGAAGATATCAAAATCTCAGCTGCATAGCAATGGTCCAAGAAATATAAAGGGGGAAGGGGTTTGACAGTCCATAAAAGCAAGTGGGAGGGGCATGAAAGCCTTTAGGCCAAATAAAAATAGTCCCAAATAAGAACACAAAGTCTCGTGTATGGCTTAACCACAGAGGGAGATGACTTCTTAACAGGTTAAACTCATGAGAAGTGGTGGACGGGAAGATGCCAAATTGGTGTAGAAGAGTGTGTATCATAAAATTGGAGAAAGAAAGGGCCACATAGCGTAACTCTGTATTATGTATCAAAATTTAATGAAGTAAGAACACTTACATTTAAGATGATAAAAAAAGCCCTTGGCAAAGTAGTGTGGCAACAATGAAGTCCTCCTGACGTGTTTCATCTCCTAAGACATCCCTCTGTGGTTTATTCCATCCTGCTGGTGTTTGGTCATCCCCGGTACAGCAACTTGGAGTATATAGGATTGTCCAGGTCCCATCGTGGTTCCACCACACAAAGCCTGTTTGACCCATTGAACGTACGTTCTCTCGGGTTCAAACGTTCTGGTAAGCCTCTTACCTATCGGTGGTGGTTTTCTTCACTTCATCACCTTTTCACCCTTGTCACTTTGTTTTTGTTTGAAGCCATCACCAAGTTTTAAACTTTATAAATATTGAAGTTTTGCCGAGAGGAGTCGCACACACCGGAAATCCGGCTCTGCACAGCTCGACTGAGGCGCCAAACTGAAACACACAACGCTGCAACCCCCAGCAGACAGATGCCGAACAAGGCCGCCGATGGACGCGACTCCGGGCAAAACAGCAGACGGACACCGACAAGGCTGGACGGACGCCGCGCAAGGCCGCTGATGGACGCCGGGCAAGACAGCAGACGGACACCGACAAGGCTGGACAGACCCCGTGCAAGGCCGCAGATGGACACCGGACAAGGCTGTCGATGGACGCTGGACAAGACATCCAAAATGTAGTTTTTTTCCTTAAACTTCCCTTCTAAGCTTGGGGTGCGCGTTATACGCCGGCTCGTGGTATACGCCGATAAATACGGTACTTATTTTCAGTATTCTTAAAAGATTTATAATTTTACCAATCTCTTTGTGTACATTTTTTAGATACTCTTCTAATCAATGCCTTGTGCAATACCTTGTGCATTCATTAAATACAATACAATACAACTTTCTCATTCCCCATTCATTGGCTATTTGATTTATTCTCCATTTAGAAATGTTTCCATATTTTTCCCCTCAAACACCTTTTCAAATATCAAATTATTTTTGTTACTTAATACGTAAAATGACACAACCTTAACCACTTAACCCCCGGACCATATTGCTGCCCAAAGACCAGAGCACTTTTTGCGATTCGGGACTGCGTCGCTTTAACTGACAATTGCGCGACGTGGCTCCCAAACAAAATTGGCGTCCTTTTTTTCCCACAAATAGAGCTTTCTTTTGGTGGTATTTGATCACCTCTGCGGTTTTTAGTTTTTGCGCTATAAACAAAAATAGAGCGACAATTTTGAAAAAAATTAATTAAATTAACTTTTTGCTAAAATATATATCCCCCAAAAATATATAAAAAAAAAAAATTCCTCAGTTTAGGACGATACGTATTCTTCTACATATTTTTTATTAAAAAAAATCTCAATAAGCGTTTATTGATTGGTTTGCGCAAAAGTTATAGCGTTTACAAAATAGGGGGTATTTGTATGGCATTTTTATTAATATATTTTTTTTACTAGTAATGGCGGCGATCAGCGATTTTTTTTCGGTACTGCGACATTATGGCGGACACTTTTGACACATTTTTGGGACCATTGGCATTATTATAGCGATCAGTGCTATAAAAATGCATTGGATTATTATAAAAATGCCACTGGCAGTGAAGGGGTTAACACTAGGGGGCGGGGACGGGGTTGAGTAGGGGTTATTTCTCTGTAATGAGAAATCGCGAGTGCCCAGCGGCGATCGCGCCCGCTGGGGCACCCGCACGGGAGTCACGGACGAGCGGGGGGGCGCGCGTGCCTCCGGCGGCGTGCATGTGCCCCTAGTGGCCGCAAAGAGAGCCGACGTATAGCTACGGGCTCTCGCCCAGGGGTGCCGACCTGCCGCCGTATAATGAGGGTGCACGGTCGGCAACTAGTTAAGTTACTTCCCCTTTTCTTAACCACCATTTATTTGGCATAACGCCTGGAACATATAACTTCCTCTTTTTTTTTTCTTCTTAACCACTTAAGGACCGCCTCCTGCACATATACGTCGGCAGAATGGCACGGCTGGGCACAAGCACGTATATATACGTCCTGTACTTGTACCCAGCCGTGGGTCGCGGGCGCGCGCCCGCGGCGCGCTCCGAAGCTCCGGGACCGCGGGTCCCGCGGACCCGATCGCCGCTCGAGTGCGGCGATCGGTCCCCGGAGCTGAAGAACGGGGAGAGCCGTGTGTAAACACGGCTTCCCCGTGCTTCACTGTGGCGGCGTATCGATCGCGTCATTCCCTTTATAGGGGAGACACGATCGATGACGTCACACCTACAGCCACACCCCCCTACAGTTGTAAACACTCACACAGTGAACCCTAACTCCTACAGCGCCCCCTGTGGTTAACTCCCAAACTGCAACTGTAATTTTCACAATAAAGAATGCAATTTAAATGCATTTTTTTCTGTGAAAATGACAATGGTCCCAAAAATGTGTCAAAATTGTCCGAACTGTCCGCCATAATGTCGCAGTCACGAAGAAAACGCTGATCGCCGCCATTAGTAGTAAAAAAAATAAAAAAAAATAAATGCAATAAAACTATCCCCTATTTTGTAAACGCTATAAATTTTGCGCAAACCAACCGATAAACGATTATTGCAATTTTTTTTACCAAAAATAGGTAGAAGAATACGTATCGGCCTAAACTGAGGAAAAAAAAAATTATATATGTTTTTGGGGGATATTTATTATAGCAAAAAGTAAAAAATATTGAATTTTTTTCAAAATTGTCGCTCTATTTTTGTTTATAGCGCAAAAAATAAAAACCGCCGAAGTGATCAAATACCACCAAAAGAAAGCTCTATTTGTGGGGAAAAAAGGACGCCAACTTTGTTTGGGAGCCACGTCGCACGACCGTGCAATTGTCTGTTAAAGCGACGCAGTCCCGAACTGTAAAAACACCTTGGGTCTTTAGCCAGCATATTGGTCTGGGGCTTAAGTGGTTAATACATAGCATGAATATCCATTTCCTAATTATAATATTCTTAAATTTGTGTTACCTAAAGTCTTAACCCAAAAGTAAAAGACTCTCCTACAAAAACTATAATGCCATTTATTGCACATTTCATAGCCCAGGGCAATTATATAAATCCGAATTATAGTACATCTGTTGTATTGAAAAATACCTTCCAAAACTTCAACAATGTGAGGATAGGCAATTGCACAATTGAAAACATTCCTTAAAGTCAGACTATAACTGGAATAATCAAAATATCCCAGCCACGCTTGACAGGCAGGTGACCTTTGCTAATGTTTATTTTCCAAATGTGGATCACCCGCAATTCATGCATAAGCTACTCCCGGAAATTCTGGAGTTTGCAGAGGGGCTCCTGATCTTTGGGGGCGACCTCAACTTTGCTATGGATGCTTCTCGATGTCTCGCGTGGCTCCTCCCACCTTTCGTATTTCCGACTCAAGAGTCTTAAGGCAGACATTCACACTCTACATTTGGTTAACTCCTGGAGGCTGATGCATCCTCAGGAGCATGATTATTCTTTCTTCTCCCCGATGCATCAGACCTACTCGCGGCTGGACTATCTCTTGATTCCGCACAAACCCCTTTCCAGGGTAATCTCCACTAGTATTGATGTTATCTCCTTTTCAGACCACGCTCCAGTTCATATGACCCTCCAATTGGGACCGGTGACTCGGGCCCCGCCTTCTTGGAGATTGAATGAGTCCCTCCTCCAATCGGAGGAGACCTGTGCGGAGCTTTTAACTATCCTGCGTGAATATTTTGCTATCAATGAGGCCTCGGTCTCTAACCCCTTGGTGGTATGGGAGGCTCACAAGTCAGTTATCCGGGGGGCGCTGATTAAAATAGGAGCGCACCACAAGCGAGAAAGGTCTCACCGTACAGAGGAACTATTTGCCCGACTAAGCAGTCTGGAGTGCTCCCATAAGGCCAGTCTTACTCATTCCACAAACCAGGATCTTCTCAGAGTCCGCGAGGAACTCCGTGTACTTTTATTTTATAAAACGAAGCAAAAACTGGCAGCAGCACTGCATATGTTCCTGTGAGATACTCTGCATTCGATACTTTAGGGAAAGGTTCCTGATTGTGCTTATAGGGAGAGAAATATATAGGAGTCAGTCCTGCTTCAGAAATCATATTACACCAGCACTGCATATGTTACTGTGAGATACACCCTTTATATACTTTTCTTCTATTGTGCTATTTAAAAACATTCATTTAGGGGGGAAAAAATGTTGCAGTGTTTGCTCCAGTGTTTCCTCCATATCTGTATGTGTGAGATAAACACTTTAGATACTGTTCTTCTATTTTCCTATTCAAAAAACACCCATTTAGGGCAAACAAATATATTTTGCAGTGTTTTTTTATTTTTATGTATTTTATGTTATTTTAAGTTATTTCCCTATCCACATTTATTTGCAGAGTACTTGCCATGCTCTTACCAACATTTTTCTGCCATTTGCAGCCCTCTAGCCCTTTCCATTCGTTTTTTAGAGACATTTTAGTAGTCAAAAGTCCGGGTCCCCATTGACTTCGAATGAATGAATGAATGAAAATTTATAGAGCGCAACACATGCGAACTGAATCGCTTCTGGGCGCTAGTTGTTTGTGACTCATGACCTCAAAAGAGCAGAGTTTTGATCCGTCTTCTGAAAATCAGGTGGTTTTCCTCCAACCGAATGCTGGTTGGTAAAGCGTTCCATAGTCTAGGACCCTGGAAAGCAAACCTTCTTTCTCCTTTGGATTTGTATTTAGTTTTTGGTACCCTGACCAGATTTTGGTCGGTGGATCGCAGAACGCGATTCGAATTGTGAGGTTCTATCTTGTCGCAAAGATATTGCGGAGCCTTTCCATGGATGCACTTATGTGTAAGGCAGAGTGCTTTAAAAGCAATTCTATCTTTTACTGGCAGCCAGTGAAGGTTTCTCAGCGAAGGTGAGATTGATTCCCATTTTTTTTTCCCAGTCACCAGTCTGGCGGCCGTATTTTGTACGACCTGCAGACGGGAGATTTGGTACTTTGGGAGTCCGAGGTACAGGGCGTTAGCATAGTCCAGTCTGGAATTCACGATTGTTCCCACCACGACTGCTACGTCTTCCTTAGGAATAAATGGAATAAGTCTGCGTAGTAGGCGCAACAGATAGTGCGCTCCGCTGACTACTGACCCTATTTGTGCGTCCATTGTCATGAAGGTGTCAAAGATGACCCCGAGACTTTTGACTTTGGAGCTAGGGTTGATGATTTGCCCCAGAATGGGCGGTGGAGTCCAAGTTGTTACCACTTGACTCTTTCGGCTGGCCTGAAACACAAGGAGTTCTGTTTTAGAACTGTTGAGTTTAAGATAGCTGTTGGTCATCCAGTTGTCAATCAAAGCGAGACAGTTCTCTAAACTTGGATGATGATTCTTTTTGTTGCCGATGCGCAAGTACAGTTGCGTATCGTCTGCATAAGAGTGATAGAGTAGTTCTTGGCTACTGATAATATCAAAGAGAGGGCGAAGATAGATGTTGAAAAGCACCGGTGACAGGGGGGATCCTTGGGGGACTCCACATGACACCGTGCGCCTTTCAGACATGAAAGAACCCAATTTAACTGTTTGTGAACGGTTTTCAAGAAAGGAAGAAAACCATGGTAAATCACCTTCTGCAACTCCTGCTACCGAAGCTAGTCGCATCAGTAACAGTTTGTGATCTACCGTGTCAAAGGCTGCGCTTAGGTCCAGCAGAATTAGGAGACAAGATTCTCCTTCGTCTGCGGCCTCGAGGGCGTCGTCCCATATTTTAAGTAAGGCCGTTTCTGTCCCGTGTCCAGGACGGAAGCCTGATTGTAATGGATCCAGTAGGTTATGGGTATCTAGATGCTGTTGCAGCTGTTGTACCACTATTTTCTCCATTATCTTAGAGAGAACGTTTAGGCCTGTTATGGGGCGGCGGTGAATCGGGTCCTTGGGATCCAGATTCGTTTTTTTCAGGATGGGCTGGATTATGCCCTCTTTCAGCATGGATGGCACTATGCCTTCCTTAAAAGACTGATTTATAAGCTGTGTGATGGGTGGTGCCAGAATGTCGGCACAATCCTTCAACAGTTTAGTAGGGATGATATCATTGGGCGATGTGCTGTTCTGCAAGGCACCGATGATATTTTTTGTGGTATCGCTGGAAATAGGCTCCAGAGTGAATTTTGTCGAATGCAGAAAGTTTCTGCGGGAATTTTGTGGCTGATTGACAGCCGGATTGAGGTGGGTATCGTTTTGCAGAATACTTTCCCGGATTCTTTCAATTTTGCTAATGAAAAAATCCGATAGTTCATTACAGAACTCTTGGGTGTCTGAGTTGGGGACTTCAAGACATCCCGGATTCATGGTCTGGGTGACCATTTTGAATAGTTCGCGGGGGCGATTTAGGGAACTGTTAATTGCCATAGAAAAATGATGTTTCTTGGCTTTGAAAATTTCTTTGTGATATCGTGTTGTTATTGCTCTGTAGAAGATAAGATTATCCTCTGCAGGGTTTCTTTTCCAGGCGGCTTCCGCCCTCCTGCGTTCTTGCTTTAGAAGCGATAGCTGGTTGTTAAACCAGCCAGACTTTTTCCTGCGGCTGTCGAATTTGCGTTTCGGTGCTACTAAGTCGGCTGAGTGTAGCAAGGCTGCGTTTATGGCGTCCAGTGTATCAGCGGCTGTTTGCTGAGGCTGGATTGTTTTGATTTTGTTTCTCAAGGTGGATTTGAAGAGTTCCGAGCGGAGCTTCTTCTGAGACCTAGCCCAGTGTATTGTCACCGGTTTGGGTGCTTTAGACACTGGGGGGATTTTGGAGATTGTGAACTTGATTGCATGGTGGTCTGTCCATGGCAATGGTTCATTTTCTAAAATGCTTATTTCCAGATTTTGTCTGAAAATTAGGTCAAGTGTGTGACCTGAAGCATGAGTGGGCCCGCATATAAGTTGCTGTAGTCCTAATCCATCCAGGTGATCGATGCAGGCGTCCGCAATGGGATCCTGTGCAGAGTTAGCCCACAGGTTGAAATCCCCAAGTAGCAAAAGATGTTTGCTGTTGAGGGTATAAGTGGATATAAACTCCGTTAATGATGGCAAAAACTGCGATTTAGGCCCAGGTGGCCTATAGCAGAGGAGAATGTGAACAGTCTCCTGGGGGGAAGTTTGGAGCTGAAGAGTAAGGGTTTCCATGAATGGAAGAGGATTTTGCAGGGCTGGTTTAGTGATTGCGATGTGATTCTTATGGATCACCGCAAGGCCTCCTCCTCTTTGCCCTATTCTGTTTTCTGTTATTAGGTGGTAGTTTTCTGGCACCAGTTCATCGAGAATGGTGTTGCAGTCGTCTGAGAGCCAGCTTTCTGTAATAAAGAGGCAGTCTAGATCGTTTTGTAGTAAGAAATCATGGATTTCTAATCAGTGTTTTACTGCCGATCTTGTATTAATCAAAACACATGATATGTGTTTTAATTGTGTCAAGTGGTTAAAATTTTTGCTGATCGATCGTCGATCGACTCTCCAGAGTTGGTCTGTTTTTAAGGCCTTTTTGGTGACGGCTGGTAATGTAGTTGCGAATTGTCTCAGATCCCGAATGGAGTCCGCAGAGTAACGCAAATTACCCATTATTGCCTGTCACTGTGGGGGGGGGGGGGGTTGATGATTTAATTTACCATTAGAGGGAGGATTCACAGAGTCCTTCCTCTTGATCTTGGTCCAGAGGAAGGCGAAAAAACCCCTGGCAGAGCTGAGCCAATGTGCTGTCACGGGGAAAAATTCCTTCCTGATCCCTGAGGGGCGATCGGCTGCAAAGCCCTGGATCAAGTATCGTAGGGTAGAGGGGGGAGAGAAGGGGGTGACAGGTGTCCCTGTTCTGAGGGGATACCAAGGTTCAAGCCTCAGATTTGTCTAGGCAGTGTTCCCTTATTTCTTTTATTAAAAAGCAAAAAAACACTGCTGATTGCTAATCCCGGGAGGACGGGGTCCTCCAGGGATATGGGGGGGAGTTTCTTTCCCAGGACTAGCGCAATTCCGGCTGGATTTGTGCCTGGCTGTGGCGCGCCGCTAGGCCGCGGCTGAAGCCGCGGTGTTTCCTAATTCCGGCGGCCGTGAAAGAGTCAGGCCTGGCGCGGATGCGGAAAAAAAACGGCCGCCCGCGCAGTGCAAGAGACGTGCGAGGTGCGGGGCGGTCGTGGGCGATCGGGGGTGGTGGTATGGGGACCGATGTGGGGTTGCAGTAAGCAGTGCCCACAGTTGGAATCGCTGGGGTGGCTGTCCTTACAAGGACGGTTCTCAGCGATTCCGGGGGGATGGACCTGATAAGCAGGGATAAAGTCTTACCAGTCAGAGAGCTGGTCAGTCCAAAAAGCTGCAGATGGAAAACGGCAGCAAGGCAGCAAGGTGCTAGAAGCGAGCGAAGGCGACGGAGAGGAACCCCTGCCTGTCTGAGACCAGGAGCCACACGTCCTACTGCTAGGGCCGTGCGCCGATTACTGCTGGCCCAGTTCTAGCCCTGGGGAGGAGTCAGAGTTTCAGAGTGCCAGAGTGCCAGAGTGCCGAACCCCACTTCAATGGGGTTCGGGTTCAGGGTCAAGTTCGGGTCCCGAACCCGGACTTTTTTCCGAAGTTCAGCCGAACCTGTCGAACCCGAACATCCAGGTGTCCGCTCAACTCTAATCATAATGAATAAATACATGAAGATTAATATTCAAGGAGCCCATTAGTGTTTCCAATGTCCCGTTTAAACCACAAAGCTCCGCAATGTTGCTTCCCGTTTTTAAAACTATTTTACTTTCTGCATGTCTTGTCTCTGAACTGTATAGAGTCGACTTGTACAATGAAAATTTTCATCAGACATATCGGTAGCATACTCATTTACCTTCGATAATGGATTTATCTGCAGACACAGTGTTCCGAAGCTTCTAGATGTGAGATCTACCTGGCCTAGGAGTGGTAAATTCCATTTACTTTTCCTCTGCAATCCTAAGACCTTGATACTCCCTAAGTTTTCTTGGCTGCTCTTTTTTTATTTAATTTTACTTTGATTAATAGCCCATGTCTTAGATTTCCTTAAAATCTTAACTTACATTACCCTTTACAATGTAGGGTGTTCCTTTTAAAAACACGTTTAACTTTTAAAATCACTTACATTATTCTTACCACAATGTACAGTAGGGTGTTTTCATTAAAACCCTTCCTCTCTTTAACTGCTTGCCGCCCGCCCACCGTCAAATGATGGAGCAGCGGTGCGGCTCTCGTTCTAGGACATCATATGACGGTGTTCCAGAACAGCCGTTCTCGCGCGCCCCCGATCTATGTAAAGAGGCACATCTGCGGCTCTTTTACCATGTTATCGGCTGTGTCCAATGACAGCCGGTCACATGTAAACATGGAGAAACCGGTAATCGGCTCTCCTCGCCTCACACTGACAGAGTGTGTGGCGAGGAGAGCCAATCTGTGGCATCTCCTCATGGGGGACATGTAGGAATGTAATCAGGGCATTGATCATCAGTATCTTAATTACAGTATGTCAATTAAGTGTCACCAATCAGTGCCCACCATTGCCCACCAGTGCCAGCAATCAGTGCCCACCAGTGGAACCAATCAGTGCCCACCACTGCACACAAGTGCCACCAATCAGTGCCCATTAGTAAAGCCAGTCAGTGCTGGCTATCAGTGATGCCTATCAGTGCTGCCCATCAATGCCCAGCACTGCTGTCAATCAATGCCCATCAGTGTCACCCATCAGTGCCACCCATCAATGGCCATCAGTGCCCATCAGTACTGCCTATCCATGCCATCTATCAGTGCCCACCAGTGCCGCCTATCAGTGCCCACTAGTGCCACCTATTAGTGCCCACCAGTACCACCTAACAGTGACCATCAGTGCCGCCTATCAGTGCTCATCAATGCCATGTATCAGTGCCACCTATCTGTGCCCATAAGTGCAGCATATTAGTGCCGCCTCATCAGCACACGTAAGTGAAGGCGAAAAATTTCTTAGTTACAAAATGTACTAAATACAAACAATGTAGCACTGAAAAATGATACAAAAACACTGATTGTCTATAACCAACACCAATAAAACAGTGTAAACCAATAAAAGTCCATGTGGTTCTCATAAACCCAAATGAATAAATATAATGATGATGCTGAAAAGACACTGATTGTCTATATCCAACACCGATTGGACTGTGTACACAGGTGTAAGTCCATATGAATAAAAGTAAACTTGATGGATGAAAAAAACAATTCCAACAGTAGTTTCAGGGTCCCAGCTCCGCGGACCCCTGTACGGCGCGCCTGTGCGGTAGATTGGTCTCCCAGCGCTTGCCTGGGCACTTCAGGCGTGTGCGCATGCGCGCACGGCACGGCGGCTCGGCACGTGCACGAGCACGTGCACGAGCGCATGCACGGGTGCGTGACCACTGGGGACCAATCACAGGCATGACCGCCCTATTTAAACCAGCCCCTGTCTGGAGACAGGTTGCTGGTTTATCATCAGCTTGTACCTGTTTCCTGGAAACCTTGAACTTTGGAATTCCTTCCGACTCAGCTCTCTCCTGGAACCTGACCTCGGCTTGCCTCACCATTCTATTGAACTCTCCTGACCCCGACCTTTTGGCTTGTGACCTGGACTCTGTTGTTGTCTCCTGCTCTTGAACCTTTGGCCTATGACCCGGATCCGCTCCTGTCTCCGTCCCTTGAAACTCGGCTTGTATCCTGGACTTACCTTGCTTGCTTCCTGAAACAGTTCCGTACCTGTATCCCGGACCTGTCATCGTTTGTTTCCTGTTTCCGGCTGCAGCTACACTGAAGCTACTGCTGTCTGCTACTACCACCTTCAAGCACCGCTTCTCCGCTGGCACCGGTACCGCCTTGTGCTTCTGCCTCCTGTTCTAAACTCCAGGGGGCAGGCGCGCTTGGTCGTAAAGGTGAACCACCCTCTGCATTTTGGTCTCGGTAAGTACTTGATTCCTGACAGTATAAACCAGCCAAAATGTCTGAGACCGACAGGGTGCGTTCACCTTTCGAGACACTCTGCCCGCTGGGGTCCGTGCTTACCGAGGCGGTACAGAAGCTCCAGGAAGGATACATACAGGTCGATGGCCGCCTCCAGCAATTAACTGGGTCTCCTGGGCCCTCATCTCCTCCTGCTGCACCTTCTGCTGGGACCTCCTCACCGCAGGCTGCTGCCAATCCCGCTGTAGGGATGATCCACCCGGAGCCCCGGGTCCCTACTCCGGAGCGATTCCCCTACTCCGGAGCGATTCTCTGGCGATCGCCGAAAATATCGAGCCTTCAAAAATGCTTGCACCCTATACTTGGCTCTCCAGCCCAGGACTTTCATTTCTGACTTTTTGAAGGTTGGGTTTGTGATATCTCTCTTAACCGAAGAACCCCAAGCATGGGCTCACAGCCTTATGGAAAAACAGAGCCCGATCCTGGACTCTTTGGACTCTTTCTTTGAGCATATGGCCAAGCTATATGACGATCCACAGCGCATGGCTTCTGCCGAGACCGTCCTCCATAACCTAGCACAGGGAAGACGACCAGTTGAAGACTACACCGCAGAGTTCCGCAAATGGTCAGCCGACACCGGCTGGAACGAAGCGGCATTAAAGTACCAATTCCGCCAAGGACTCTCAGAGACTCTTAAAGATGAGTTGGCGAGAACCGAGGCTCCCGCTTCTCTAGAAGCCCTGATCCAGTCCGCTACCCAACTGGACCGACGCTTACGGGAACGGCGTACCGAGCACTTTCAAACTTCGCGTCCTGCCTGGGTTCCTCCTAGACTTGTTTCAGCTCCGCCTCCTCCTGTGGCCCCTCAACATGTTAGCCTTCCCGACCCGGAACCCATGCAACTCGGATTGGTTCGTACACCTCTTACTAGTGAGGAAAGACTACGAAGACGCCAGAACAACCTATGTATGTACTGCGGAGCCACTGGCCACTTTCTCCGCACCTGCCCTATAAGACCGAGTAAGCCCACGATTCAACTTGCTTTCAATTACCATGTTTCAAACATTCCTCAAGCTCATCTTGTCCTCTTTATTTCTTTACAGTTGCCGGAAAGGACCATCCGCCTGCCGGCCATCATTGATTCAGGCGCATGCAGTTGCTTCCTGGACTCCACCTTGGCCCTAAAACTGCACATTCCCCTTTGCAATAAAGACCAGCACCTGCAAATTCACTTGGCCGATGGCTCTCTCCCCAAATCAGGACTAATCACGCAAGAAACTGTGCCTCTTCTAGCCACCACTGATTCGGGCCATCGGGAACTTCTACGACTAGACCTCATCCCTTCTCCACTATTTCCTATCATTCTGGGACTTCCCTGGTTGCAGGCACATCAACCTTGCATAAATTGGTTAAGAAAAGAGGTCAAATTTACATCTTCCTTTTGTACCCAACACTGCTTTGCATCCACCATAGCCACCTGCTCAACCGTGACAACCTCACCTGAACTTCCATCTCACGTCCCCTCTGTTTATCGGGAGTTTAAAGACGTTTTCGATAAACAGCAGGCCGACTGTCTTCCTCCCCATCGGCCATATGACTGTCCGATCGATCTCCTACCCGGCTCTGAGTTCCCTTTCAGCCGCATCTTCCCACTGTCCGAAGCTGAACTTGAAGCCCTCAAGTCGTATATCAACGAAAACTTACAGAAAAACTTCATCCGTCCTTCTTCTTCTCCAGCAGGTGCAGGAATCTTTTTTGTCCAAAAGAAGGATGGCTCCTTGAGACCCTGTATAGATTATAGAGAACTCAACAAGGTCACCATCAAGAATAGGTACCCGATACCTCTCATACCAGAGCTCTTCCAGAGGTTTCGATCAGCCCAGGTGTTTTCTAAGTTGGACTTGAGGGGCACCTATAACCTCGTTAGAATCAGGGCCGGGGATGAATGGAAAACTGCTTTCAGGTCACGTTTCGGACATTTTGAATACCTCGTTATGCCATTCGGACTCTGTAATGCCCCGGCCACCTTTCAACACTTGGTTAACGACATTTTCCGTGAGCATCTAGATAATTTTTTGGTCGTATACCTGGACGACATTCTTATTTTTTCACCCTCTCTTGAGCTTCATAGGCACCATGTCAAAAGGGTACTTACCATTCTCAGAGAACATAAATTGTACTTAAAAGCTGAAAAGTGTGACTTTGAAAAAACGATGATACAGTTTCTGGGGTTCATTATCTCCACCGTTGGGGTCGCCATGGACCCCCAAAAGATTAAAGCCATCCAGGACTGGCCGACTCCAGTGGATAAGAAGGCGGTGCAACGGTTTGTTGGCTTCGCCAACTTCTATCGGCGGTTTATTGTCGGGTTCTCTGCTATCGTAGTCCCTATCACTCAGCTTACCCGTCAAGGCAGTCACTTTCACTGGTCACAGGAGGCTCAGGAAGCTTTTGAGAAATTAAAAGGGGTTTTTTCTTCAGCACCCGTCCTACGACACCCAAACCCAAAGTTGCCCTTCACCTTGGAAGTAGACGCCTCTGAGACGGCCTTATGCCGGGTACACACGAGAGGATTTATCCGCGGATACAGTCCTCCGGACCGTTTCCGCGGATAAATCCTCTGAGGATTTTGATCCGCTGGATTGTACTCACCATCGGATCGAAATCCGCGCCGAATTCACCCTGCGGTGATGTGTAGCGCCGTCGCCGCGATGATGATGCGGCGACGTGCGCGACGCTGTCATATAAGGATATCCACGCATGCGTCGAATCATTACGACGCATGCGAGGGATGGGTTCGGACGGATCGATCCGGTGAGTCTGTACAGACCAGCGGATCGATCCGCTGGAGCCGATTCCAGCGAATAGATTTCTTAGCATGCTGGAAATCAGTCGGCCCGAAATATATCCACGGATAAATATCCGCTGGATCGTACACACCAGCGGATCTATCCGCTGAAACCGATCCGCGGATCAATTTCAGCAGATCGATCCTCTCGTGTGTACGGGGCCTAAGGGGCCATTTTATCACAAAGGCAAGGCGTGAAATCCCTGCTACACCCTGTGGCTTTTGCCTCTCGAAAGCTGACGATTCCCGAAAAGAACTACGACGTGGGGGACAGGGAACTCCTCGCTATCAAGTTTGCCCTCGAGTAGTGGAGGTATTTGCTGGAGGGAGCGATCCACCCGATAATAATCTTTACCGACCACAAGAACCTCGAGTACTTGCGTTCTGCAAAGCGTTTAAGACCTAGACAAGCTCGGTGGGCTCTTTTTTTTTCACGATTTAATTTTCACATTACCTACAGGCCCGGTTCAAAAAATGGAAAAGCGGACGCGCTTTCCAGGATGTTTCCTGAGACCCCTTGCACAGCTGAACCAAGTACCATCCTGCCTTCCCGGAATTTCCTTTTGATCTCCCAACCCGACCTGTTGAAATCCATCAAAGTTGCGTTCAGACAACTTTCCGACCCAGAGCTATCGTCACTGAAGGAGCGTGACGGTTTGTTCTGGCTTCAGGACAAGATCTATGTTCCAGCCGAGACCAGACAATTGGTTCTGAGCACCTTCCATGATCGTAGGTTAGCGGGTCATTTTGGGGCACGGAAGACTTCTGAATTAATTTTTGGTGGCCAAAATGGAGACAGGACTGTAAAACTTAAGTTTCATCATGTACCGGATGTCAACGTAATAAGGGCCCTAAAACCAAGACCTGGGGACAACTTAAGCCTCTGCCGATCCCAGAACGTCCATGGGCCGATATCTCTTTAGATTTCATTGTAGACTTACCTCCATCGGAAGGCTTCACTACAATCTTAGTTGTCGTGGATTTCCTGTCTAAAATTGCACATTTGAATTTGAGGTCGAGGCCACCCTGAGCTGTAGAAAGAAGGGGAGGCAGCTCCAATACTTGATCAAATGGAGGGGTTACCGTCCGGAAGACAACTCCTGGGAGCCTTCAAGACATTTGCATGCCCCTCGACTGATTCGTGCCTTCCACCAGGAACATCCGGAGTTGATGGCCAGTTTAGGCGTCCGGAGTCCGCCCCTCGGGGGGGGGGCACTGTCAGGGTCCCAGCTCCGTGGACCCCCGTACGGCGCGCCTGCGCGGTTGATTGGTCTCCCAGCGCTTGCCTGGGCACTTCAGGCGCGTGCACGAGCGCGTGACCACTCGGGACCAATCACAGGCATGACCGCCCTATTTAAACCAGCCCATGTCTGGAGACAGGTTGCTGGTTTATCATCAGCTTGTACCTGTTTCCTGGAAACCTTGACCTTTGGAATTCCTTCCGACTCAGCTCTCTCCTAGAACCTGACCTCGGCTTGCCTCACCATTCTATTGAACTCTCCTGACCCCAACCTTTTGGCTTGTGACCTGGACTCTGTTGTTGTCTCCTGCTCTTGAACCTTTGGCCTGTGACCCGGATCCGCTCCTGTCTCCGTCCCTTGAAACTCGGCTTGTTTCCTGGACTTACCTTGCTTGCTTCCTGAACCAGTTCCGTACCTGTATCCCGGACCTGTCATCGTTTGTTTCCTGTTTCCGGCTGCAGCTACACTGAAGCTACTGCTGTCTGCTACTACCACCTTCAAGCACCGCTTCTCCGCTGGCACCGGTACCGCCTCGTGCTTCTGCCTCCTGTTCTAAACTCCAGGGGGCGGGCGTGCTTGGTCGTAAAGGTGAACCACCCTCTGCATTTTGGTCTCGGTAAGTACTTGATTCCTGACAAGTAGTTATAGCAACCCCACGGTGATTCTTAATGAAATAAACATGTGATGATGATACCCGCCACCAGAAGGGGAGGCTTACCAGATGTATTGAACCCAAGTGAGCATACGCTCAAAGGGTCAATAAGGCTGTGATTATGTAAATGAGAGAATGTACCAGCAAACACCAAGTATACGATCAGGAAACAATGAAGTCTTTGCTTGATAACAGATGGGGGAGGTATCAACAGCTTGGAGATGACTCATGGAAGATTGCAACCATACCCAGGGTACATGTAGGAAATGAAAGGCACATAGTGTGATTCCGTACAAACATGGAGTGTTTAATACCAGTTAAAAACACTGACGATGCAAGTTGTTGCGAAACGCGTTGGGACTCTACTGCTGCCATGCACATTTTTACATTGATGTCCTTTTTTGTCCAACTAACTGTAAGTGTTTTTAACCGGTATTATACACTCCATGTTTGTACGGAATCACACTATGTGCCTTTCATTTCCTACATGTACCCATGGTATGGTTTCAATCTTCCATGAGTCATCTCCAAGCTGTTGATACCTCCCCCATCTGTTATAGTGTGATTCTGTACAAACATGGGCCCAGATTCAAGAAGCACTTGCGCCCGCGCAACCATAGTTGCGCGGCGCAAGTGCTTACTTGCTCCGGTGTAACGAGTGCTCCTGATTCAGGAACCTCGTTACACCGAATGCAGCCTAGGATGTGACAAACATAAGCCTCCTTATGCCTTCACATCCCAGGCTGCATTCTTGCGTTGGCCGCTAGGGGGCGCGGCCTTTGTGATCGGCGTGTTGTATGCAAATTGCATACTACCACCGATTCACAAAAGTTGCGCGGGCCCTGCGTACGCAAGGTACGGAGTTTCCGTACGGCGCCTTTAGCATAAGGTTGCTCCTGCTAATAGCAGGCGCAGCCAATGCTAAAGTATAGCTGCGCCTCCCGCTCGCGACGTTCAAATTTCACATCGTTTAAGTAAGTGAACCGTGAATGGCGCTGGATGCCATTCACGTTCACTTACAAGCAAATGACGTCCTTGCGACGTCATTTGCCGCAATGCACGTCGGGAAAGTTTCCCGACGGAGCATGCGCTGTTCGCTCGGCGCGGGAGCGCGCCTAATTTAAATGATTCCCGCCCCCGGCGGGATCATTTACATTAGGCAGCCTTGCGCCCGGCTGCTTAGCATATTGCCCGCGCAATTTACGGAGCAACTGCTCCGTGAATCGTGGGCAAAGCGCAATATTTGCGTGGGCGCAGTGAAAAAAATGTGCTCTTTGCCCACGCAAATATTGCGCGATTCTACTTGAATCTGGGCCATGGAGTGTTTAATACCGGTTAAAAACACTGACGATGCAAGTTGTTATGAAACGCGTCGTCTTTCATCCATCAAGTTTACTTTTATTCATATGGACTTACACCTGTGTACACAGTCCAATTGGTGTTGGATATAGACAATTAGTGTCTTTTCAGCATCATCATTATATTTATTCCTTTGGGTTTATGAGAATCACATGGACTTATATTGGTTTACACTGTTTTATTGGTGTTGGTTATAGACAATCAGTGTCTTTGTATCATTTTTCAGCGCTACATTGTTTGTATTTTGTTTCTTTGCTTTCCTTCACTCACTGGATTGTATGTAGCTGCTCACCATCACCATAGTGCAGACTTATTTAGTTTTTTTTTCGTACAAAATTTACTGACAGAAACTAAGTAAAAAACATATTTATTTTCAAAAATGTTGGTCTTTTTTTTTTTTATAAAAAAAACAGCAGGGATTAAATACCACCAAAAGAAAGCTATATTTGTGTGAAGAAAATTATACAAAAATTGTTTGGTTACAGTGTTACATGACCGTGCAATTCTCATTCAAAGTGTAAGGTCCTGTATACACGATCAGTCCAAACCAATGAAAATGCACTGAAGTTTAGTTTCATCGGTCCAAACCGACCGTGTGTGGGCCCCATCGGTCCGTTATCCTTCGGTCGCAAAATTTAGAACTTGCTTTAAAATTGAACCGATGGCCGCCTAACCGATCGGTCAAAACCGACAGTTAGTACGCAAAAGCATCGGTTCCAAACCCGTGCATGCTCAGAATCAAGTCAATGCATGCTTGGAAGCATTGAAATTCATTTTTCTCTGCACGTCGTTGTGTTTTACGTCATCGCGTTGGACTCGATCAGTTTTTGAACTGATGCTGTGTAGGCACATCAGACCATCAGTCAGCTTCATCGGTTAACCGATGAAACTGAACTTCAGTCCGTTTTCATCGGTTTGGACTGATCGTGTGTACAGGGCCTTACAGCGATGAAAGCTGAAAAATGGATTGGGCAGGAAGGGGGTGTAAGTACCTTTGGTTTGCAACCTTTACCATTTTATGATTTTATCTTTAAAGAGTCATCAAAACACATTAAACATGTACTTTAAACAATTACACATCTTGCAAGAAAATTAAGCACTTATACTGTATAATTCTAGAAAAAATATTAGTAAAGGAGATACTTTCCCAATATAATACTGTACTGTTAATGTACTGGTCCTTTAAAGTTCATTCTCTTTATATACTGTATATCTGTTTTAATCTCCTGAGATATTTGTTGACACTCAGTAAGAATATAAATATCAGTTTCTACCCCTCTGTTAGAATGCACCAGTAAATGTGGTTACCTAAGCAAAGAAGCTTTATCTTTATCTTAATGTTTTAACATTAAAATATCCCTTAAAATTCTCAGTGTAACTATGGTTATAATTTTTTGTATGGTAGTTAAAGCTTTAAATGTAATCATATAACTAAAATACCTTGGTCCCATATGCACCACAGCAACATCAATTTCCTTAATTTCTTTAGGCTTTTAAAAACACCATAAGTAATGACCTACCCACATTTGAATCTTCTTTCATTCTTTAAAAAAACTTATATAGCAGATTATATAAACATACATACAAAAGTACTTACCACTCTCACGATATTTGGATGTGAGCAAGGGAGATTTCTAAGTTGCTTTGTCCCTATTTCTGACTAAAAATCCCTACCTGCTCAAGCGCCTCACCTTTTCCATGAGCACCAAGCTACTAATGGGTGTGTACACTTTTCCACAGCGTTCCCAGAAGTCTTAAAGCCAACGACAAAAAGTATGCAAGTAATCTAACAGTAATCTAACAGTATGCAAACTGTGATGCCCTGTACACACGATCACTTTTTGTGATGAAAAAAAATGACATTTTTAAAAACGTCATTTAAAATGATTGTGTGGGGGCTAAACATCTTTTTTTGTCCTCTGAAAAACGACCAAAAAAAAATTCGAACATGCTTTAATTTTTTATGTCATTTTTTTAAATGTCATTTTTTGTGTCGTAAAAAATGATTGTGTGTGGGCAAAAACGACGTTTTAAACCTGCACATGCCCAGAAGCAAGTTATGAGACGGGAGGTAAAACTACCATTCATAATGGAGTAAACACATTCATCACGCTGTAACAGACAAAAAAGCACGAATCGTCTTTTACTAACAAGTAACCAGCTAAAAGCAGCCTCAAGGCGAATAGAACTTCCCCTTTAGAGTGCTGTCGCTTTGTTCATAATTTTTCAAAAACGATGGTGTGTGGGCAACTTTATTTTTAATGATGAAGTTGGAAAAATTTCATTTTTTTTTCATGATAAAAAATGTCATTTTTTTCATCACAAAAAGTGATCGTGTGTACGCGGCATTACAGTCTATGGGACACGAACATGAAAAATCAAACGTGCTAATTTTAAAGGTTAATATGCAAGTTATTGTCATAAAAAGTGTTTGGGGACCTGATTTTTCATGTTCGTGTCCCATAGACTTTAATGGTGTTCGCATGTTAGAACAAATGTGTTGCCTGTTCGCATGTTCTGCTGCAAACCGAACCAGGGGGTGTTCGGCTCATCCCTATTGATGGATATGCAGAAACAGCGCATTTGACAGTAATGAAAAAGGGGTTAATATTCCATACTAATTCTCCTTGCATAAGAAGCCTCACACATTAGCTTTATGATGACATATTTTTATGAATATTCATGGATGTGGGTCATCTGTGAAAATAAGATTTTGAATAGTTAAAAAAAAAACCTTTCCAAAATGCATCCTATTTTAGTGTGGTAAAAGATTCTAGATGATAAATAGAAATGCAAGTAATTGCATTTCAAGTTTTACAGGAAAATCTGTACTGATCATCTGCTCATATGCCCAATTGATTGTTTATTACACATGCTCTTATTTTGTATGTATGTTTTTTACTTTGTTAAAGGAAAACAACGGTACATCTGTCTCATAGGTGAATAGGGGGCTGACCAGACATGGAGAAGTGTGCTGCTGAACTCCGTGATCCTGAGCTGTCTGACCTACCTATGTGTGGTTTATGGTAGCTGAACTGATTGCCTGTGAGTAGCTATATGTCATTGAAGATATTGAATAATGATAGTAGACTGAAATGACGAGGCTGGTATCTCTATTATCCCCAGCCCAGGCCCCACTGAGGGTGAAACAGACAGTGCCAAGGGACAGGAGGAACATGAGTGCTGGCAGATGTTGATAACAGAACTTGCAGCTGGAGGTGCAGGCTTGGAATTTCTGGCAGGACATCGGATAAGGAAAATAAGTTTTGCAGAGTGGACCAACCAATGTCAAAGGGGCACCACAGGTTCAAGAAACTTGGCTTGTCAGAGCTCCCAGCAGGCTTGTAGCAGGAACACATAATGGTGGTTGCATATGTGGATGTAAGCCAAGTCAAGCACTCAGTAGTATCATAGAGCAGAATCAGAGACAGAAGCATGGTTACAGGGGAAGCCAAGGTCATCAGCAGGCAGGCAGCAGTGTTATGCTGCGTACACACCATCACTTTATGTGATGAAAAAAAACAACATTTTTAAAAATGTCATTTTAAATGACCGTGTGTGGGGAAAACTTTGTTTTATATCTTCTGAAAAACGACAAAAATAAAAATTTGAGCATGCTTAAATTTTTTGTGTCGTTTTTTTAAAAAGTCGTTTTTTTTGTCACAAAAAATCACTGTGTGTAGCTAAAACAACATTTAAAACAACGTTTTTAAACCCGTGCATGCTCAGAAGCAAGTTATGAAGCGAGCTTCAATGGAAAAGAGTGCTGAACGTAACCACGCTTTGCTAGAGCATTTTGAAAAAAACGATGGTGTGTAGGCAACGTCGTTTTTGAAAATGAAGTTTCAAAAACGTCGTTTTTTTTCATCACATAAAGTGATGGTGTGTACGCGGCATTCGTTTTGGCAGAAAATTTTGATTTGGTTTTAGTCTTAGTCTTAGGACTAAAATGGCATTTTAGTTTCAGTCCTATTTTAGTCTTCTGCAAGTGTTTTAGTCGTATTTAGTCAACTACATCTTCAGTACATTTTAGGCCTTGTACACACGGGCAAACATGTCCGATGAAAACGGTCCGCCGGACCGTTTTCAGCGGACATGCCCGCCCGGATATTTCTGTATGATGGCTGTACACACCATCATACAGAAATCCGCGCGTACACGATACGCGGTGACAAGGCCGCGCCGTCGCTGCGACGATGACGCGGCGACGTACGCGGCCCTGGAAGTTCAATGCTTCCACGCATGCGAGGGATGGCAGCCGCTCGGACATGTACGGTAAGTCTGTACAGACGACCGAACATGTCCGACGGACAGGATTCCAGTGGGCATGTTTCTAAACATGTTTAGAAACATTTGTCCGCTCTAAAACGGTCTGGCGGACAAATGTACGCTGGAAACCTGTCCGCTCGGCCGTACACACGACCGAACATGTCTGCTGAAACTGGTCCGCGGACCAGTTTCAGCAGACATGTTCGGTCGTGTGTACGGGGCCTTAGTGGACTAAAACTCCTTTTAGTGGACTAAAACTCCTTTTAGTGGACTAAACTCCTTTTAGTTGTCTAAAATTGAATGGGTGTAGTTAAATTGTAATGCATTATTTAAGAATTTCTCTACAATTTCCAAACTCATTATATACTACTGCTGGAGTCAAAAATCTAATATTTTATTGTTATTACTGGTTAGGTTTGAACATGCACTACAGAGCAGATTTAGTCATTATATATAACGTTTTTATTTAAGTAAAGCCGTTTTGTCAAGAATATTGCTGTTTTGACAAAAGGGTAATGTAAAAATACCAAAAATAAATAAAAATAAGAACCCTTTGTGTGACTATCATGCCAACAGTAAAGCATCCTGAGACCATTCGTGTGTGCTGTTGGCTGCTTCTCAGCTAAGAGAGTGGTGGGCCCACTCACAATTTTGCCTAAAAACACAGCCATGAATAAATGGTACAAAAACATCCTCAAGCTCTGAGAACAACTTCTCCTAATCATTCAATAACAGTTTGGTGATGAACAACAATGCCTTTTCCAGCATGATGGGGCTCCTTACAATAAGGCAAAAGTGATAACTAATTTGTTTAAGGAAGTGACTGGGAACAAAACATGGACATTTTGGGTTAATGGCCAGGAAACTACCCAGACCTTAATCCCATTGAGAACTAGTGGTGGTCATGGTCAATCCGACCTCAAGAGGCTGGTAAAAGAACCAAAAAAACCCTCACAAATTCTGACAAGCTGCAGGCATTGATTATGCAAGAATGGGCAGTGCCACTGCCAGTGCCAGACCAGTCAGGAATCAGAATGTGGCGCAGAAGTTGATTGACAATGACAACATGCCATGCCAGGCCCAGGACAAATTGAAGCAGAGGCCTTGAAAAAGAAGTGTTAACTCAAGTCAAGTCAACACTGCAAATATTTACTCTTTGCCTGAACTCAAATGTAATGGTCAATATACAAGCATTTGACACTTATGGAATTCGTTACCAGATACGATCTGACACAAATGTCAGATCATGTATACCAGATACATCTGACACAAAAAGATCTAAAAACACTGAAGCAGCACTGGCAGACTTTGTCAAAATTAATATTGGTGTCATTTTGGCCATAACTGTACATGTATATGGCCAAGTACAGCACACGCAGACAGCAGCACACTGCACAGGCACTGTTACTCCCAGTCTGGCACAGGCACAGAATAATAAACCAATACTTGAGGGTAATGTGTATTTCTACAATAAGAAAAAGTTTACTGTCAGTTTATTATTTCAACAGTTCTAATTCTCAGATACATTCAAAGAAAAAGTGCACAGTTAACAATAATGCCATTAGTGTGTGGATTTACTGAATTATAACAGTCACCACTTTTTATCAACTCCTCTCTCTCAGCATTCGCATTGACAATAATAGAGGTAAATATCACACTAAAAGACTACTGGGGCAGGACCCCAGCATAAGGTAAGGCTCAAAGGCTGCACTTTTGACCGTCTGTTACTGATCTATTTTTCTTTTTCATTAGTGTGTGATTTACCTATATTGTCAAATTTGTCAATGCTAAGATAGAGAGTACAAGTTGATAAAAAGTGGTGGTTGTTGTTTTTTTTTTTTTTTTTTTTACAACGGAATTTTATTTATTATGGGTGAAAAGGAAAATCAGAGTACAAAATACAGCCATGGTACCGAAAACACAAATCAAAACATATCAATACATACTCTGAAGAATAAGCTACTTTTATATCTTATAACAAGATAGCAAAGGTAAACATCACAACCTAGGATATTACCCGCTACTAACTACTACTAAGAAAAAGAGAAGAAGAAAAGAAAAGAAGGGAAGAAAAAAAAAAAAAGGGGGGAGAGACGCTGTGCACAGACGGCTCATCTAGAATCTCTATGTACCAATGGGAGTGAACAAGAAAATATCAGAGCCACAGCCCCAATCTCATCTCATATCTAATTGTGAGTATTGACCTGAATATCTGAATGCCACCCAAGGTGACCATGTCTGATTAAATTTTTTCGACGATTCCTGGGCAATGGCTACAGTTTCCTCCATTTGGTGGATATTCTCTATGGCGCTAAACCATTCTGGTATAGAGGGAATATCCTTCGATTTCCAGTGCCTGGGAATCAAGACTTTCGCTGCATTAAGTAGATGTCTAATTAGTGATTTTTTATAATGCTGCATAGAACAATCTGCAATATGGAGTAGACAGCATGCGGGAGAGAGAGGAATTGTGGTGTCCGTAATGACCTTGATCACCTCACACACCCTGTCCCAGAAGAGTCTCAAGTGAGGGCATTCCCACCAGATGTGAAGAATAGTCCCCTGGTCTTGCTCACATCTCCAGCAAGAATCTGATGTCTGCGGGTACCATTTTTTTATTTTATCCGGGGTGGCATACCATTGTGTTAAAAGCTTATAAGACATTTCCTGAAATCTTGTACCAATGGAACACTTATGGGCAAAAATACAAGCACGTTTCCATTGCTTATCAGTGAAGCTTGTTTTAATCGCCTTTTCCCATTGTACTCGTATTCTGGAGGGTATCCCGCTCCTATCTAGTTGGAGCCATGAGTACGTAAGGGAAGTAGCTCTAGGCACTGGGGCTCCAGCCAAGCAAATTTGCTCAAAAGGAGTTAATGGTCTAAACAACTGTTTTTTGGTCTGGGAAACCTGTGTATAATTATGCAGCTGGCGGTATGTCCAAAATGAAAGAGAGCTCTGAGGGTTCAATTCTCGTTTTAGTAACTCAAAATGTTTTAAGGTATTTGCCTCTATACAGTGTATTATTAGAAGGGGCATCGATTTGTCAGTAGGAGCAGAAAAGTGCAGATTCATCCCTGGCAGAAAATCCGGGTTGCGAGTAATAGGAGTAAGCGGTCCAGGAGATGAGGAAAGTTTATGGTGATTCGTCATCGTATGAAACACTTTTAGCGTGGTCCCCACCAAGGGATGCTGCTGCACATTTTGCGGCAATTTTACCCAGGGAATCCAAGGTAGGAGTTTAAGATGAAGTGTGGAGGATGCTTCCTCCAATGTAACCCAATCCTTCTGCTCCCTATGACAGTTCCAATCCATAATTCTGGCTAAATGTATCCCAGAATGGTAAAGTTTAAAATCAGGTAAACCTATACCTCCCTCTTCCTTAGGTTTTGTAAGCGTATCAAGCTTTATCCTCGGTTTTTGCCCCTTCCAAATAAACGTGCGTAAAATGGTCTGAAGTTGTTTGAAAAAGGAACCTGGGAGTGAAATAGGTAAGGTGTGGAAGTGGTATAGGATTCTGGGTAAAATTACCATCTTCAATATAGCAGCTCCGCCGAACCAGGAAAAGGGTCTTGAGGTCCAACCTTTAAGATCTACTTGAATTTTTTTTAGCAAAGGGATGAAATTAATATTATATATATCTCCGAATTTTGGCGCGAGTTTGATTCCTAGATAGGTAATAGATGAATTTACCCACTTAAATAAGCCAGAAGAACGTGCACTCTCTAAGGGGTCAGCTGACAGTGTGAGATTGAGAGCTTCTGACTTAGAATAGTTAATTTTCATATTGGAAATATAACTAAATATTTTAAACGCTTTAGAGAGCTTCGGAATTGAGACCTGAGGCTGTGTTAAAAAAAATAGAAGATCATCCGCATATGCTGCTATTTTAAAGTCGTGTTGACCTATCTGGAAGCCTTGTATATCAGGATTTGCGTTTACTGTGCGGATAAAAGGTTCTAAAGATAGAATAAATAATAGAGGGGAAAGAGGGCAACCCTGCCTTGTACCATTATTTATGTCCACAGCTTCTGAGAGGGTACCATTAATTTTAAGCTGTGCTCTAGGTTTATGATATAAAGCCGATATCCACGCCATCATGTTCGATCCCAACCCGATATGTCTGCAAATAGCAAACATATAGTCCCAGGCAATACGGTCGAAGGCCTTCTCCGCATCAGTTGACAGGAGGAGGCCCTCAATTCCCCGGGTGTGTGCGTAATGAATCAGATTAAGGGCTTTTATAACATTATCACGGGCTTCCCTCCCTGGCATAAAGCCCGCCTGTTCTGGGCCTATAAGTTTTGGGAGAAAGGATGTCAGTCTAGATGCCAATACCTTCGCCAGTATTTTTAGGTCTAAATTCAGCAGTGAAATCGGCCTATAGTTTATACAATCAGTAGGGTCCTTCGCTGGTTTAGGGATCAATGTTACATATGCCGTCGTAAAGGAGCTCGACATTAATGAAGAGGTTCGGATATGTTCCAGGGCACGGAGTAGGGGAGCTTTCAGGATGTCTATAAATGTCTTATAATAATGGGCCGTGAACCCATCCGGGCCTGGGCTCTTACCCGGTTTTTGAGTCTTAATTACCCGTATAAGTTCTTCTTCTGAAATCGGCGATTCCAGAGAATCACTCTCAACCGAAGATAAAGTAGGCATGCCACTTTCTATGATATATTCTCGCAAAACGGATTCTCTATTTCCTTGAAGCTCTACGGGTTTATGTGTCGGGGGGAGATTATAAAGCTTAGTATAAAAAGCATGAAACTGTGACGCAATCTGGTCCGTTTTTTGTACAAGTTGGCCATTGGAAGTCTTAATAGAAAGAATAGAATGTGCATGGGTAATTGTTTTAAGGGTTTTTGCAAGAAATTTGCCACACTTATCCCCATGTTCATAATGAAAGCCTTTCTTGAAATAGAGAATTCGTTTTGCTTTAAGATTAAGTAAAGAGTTAAGTTTTTCCCGCGTCTTTGACAATTCCAACAAGCGCGCCTCTACATGTGACTGTTTATGTTGGCTTTCCAACGAGGCAATTTTTTCGGCTAATGTCAGAGTAACTTTTTCAGCTTCTCTTTTCTTAAGGGAGCCAAGGCGCATAAGTTCGCCACGTAGGACACACTTGTGAGCCTCCCAGATCGTCAAGGGTGACATATCCCCTGTAGTATTAAGCTGAAAGTATAATTTAAGCGCCTCGTGGATTTGTTGGCAAGTAGAGGGATCCGTCAGTAAGGTGGAGTTCAACCGCCAGCTGCATGGTCTAGGGGGCCTATCTGATTGTGATAGAGAGATCGATACCGGACAATGATCCGAAAGGGATTGTATTCCTATGTTGGCTGCCTGGAGCAAAGGTAAATCACATTGCGAAATAAACACATAGTCAATACGAGAGTGTTTTTTATGTAGCGGAGAATAATATGTATATTCTCTGCCCGTTGGGTATACTAAGCGCCAAGCATCCACCAGGGCCAAAGAGTTCAGCTGTGATTTGATTTTTTGTATAATAGAATATGAAATGCTAGACTTGCCATTAGAAGTATCCTGTAGGGGTAACAGTGGTATATTAAAATCCCCACCTAAGATAATACAGCCAGTGGCAAAACCCTTTAGTTCATCTATTAGGTGACGACAAAATGCAAGATGACCTGAATTAGGGAAATAAGCATTTGCCAAGGTGATCTCTCTATTATGCCACATTCCCTTAAGGAACAGAAATCGTCCCATGGGGTCCGTGTATTGTTTAGACACTTTGAAATGTGCATGTTTATGTAGCAGAATAGACACGCCTTTGGATTTGGAGTTAGGGTTTGGCGCATGGTATGCCTCAGGGAAATGTCTATCAAATAATCTGGGTACCGAAGAGGATTGGAAATGAGTCTCCTGGATAAACACAAAAGCCGGTTGGGCTTTTTTCAATTCTCTTAGAAGTGATATCCTCTTTTCTGGGATATTAAGACCCCTTAGGTTATGAGAAATCAGGGTGGGGTGTTTGCCTAATGAATGATAAGCCATTTCAGCACAGCGTCAAGAGAAAAGAAAAAAAAAAAAAAAAGAAGAAGGGGGTGGGGTAAAAAAAAAAAAAAAAAAAAAAAAAGTCTCCTGAATAAACAGGCTAGATATATACAAATAACCGATCAAGCACTCCTCTACCGCTGCAGAGGGGCTCCTCCTATTGTGTCTACCCAGGGGTACACTGGCAGAAGGAACTTAGCCCGGTGGAACACCCGGGATAGACACAGTGTGGGGTACGTGGGAAAAACCCGTGGAATGGTCAGAGAGAAAAATATATTTATTACGTTAAATAACAGAAAAGCAACTACTCACACCTGCAGCCTAGAAAAAAAATACATATTTAAAACAAAAAAAACATTGACCCGTAAGTGTATCAAAACTTGCATGAATCCAAAAACAAAACAAAAAAAAAAAAAAAAAAAAAAAAAAAACACAAAAATTTCAGCCTCTCAACAGTGTAAAGAGCACTCAAACAACACTGTCCAGTATACACATAATTACAGGCCATCACTTCATGCATAATTGGAGGGGGCCGTGGTCCCCTACAGGGGACTATACTTATTCAGATGCCCAAAGATAGGCCAAAAAAAAAAAATATATAAAAAAAAAAAAAAAAAAAAAATTATATACACATATATACACATATACATATACATATATATATATATATATACATATATATATACATACACATACATAAGAAAGGAGGACAGGAATTTCAGCATCCCACAAGTGTAAGGAGCAGTCCAACAATCAGATAATCCTGTCCAGTATATACATATTACCGGCCGTCAGTTCATGCACAATTGGAGGGGCCATGGTCCCAACAGGGAACTATACTTATTCTGTTGGCCCGGAGATAAGAAAAAAAAAAAAAAAAAAACAAACAAAAAAAAAAAAAAATAATTCAGGACTCCTTAAAGCAGTAGAGCAACTTCTTAAGTGTATTCTCTTGCCCTAGTGCTTCAGGTCACCTGGACCTGTCTTTCGGGGTCCACTCCCTGGGACTTTTGATATTTACCCTTCTTCAGTACATGTGTACTAGGAATCGATTGTTGTGAAACAGGTGGTCTAGGGGGGTCTAGTGGGAACCTAAATTCCCTATACCAGTCTGGTAAGTCCACTGGTGGTAGATGCAGAGCTTCACAAAATTGCGGTAAGTCATCCGGGGTCTTAAGAGTGTGGAAAACCCCCTCCACATTGACCGCGAGAGCAAAAGGAAACTTCCATCTATATGTAAGATTATGCTCTCTAAGTATTTCAAGTAAAGGTCGCAGGGCTCTACGATTGCTCAACGTAATGGGTGAGAGGTCCTGAAATAAGGAGATCTTCTGCTCATTAAAGATAATTTGTTCATTTTGACGTGCATGTGCCATAATGT
Organism: Rana temporaria; assembly: GCF_905171775.1. NCBI lineage: Eukaryota > Metazoa > Chordata > Amphibia > Anura > Ranidae > Rana > Rana temporaria. The sequence goes on along the minus strand of NC_053491.1, from coordinate 123,951,328 downwards.
CCTCCTTAAGCTTGTAATTCTGAATACAGCAGATAATGTCCCTAGCAGGCGCAGATTCACTCGGACGCACACGAAGTGCCCGATGGGCTCTATCAAAATCAATTGGGTTATCTGCTGGTTTCTCTAGTAATTTGTTGAAAATGGAGGACAAAGTGGGGACAATTTGCTCATGTGTGATTGATTCGGGTACCCCCCTGACCCTTATATTATGCCTCCTGCCCCTATTTTCCAAATCTTCCAGGTGTCGGTTTACAGCAATTAATTGTGCGGTATGAGCATTTGAAACCGACTCCAGCCGGGAGATTGCAATGTCTCTTTTTTGACCCAGGCATTCGGCCGTCCGAGCCCTCTCATTTAACACTAACATATCAGTTTTGAGATCGGAAATAGCAGATGCAAAAGTATGCTTAATGTCATCCACAAACGCAGTCATATCAGCATAAGTTAACAAATGATCAGAAGAAGGGCAATGCCTCACCGTTTCCTCCGCCATGACTTGTGAGCCGTCGCTATCCTCACGGTCATTATCCTCTGTCATCATCTTAGAGATATTTGTGCTACCCGGGGTGCTTGAAATTCCTGGGGTGTCTCTGGTGTCTGAACTGCCAGAGCTACCTGCGGTGCCTGGAGCGTTTGTATCTCTGTTAGATGGGCGGGACCTAAACAGGTCTGGAATGCTTTGTGATCGCAGTACTGATGAGGAGCGGGTGGCAGGTAACTGAGGAAGTGGTGGGTTAATTTTGACCATGTTCTAAATGTGAAGATATAGGTGGAGATAGATCTGAATTGCAACAGAGTATATATATAACAGTATATAGCTGTTTATAGCTGTATATGGCTGCACAGCTATATATATATATGGCTGTGCGAACTATAAGGATATGCTGTATATTGTGCCGACAGCGTGTAATAGCATATAGCATATAGATAGCATATAGATAGTATATAGATAGCGTGTAGATATGTCCTAGTCCCAGCAGGGGTCAGCAGAGATTAACAAGATCAGCAGGCGTCAGTAGATGTCCCCACCGAAAGCCTGAGCAATAGCCTGAGTGGAGTCTGGATATGAGTCTGAACTGACTCTATAAGTTATCAGGATGGCCTCAGATAGCCTCAGAACCGGGAGCGGAGTTCAACATGGGTGAGTGCACGGATGACTGCACGGATGACTGCATGGAAGTCTGCTCGGCATCTGGTGTCTGGCCGGGAGTGTATAGCTGCGTGTAGCAGACGCTGTACGAGACAGCGTGCAGGTATATCTCACCAGAGGTCCCAGCGGCGAGTATCCATGGATATCAATAGCCGGTGTAATTTTGTACGAAAAGTGTGCAGGCAGCGTGCGGGGGGGGAGAGGCAATGGGTCCGAGAGTCTGAGCGGGTGTCTCAAGCTGAATCAGAGCGGCATCAGAGCAGGAATCTTGACAGCAATAGTATCAATACGGGTCAATATGGTGCGTTCATGCTGCAGGGAGAGCAGAGCTCACTCACTATGCGGCCATTCGCATTGAGCGTCAAGCCACGCCCCCCGGTCCTTACTCCTTCACTCCTGGTGGTTGTTGTTATTGATCCACATACTAATGGCATTTGTAGCCTGAGACGCAGCCTGTGCATTTTTCCTATGAATTTAATTGACAATTAAAAATGTTGAACTATTGATTATTCCTATTGCAATAAGCACAAACCACAAGTATTAGGTATGCTTCTTATGTTAGAAATAGAAATAACTGAAGAATAAAACACTTCTATTTGTTTTGATTCATTTTAACCACTTCCCGACGGCCGTACGACTATATACGGCCGCAGGGTGGCTCTACTTCTCTGGGACACCGTCTTTTTACGGCCGCCCCTTTCCTCGTTCCCCGCGCGCGCTCCCGAGCGAGCAGCGGGGAACTTCGGTGCTGGCCATGTCCTTTGGACACAGTCAATCACAGATCGCCGTGAACGGCCAATCGGAGTGGCCATTTGGTAGGCGATCTGTGCGGCCAATGAGAGATGATCTCATATGTAAACATATGAGATCATTTCTCATTGCCGGCTCTCACAATGACAGCGTCCTGTCAGGGAGAGAGGAGACCGATCTGTGTCTCTTGTACATAGGGACAAAGATCGGTCACCCCCCTCCCCCCACAGTTAGAACACTATATAGGGTACACATTTAACCCCTTCCTTACCCCCTAGTGTTAACCCCTTCAATGCCAGTCACATTTATACAGTAATTAGTGCATATTTATAGCACTGATCGCAGTATAAATGTGAATGGTGCCAAAAATGTGTCAAAGTGTCCGATGTGTCCGCCATAATGTCGCAGTCCCAATAAAAATCGCAGATCGCCGCAATTACTAGTAAAAAAAAAAAAAAAATAATAATAATTCTGTCCCCTATTTTGTAGGCGCTATAACTTTTGCGCAAACCAGTCGCTTATTGCTATTTTTTTTTTTAACAAAAATATGTAGAAGAATACGTATCGGCCTAGACTGAATTTTTTTTTTTTTTTTTTTTAAATTGGGATATTTATTATAGCAACAAGTAAAGGTATTGTATTTTTTTCAAAATTGTCGTTCTTTTTTGTTTATAGCGCAAAAAATAAAAACCGCAGAGGTGATCAAATACCACCAAAAGAAAGCTCTATTTGTGGGGAAAAAAGGACGTACATTTTGTTTGGGAGCCACGTCGCACGTGGCTGAAATTTCACCTGGGCAGGAGGGGGGTATATGTGCCCAGTAAGCAAGTGGTTAAAGAAAGCACTTTGTGCCAACATGACCCTTGCTCTATTCCACCGGCCTCTAGAGAGATCACCTGTAACACTGAATACGCTCTCTACAAAGGCTTGAGATGCTGGCATAGCCAGCAGGTCTAGTGCAAAAGGTTTTAGCTGGTGATAAAAAGTGTCAGGCCTCGTACACACGGCCGAGGAACTCGACGTGCCAAACACATGGAGTTCCTCGGCGAGTTCACCCCTGAAGCCGCAGAGGAGCTCGGCGGGCCAAGAGCTCCCATAGAACAACGAGAAAATAGAGAACATGTTCTCCATTTTCTCGACGAGTTCCTCGGCGGCTCCATCGGGCCGAAAGTGTACAGACGACAGAGTTTCTCGGCAGAATCCGGCTCTGACCGAGTTTCTCGCCGAATTCTGCCGAGAAACTCTGTCGTGTGTACGAGGCCTCACTCTTTAACAGCCAAAAATGTGTTGCAGTGTCCTCACTGATGGCAACTTGGTGCAAAAGCTCTTCCTTATATTTTATGATCTGCTGTTTTATGCTGTTTGGGGAGATCCTCTGCATGGGTCTTCTGTGGCATTTAGAAAGAAACCAAAAGACTGGCTGTTTAGATGTGGATGCTGGTGGTGGTGCTTCTTCCACTTCCTGTGATAGTTCTTCCACCACATCATCTTCTTCAGACAATTCCTCATGTTGTGTGTGTGTGTGTGTGTGGCGATGTGGATTTTCTTGCTTTATACTCCTCTGCCCTTTTAAGCAGTTCCAGAATATTCTCATCCGCCACATCAACAAGGGTTTTACAGATGATAGGGTTGACAAAACAAGCAGCTGCTGCAAGTGGAGAGAACATTTTGTCAGTTGAATCTATAAATGAAGGAAAACATTGATTCACGCTCCCTTTCATTCTCTGTGCAATTGTAGCAAGGTCTTGGTAGCTAGTGTTCTGCTTAACCACTTAACGACCGCCTCCTGCATATATACGTCAGCAGAATGGCACGGCTGGGCAGATGCACGTACAGGTACGTCCTGTACATCTACCCAGCCATGGGTCGTGGGCGCGTGCCTGCGGCGCGCGCCCACGACCCGGTCTGAAGCACCGGGACCGGGACCCGCGGACCCGATCGCCGCTGGGGTCCCGCGATCGGTCCCCGGAGCTGAAGAACGGGGAGAGCCGCATGTAAACACGGCTTTCCCGTGCTTCACTGTGGCGGCTGCATCGATCGTGTCATCCCCTTTATAGGGAGACACAATCAATGACGTCACTCCTACAGCCACACCCCCCTACAGTTGTAAACACACACTAGGTGAAACATAACTCCTTCAGCGCCCCCCTGTGGTTAACTTCTAGGCCCCATACTCACGAGCAAACATGTCTGCTGAAACTGGCCCGCAGGCCAGTTTCAGCAGACATGTTTGGTCGTGTGTGGGCGCGAGCGGGCCGAATTCCAGCAAACATTTGCCCGCCGGGCCTTTTCCCAGCAGACAAATATTCCTGGACTTGTTTTAAAACAGCCCGCTGGAATTCTGCCCGCTCGGACATGTACGGTCGTCAGTACAGACCTACCGTACATGTCCAGGCGCCCGCCGTCCCTCGCATGCGTCGAATGACTTCGACGCATGCGTGGAAGCATTTTAAAGGCGGGCCGCGCACGTCGCCGCGTCATTGTCGCGGCGACACCGCGTCATCGACGCGGCGACACCGCGGACACGCCCCGCGTATTGTTTACGCGCGGACTTCTGTACGATGGTGTGTACAACCATCGTACAGAAGCCCTCTGGCAGACATGTATGGTGAAAACGGTCCGACGGACCGCTTTCACCATACATGTTTGTCCGTGTGTACCCGGCCCTAAACTGCAACTGTCATTTCCACAATAAACAATGCATTTCAAATGCATTTTTTGCTGTGAAAATGACAATGGTTCCAAAAATGTGTCAAAATTGTCCGAATTATCTGCCATAATGTCGCAGTCACAAAAAAAAATCGCTGATCGCCGCCATTAGTAGTAAAAAAGAAAAAATTTATAAAAATGCAATAAAACTATCCCCTATTTTGTAAACGCTATAAATTTTGCGTAAACCAACCGATAAACGCTTATTGCAATTTTTTTTACCAAAAATATGTAGAAGAATACGTATCGGCCTAAACTGAGGAAAAAAAACAATTATTTTATATATTTTTGGGGGATATTTATTATAGCAAAAAGTAAAAAATATTGAATTTTTTTCAAAATGGTTGCTCTATTTTTGTTTATAGCGCAAAAAAATAAAAACCGCAGAGGTGATCAAATAGCACCAAAATAAAGCTCTATTTGTGGGAAAAAAAGGACGCCAATCTTGTTTGGGAGCCACGTCGCACGACCGCGTAATTGTCAGTTAAAGCGACGCAGTGCCGAATCGCAAAAAGGTACCTGGTCCTTTACCTGCACTTTGGTCCGGGGCTTAAGTGATTAAAGTCCTCATGATGGCTGAGCAGATCAAAGAGGGCAGGGACAGCCAGGGACATGGACATATTGTCACTCTGGAGGGTTTTAGTATGTTCTGCAAAAGGCAGCAGTAGGTAATGCAAAGCTTTTGCCCTATACTAGGGAGCAAGATGTCCCATCCCATGTTGTTTGCAATTTGGCAGACCAATTCTTTCAGTTTGAGGAGTCTTGCGATCATGTTGAATGTACTTGTCCAGCATGTGAGGCAGTCATTTAAAATAATAAGGCCACAATGCTCCAATAGCTTTTGTGTTGCAATTGAAGACTTGCGGAAGAGGTTCGCTATTGATCTTGCTTTATCCAGCATTCTCTTCACACATGCCTCCTTCTGCACCATGTTGACCACAAGTTGCAAGGTATGCACCATACATGGTGTCCGGTCCATGTTGATCTGTTGGTAACCTAATAAGTGGAACACAGCCAAATAAGCATAACGTATAGAAAAGGTTTCTGTTCCCTTCTATTGTTAACACTTAACATCTTATGGAAATTATTTTACAGTACACAAGACTACAAATAAAGTGGAAAAATAACAAATGTGCACCCGTAGAGTAGAGCACATAGCGCCCTCATATCAATCATCTCATATACATGTGATAATTGACTGGTGTCAACCATGTCATCGCGTAAAAGAATAATAACAATGGCTCACCGCAAATCATCAATTTAGGTCTCAGCCTCAGAGTCACTTTCCATCAGGGAGGAGTCTTTCTCACTAGAGTTGGGTGGTACTTCTGATGCTGCTGTGGTTTGTTTAAATGCTTCCACCATATTGCTCCTATTATCTGTTATCACTGTGAGGCCCCATACACACGACCGAGTTTCTCGGCAGAATTCAGCCAGAAACTCGGTCGGAGCTGGATTCTGCCGAGAAACTCGGTCGTGTGTACACTTTTCAGCGAGGAAGCCGACGAGGAACTCGTCGGGCCGAAAAGAGAACATATTTCCTCGTTGTTCAATGAGGAAAGTCGGCCCGCCGAGACCCTCGGCGACTTCCACACTGAACTCGACAAGGAACTCGATGTGTTTGGCACGTTGAGTTCCTCGGTCGTGTGTACGGGGCCTAAGGATTGTCCTCTTTGGTATATCCCACTCTTGCAAGCATTTGTCCACACATTTGATTGACTGTGCAGTGTGTGGGTGGGCTACTTGTTCAAGAGCCAACAATACGTGTTTAGGTTTATGTTGTTCAACACATAAGTAGCATGCACTTATGGCAAGGAATGAAGCTGAGAGTCCTTTTATGGTCCACAAATCAGTGTGTCAGGGACATGGCATGTACAGACGTCCATTAGCAGGTAAAGCCTATGTGCATGCGCAGGAAGAGTGTCGCTAACAGGCTAACGCACATTGGCGCTAACAGGCTAACGCACATTAGCACCAACAGGCTAATGTACATTAGCGCCAAACAGACTAACGCCATTGGTGCTTACAGGCAAGCGCATATTGGCGCTAAACAAGCAAACGTATATGCGAAAATACACGCACACGTTAGCCATTAATGCTGGTGCCAAAATGGCCTATATAAAGACAGCAGCTGCACTAGTGCAGCTGCTGTCTGATCTGCAGCTTACCCTGTTTTCTGATCCTGTGCCTGTATTCAGTATTTGACCCAGCTTTCTGATCATGCTGCTTTCTCCAGTCCTGACCTTTGTCTTGCCTTGACCCTCATTATTGCTGCCTGTCTGCCTGATTTCCTGTTGCCAAACCCAGCTGAACTCTAACCATTCTCTGCCTGCTGTTTATGATAGACTGATCCTCTGTGTATTACCTTGCATGTCTGACTCTACTCCAATCTTCTGCTTTCAGCCTGTATAGCTCCAGTACTGCCGTCCTTCATCTTCAACTTACCTGCATCCACAGCATACCTGCATTCACAGCATACCTGCATCCGCTGTTCCTGCTATCATCTGCTGCTCAGCAATCCATCTGGTCCTGCTACTCATCAGCTGCCACTACCGCTACCAACGGAGGACTTTGCAGGCGCTCTTACCTCACTGTGCTCTCGTGGCCACTGTTGCAACTCCATTGATCCTTGAAGCGTGGCTGTAGGAGAGGTCTCCCTCTACTCGTCAGGCTCTCCCAGACGGTATGTAACACAGTGAAAATAGATACTCTGTGATCAGCAGCCAGTGTCTTTTTGAATTTTTGTTTTTCATCTTTATACTGTTTCTCAATCAGATTGCTTATTTTAATTTTCTTTGTAACAGTCAGCTTCCTATCTACTGTCTCCATCATGCTAACAAAGACCTCATCTTCAGTTATTCTGACTGGTAATCTGGTGCACCCAATCCATCTTGCTATGGCCTCCTCCCTGGGATGTTGTTCCTTAGAGTCAACTTTGTATTTTGAACTACCTAAAAGAGCAGTGGAAATAGTTTGCTGTGGTTGTGCACTGCCACTGGCTTGACTTGGCCCATCATTTGAGGGTTTTCTGTAAATATCTGTGGGGATGACTTAGGGGTAAAATTAAAGTTATTCTGATTTTACGTTCTTTCTCACCCCACACAGTCAGCTCCAAGTTGTCTCTCTATAATATACTAAATGTGTAGCCCTTCCCAGGCCCGGCCTAATGCCCCGTACACACCATGGCCCAGATTCAAGAAGCACTTGCGCCCGCGCAACCATAGGTTGCGCGGCGCAAGTGCTTACTTGCTCCGGTGTAACGAGTGCTCCTGATTCAGGAACCTCGTTACACCGAATGCAGCCTAGGATCTGACAGACATAAGCCTCCTTATGCCTTCACATCCCAGGCTGCATTCTTGTGTTGGCCGCTAGGGGGCGCGGCCATTGTGATCGGCGTATAGTATGCAAATTGCATACTACCACCGATTCACAAAAGTTGCGCGGGCCCTGCGCACGCAAGGTACAGAGTTTCCGTACGGCGACTTTAGCGCAAGGTTGCTCCTGCTATAGCAGGGGCAACCTATGCTAAAGTATAGCTGCGCTTCCCGCTCGTGAAATTTGAATTTCACGTTGTTTACGTAAGTGATTCGTGAATGGCGCTGGACGCCATTCACGTTCACTTAGAAGCAAATGACGTCCTTGCGACGTCATTTGCCGCAATGCACGTCGGGAAAGTTCCCCGACGGAGCATGCGCTGTTCGCTCGGCGCGGGAGCGCGCCTAATTTAAATGATTCCCGCCCCCGGCGGGATCATTTACATTAGGCAGCCTTACGCCCGGCTGTTTAGCATATCGCCCGCACAATTTACGGAGCTACTGCTCCGTGAATCGCTGGGCAAATCGAAATATTTGCGTGGGCGCAGAGAAAAATCTTTGCTCTTTGCCCACGCAAATATTGCTCCATTCTACCTGAATCTGGGCCTATCACTTTATGTGATGAAAAAAAACGACATTTTCTGTGAAGTAAAAAATGACGTTTTTGAAACTTCAATTTTCAAAGACGAAGTTGCCTACACACCATCGTTTTTCTCACAATGTTCTAGCAAAGCGAGGTTACGTTCTCACCACTTTTTCCATTGAAGCTTGCTTTATAAGTAGCTTCTGGGCATGCGCGGGTGAAAAAACGTCGTTTTAAACAACGTTTTTTACTACACACGGTCAATTTCTGTGAAGTAAAAGTTGACGTTTTGAAAAACGACACATAAAATCGAAGCATGCTTCAATTTTTTTTGGTAGTTTTTTAGAAGACATAAAACGACGTTTTCCCCCACACACGGTCAATTAAAGTGACGTTTTTAAAAACGTAATTTTTTTTCATCACATAAAGTGATGGTGTGTACAGGGCATTAGGCTTGTAGGTGCCTGTGTTATGCCAAAATTGACAGTGCCCCAGCCCCTCCCAGTGACCACTGACCACATTCTTCTACATATATTTAGAGGAGGAGGCCTGCATAATTGCACTGTTGCACAGTGTGCTCTGGATGGACAGTGTCTGAGGGGAGGGGAGGGGAGGCCTCAGTCCTGCTGTACCACAATACACTGTGCACTGCACTCACACAGTCAAAAATAGAAAAACAATGTTCCCTGATGAAGATCCATTGTTAATCACGCTGCTGTGCCACCACTGAACCTGGGGGAAAAAACACTCCACCTGCAATGAAGGCTAATCTCCATCTGCCTGCTCTATCTGACAATTCTTAAATAGGTAAGGGGTGGGGCCACCTGGTGATGTCACTTAGTGGCACTGCCCCCATCTGATGTCACTGACCCAGCATGCACTGATCAGTGGCTTCACATGGGGGCTGACACCAGGTGACATCGTCAAGTGGCTCTGTCCTTTACCTATTTAACCACTTCCCTACCAGGCCACAGTGAAGTGATGCCGGCAGGAACACTCTCTCCCTCCGGGGGTGTGCAGCGATCGGGCATGAGGCTTGTCCCTCGAGACACAGCCCATCCCCGATCAGTGTAAAATTGTCTCTTTCCCATGTGATCGGCTGTGTCCAATCACAGCAGGTCACATGCACTGTCCCCGTAGGGGCGAGCAGAACAGCATTCGGGGGTGGGCTGAGGCGTGTCACTCTGACACAGCCCAACCCTGATTGAGGTAAAAAGCCTATGAAATTGGCTCTTTACCATGTGACCGGCTATGTCCAATCACAGCCGTTCATAAAGAATGTTAACAAGCTGCCGTAACTATCTGTTACCGGGTTCTCCTCCTCACACACCGATTGTGGGTGAGGAGGAGATTGTGGTAACAGCTAATTACCGCCTACAGTACACACCCATACACACTGATTGCCCCCAGTAATAAAGAGGACTGGTCACTAGCCCATCAGAGTACCTGTCACCAGCCCATCAGAGTACCTGTCACCAGCCCATCTAAGTACCCGAGTATCTGTCACAACCCATCAGAGTACCCAAGTACCTGTCACAACTCCTCAGAGTACCAGAGTACCTGTCACCAGCTCATCAGAGTACCCGAGGAACCTGTCTCCAGCCCAGAGTACCCGAGTACCTATCTGCAGCCCACCAGAGTATCCAAGTTCCTGTCTCTAGCCCAGATTACCTGAGTACCTATTTCCTGCCCATCAGAGTGCCTGAGTACATGTCTCCAGCCAAGAGTACCCAAGTACCTATATCCAGCCCAGCTTACCCGAGTACCTATCTGCAGACCATCAGAGTACCTGAGTACCTGTCTACATCCCATATTACCCATGTACTTATCTTCAGCGCATAAGAGTACCCGAGTACCTCTCTCCAGCCCAATAGAGTACCCGAGTACCTATCTGCCTTCTATCAGAGTATCCAAGTACCTATCCGCAGGCCATCAGATTACCCGAGTACCTGTCTGCAGCCCATGCTTGGAAAATATACGTTGGGGTGTTTGCTTTCCAAAATGGGATAATAAAAAGGGGTGATTTGGGGGGTATTTGTACTGTCCTGGCATTTCAGGGCCTCAAGAAATGAGATATGTAAGGCTATCAGTGCATCAGGTATGTTAAATTATTAAAGATTGGCACCCTAGCTTGTAGACTCTATAACTTTCACACAAACTAAATAATATCCACTAATTTGGTTTGTTTTTACCAAAGATATGTATCATTATACATTTTGGCCAAAAATTTATAAACATAAATGTTTTTCTTGCTAAATTTTTTAATTTTATAATAGAAACTAAAAACATTTTTTAAAAATGTTTTTTTTTTTCACTTATATCGCAAAAAATTGAAAACCCAGTGGGGATTAAATACCACCAAAAGAAAGCTCTATTTGTGTGAAAAAAATTATAAAAATGTTGTTTTAAGTAATTGAGTAATTGGCATTCAAAGTGCGAGAGCACTGAAAGCTGAAAATTGGTCTAGGCAGGAAGGGGGTAGAAGTGCCCTGTATTGAAGTTGTTAAAAACTGGCAGATGGCAGAGCAGGCACATTAGCCTTCTTTGTAGACGGGGCATTTTTTTTCTTTTTTGGGTCGTGGTGGACATTACTGTTTTTTTTTATTAAAGGAATTGTCAAAATCTGTGTGTGTGTGTTTATTTCTTTTTGACACTTTTGTGGTGAATGGGTAGAGGTACAATGTACTACATACTTATTTACATGTGGGGTGGGAGCTGGAGGCCTCCTTGTTAACCATTTCCCACCCGGCCACTGCACATATACAGCCGGGTGAGAGCTGCCACCTTCTGAGTGGACGTTCCTGAACATCCTTCAGAAGGATGGGGATCATGCTGCCATGTACCCGCACAGCCATCCACGGACATGCTGCATCTCAGATCAGCAGGAGGGCTCTGTGATTTGCCCTCCTGATCACACGATGACTGTGTCCAATCACAGCCATCGTGTGATGAAAACAGCCTGGAGAGAAAGAGCAACATGCACTGCAGGAGTACTCTGTGATTGACCCTCCTGATCACATGACAGATGTGTCCAATCACAGCCATCATGTAATGTAAGCAGAGAGCCATTGCCAGGCAGTTGGCTCTGCTTCTCCTCACACAGAGTCAGTGAGGAGAAGGAGAGAAGATCTGCGACCTGGGGATCAGTGTGTATGAGCTGTTTTTTTACAACTTTTTACACACTTATCATCCAGCTAGTGTCCCCAAACAGTGAAAACACCAACACCTGTCGCAAATATATCCCAGAAAACATCTGTCCCACTGAACATCTGCCACACTGAACATATGTCCATGATCATCTGTGCACATATGTCGCACATCTGTCTGTGATTAATGGCACACATCTGTCTGTGATCATCTACACACACCTGGCGCATATCTGTCTGTAAACATCTGTACACATCTGTCTGCGATCATCTGGCTCAAATCTGTCCATGATCATCTGCACAAATCTGGCGCACATCTGTCTGTGATCATCTGCGCACATCTGGTGTAAATCAGTCCATGATCATCTGTGCACATCTACCGTAAATCAGTCTGTGACCATCTGCACATATCTGGAACACATCTGCCTGTGATCGTCTGCGCACATCAGTCCATGATCAACTGCAACATCTGGCGCATGTCTGAGATAATCTGGTACATCTATCTGTGATCATCTGCGCACATCTGTCCGTGATCATCTGCCACATCTGTCTGTGAGTATCTGTGCACATATGGTGCACATCTGTCTGTGAGTATCTGTGCACATATGGTGCACATCTGTCCGTGATCATCTGCCACATCTAATTCCATTGTCCTGGTACTCCAGGGCCTTCAAAAATGTGATAGGTACCCAGGAAATGAAATTAGTAATTTATGGGCCAGATCCACATACATGTAGAACGGCGCAGCGTATCAGAGATACACTACGCCGACATACCATGCCTGGCGCATTTTCGAATCCTCATGGGTTTCGCGCCGTAAGTTACGGCGGTGTTGTGTATTTCTGGCGGCGGATTTGAAATTGGGCGGGTTGGGGGCGGGTTTCATTTAAATGAAGCGCGTCCCCGCGCCGAATGAACTGCGCATGCGTTGTCCCGAAAGTTCCCGCCGTGCATTGCGCTAAATGACGTCGCTAGGACGTCATTTTTTTTACTTAGACGTGAGTTATGTCCATCCCTATTCACGGATGACTTACGCAAAAAAAATAAAAAAATTCAAATTTCGAAGCGGGAAGCCGTCGTATCTTGGTTTAAGGGATTCAAACTAAAGATACGACGCGGGAAATTTGAAATTACACCGGCGTATCAGTAGATACGCCGGCGTACTTCGTCTGTGGATCTGGCCCTATGCCTTTAGAATGCCTGATTGTGCTCCCTGCATGTTGGGCCTCTGTATGTGGCCAGGCTGTGTAACAGTCTCACACATGGAGTATTGCCATACTCAGGAGGAGTAGCAGAATGTATTTTGGGGTGTAATTTTTGGTATGTACATGCTATGTGTTAGAAAAATCTTATAATTGGACAACTTTGTATAAACAAAATACGTTTTCACTGTCTTTCCACATTTTCCAAAAATGTGTGGAAAAAATGACATGTTTAAAAGACTCATTATGCCTCTTAGAATATACATTGGGGCGTTTTCCTTCCAAAATGTGGTCATTTTGTGGGTAGTTCCATTGTTGTGGTGCTCCAGGGCCTTCAAAAATGTAATGCAGATACTTTGATAGATGAAAAAACCCTAGCCCATAAACAAATAAATTCTACAATAAAAGGAGGACTTCTTAATGCGCGGTCTGCGGTAAAAAACGCGACAGCCATTTATGACACCTTATTAGAGTATGATTTAGATTACCTGCTAATCACGGAAACCTGGTTCTCTCCTGCTTCCCCGCCCAGACTGGACGAATTGGTCCCGCCTGGGTATAAGCTACTATCTTGTGACCGTAGCTCGGGGAGAGGTGGAGGAACTGCCTGCATATACAAGGCTAAGTTGAAAATTATAAAAACTTGCACGCAGGATTCTTATGCGTCTATGGAGACACTTTTCCTGCAGTGCAACTTGAGCCCTGAAGTAACCATAGGAATGGCAGTGATTTATCATCCTCCTAACGCTAAAGCTAGGTTTGGCGAGGAGATGTGCGAACTCCTAACGACTCAATCCCTGCGATATGCCAAATCTATAGTCTTGGGAGATTTCAATTGCTGGGCTGACGATGTAAATAATTCGGAAGCCCAGCAGTTGATTGCATTTGCAAACTCCATTGGCTATAGCCAAGATGTCATAGGGGCTACTCATAAAGCGGGCCACACCCTGGACTGGCTTTTCCAGTCAGGATGTATAGAGAAAGTATATCCCCCGAAAGAGATTATATGGAGTGATCACAAATTAATATTATTTGATCACAGCCATAAATTTCGCAAAAAGTTACCTCATGTTCCTAATAGGAACAGTATTCCAAAATTTTCGAGAAATCTCACTAAAATATCTGTTAAGGCTTTTAGTAACCACTTCCTGTTGAATATTGATAAGGCATCGTTTGAGTCCACTAAAGTCGCAGCTGAGAAAATTAATTTTTTCAATACGGCTATTACAAAAGCGCTCGACTACTTAGCCCCCCTAAAGAGAAATCATTGCATTAGGCAAGCAAATAATAATCCCCTCTGGTTTACCCAGGTGACCAGAAGTTTAAAATGGAAGTGCAGAGCAGCGGATAAAGCGTGGAGAAAAAATCCGGTGCCCGCCTCCAAGGAGGTATATACCGCAGCCCTGAGGAACTATAAACTAGGGATACAAACTGCCAAAAAGCAGTTTTTTTCTGAAAAAATTGCTAATGCTAAAAATGCAGCAGCTGAACTCTTTAGAGTTGCGAAAAATCTAGCTAATCCAGCATGTAGACAGCCGGAAGAAGAAGCTTCACCAGAGTTTTGTAATATTTTATCAAATTATTTTAATGAAAAGATAGAAATTATTAGGAATAATATCAAAGTACTAGATATTGAGGAATATTGTCCCATCTATGAAGGTACAAGATTCTCTAGTTTTGTGGACGTCTCTACTTTAGATATTCTGAATATCCTCAAGTCTCTTAGAGCCTCGTCCTCATCATTTGATCCTTGCATTGCGCAACTAGTGAAGGACGCCGCAGAGACATTGGCCCCCTTTATTGCAGACATTGTAAATACTTCCTTCTCCACTGGAACAGTGCCGGGTATTCTGAAGCGGGCGGTGATTATTCCCCTGCTGAAGAAAGCTAACCTGGCACGCTCCGTGTTGAGCAATAATCGTCCCATTTCAACTCTACCATTTCTGGCAAAAATCATGGAACGAGCCGCAGTGTGGCAAATTCAGCCCCATCTCGAGTCCAATTCCATTCTTGATGATTTTCAATCTGGATTCCGACCAGGAAGAGGTCCTGAAACCGCCTTGACCAAAGTCCAGGATGATCTACTCTGGGCCCTGGACAGAAATGAGGCTTCGGCCTTGGTATTGCTGGATCTGTCGGCAGCATTCGATACCATCGATCATTCTAGACTGCTTGATCGATTAGGGACTGTGGCAGGCATTGATGGTATAGCATTGGCATGGATGACCTCATTTCTGCTGGACAGGGTTCAGAGAGTAAGGCTGGGACTGCACTGCTCTTCTGATAGTCCCCTGTTCTGTGGAGTCCCTCAAGGGTCGGCGTTATCGCCGCTCCTGTTCAACATCTATCTGAGGCCTCTGCTATATATCATCCGCCGCCACAACCTATCTTTTCATGTCTACGCTGACGACACCCAGTTCTACATTCCTCTGCCCAGGGATGGGGGGGCACAGATAACTCTGGCCACCTGCCTGGAGGAAATTCAAGCCTGGATGGGGGCCAATTATCTTATGCTCAATGGCTCCAAGACTGAGTGCATGGTTTTATGCAATCAGCCATGGTCGGGCGGTTCCCCTACCTGGCCGGACTCGTTTTCATCGGTCCCAGTGCCAGTCACCCAGGTCAGGGATTTGGGAATCATCTTGGACGAGAGATTGACGCTACGACCACAGGTAAACCAGGTGGTGAGTTCTTGTCACTTCCACTTGAAACTCCTGAGGTCGACTTTTCGCTTCATTGAAGAATCGCATAAGATCTCCATGGTCAATGCCATTATTGGAAGTCGATTAGATTATTGTAATGCTTTGTACCTGGGTTTACCCAATAACATCATGCACAAATTACAGCTTATTCAGAATGCCGCTGCGAGGCTACTCACGGGTGTTGGTCGTCGTGACCACATCACGCCATCGCTGAGAGCCCTGCATTGGCTACCCGTGAAGGAACGGGTTCTGTTTAAGACTGGATGCATGGTGCACAGGGCTACCCATGGCAAGGGGCCAGTGTACCTGCAGGAAAAATTCACCAAGTATGTGCCCAACCGTACCTTAAGGTCGGCTAATTTGAAAACTTTGGTGATTCCTAAATTTCGTAAGAAAAAATGCGGAGGGAGGACGAGTGCGGTCCAGGGAGCACAGTTTTGGAACTCCCTGCCTCTAAAATTAAGGCTTGAGAATGATCTTTTTAAGTTCAGGAAGCTTTTAAAAACTGAGCTTTTCAGTCTAGCCTATGGAATTACATAGGTTTTTATAGTTCTTTGATCTGCTACTATTTTAAATTTGATCTGTTCCGCTGCCTGTGTGTGTTTTTTTGGTTGTTGCTGTATTGTTGTTCTCGGCGCATCGAGGCCTACGGGTAACTGACTGCGTTTTGTACTTTTTTGTACTTTTAAGAATTTTAATAAATAAATAAATAAATAATAGGTAATTAGGAAACAAAATGTGTACTTTGTGCTCCTAGAACACGTGACGGTGCTCCCTGCATGTTGGGCCTCTGTATGTGGCCTAATCATGTGGTATTGTTATACTCAGGAGTAGCTGAATATATTTTGAGGTGTAATTGCAAGTTTATCTATGCCATATGTGATAAATAAATTGTTAATATGACAATTTTGTGAAAAAAACTATAACAATTCTTCATTTTCCAAACTATTGTGGGCAAAAAATTGTAACTTCAAAAAACTCACTATGCCTTTTACTAAATACCTTGGACTGTCATATTTACAAAAATGGGTAATTTAGGGGGTATCTGTACTGTCATGACATTTTAGGGCCTCAAGAAATGAGGCCATCAGTACATCAGGATTGATGGATTTTCACTGATAAGTAGCATAGCTTGTAGACTTTCACACAAACATATTATTATACACTTATCAGGATTTATTTTTTACCAAAGACATGTAGCAGAATACATTCTGGCCTAAATTTATGACAGAATTGGATTGTATTGGATTTCTCCTAAAACATAAAGTAGAAAATAAATAATAATAATAAAATAATATTTTTGTATTCAAAAATTTCTCTTATATCTCAACAAAAAAAACCCAGTGGTGAATAAATACCACCAAAAGAAATCTCTATTTGTGTGAACTTAATTTGGGTACAGTGTAGGATCACAAAAAGCTTAAATTTGATCTGGGAAGGAAGGGGGTGAAAATTCCCAGTATTGAGGGGGTTAAAGGGGGATTATAGATTCTGATAAGCCCCTGCCAATACATTTTTTGACTGGACACAAAGTTCCTCTCAATTGGGTTAAATAAATAAAAATATTTTAATATTAAATTTTCTTATATACTTGTGTACATCAATAAATATCTCAAACTTGAAGGAAAAAAGCTGGGACAGCCGCACTCCAAAAAAACTCCTCCTTTAATTAAAAATCACAAAATACATGCCACAGCAAAAAACAGCACAACAAAAGAAAAGCTAGCTAGCAGCTTTTCTTTTGTTGTGCTGTTTTTTGCTGTGGCATGTATTTTGTGATTTTTAATTAAAGGAGGAGTTTTTTTGGAGTGCGGCTGTCCCAGCTTTTTTCCTTCATCCTAACCTGCATTTTGATTGCACTGCCTGCACCCTTGGCTCGGACCACAGGAATCAGATTACCTGGTTCTCTTTGAGCGGTTACCCACTCTCTCAAATATCTCAAACTTGTTAAGGTCTCTAGCTGGTGCAAGCCCTTATTGAGTCTGAGTTTTTGTGAATTTGTGAGTTCTACCCCACTAGGATTAAACATCCCTTCACAGCTTAGCTTTTTCTTTTCCTTGAAGTGCCTTCTCCCCCCTTACTTGCAGCCCCTTGTTTTTTTATTTTCCCTTTCCTGATCTCTTGCCTTAATTATACTGTTTGCCGAATGCAAGTGAATACTCTGTAAGTGCAAGATGTTTTCTTTTAAACACTGGTTTTAAATGTTATTGCACTATGAGTCATGTCCTTTTAACACAAATTACTCCTTGAGTCGAGAGCCTTTTTACTCTAATTCTACTTTGTAGCATTCCAGCCGTAAGTCAACATAAGTAATTTTTTAACCAGGGAGCTGTGTTCCACAGAGGATCAACTTTTGTCAGTGAGGCACATTCTGATTGTTTTTGATGCTCAGCAGGCAGCAGACCCCATTGTTCCACCAATCGCTTGCATTGTGTGCTTGGATAAGTCAGTGAATAATGTAATATCAGTGTAAGGGTCCGATAATTTTGATTTCTTCCTCCCCCTTTGCATGAGTGCCTCCTTCACATGATAAAAGTGAATGCAGGCAATTACCTCATGCAGTACTTTTTCAGGCAAAAAGGGCGGTTTAGAGAGTCTGTGCGCCCTATCCATAACAATTTCCCTCTTGGGCACCTCCGGCAGGAGAGATGCAATAAGCTGCTGGATATGATTGCGCAATTCAGCTTGGGGTATTGTTTCAGCAACCCAGACCTTTTACGTTATTTCTTCTGGAACGATCTTCCAGATCTGCTAATTTTGGTTTAATAGCTGTTAGGTCATTGTGAGCATCTACTAGCTAGTTATGCGCCACTGCAAAGTCTCCCATTTTATTCTCCACACGGTGTACACTTTCTCCCAAATTATCCACCTCCCTTCTAATTTGTGAGACCATGGACATCATATTCTTGTCGAGTGATCCTCCCAGTGACACCAGCATATCTTTCAGTGTTTTGTCTGAGAGAGGCTGTTCCACTGCAAGGTAGTCATCTATGCACTCAATGAATTCACGAGTAGATTCCTCAGATATGTCCCCCTGCCCCCTCTCACCTGCATATTGATGTGCTGGAGACTTCCTGTAGTTGGATTTAACAGGGCTATTACCCAGAGATTCCCCTGTAAGAGGAGAGGCTGCTGCAGCTGGAGTGGGATACAAGCGGATTGCAGTGACGAGAGGGAGAGCGTAACTGATCTAGGCCGGTGCCATCTTTGGGTGAGCATGCTCCAGCAGGCCCGAAGTATGTGGTAAGCTTGCAGGGACCTGAAGGTGGCTTCTATTTCCCCATGGCAATCGGTAGTGCGGCGCTAACTTGCGGGTGCTGGTAAGGCACTTGTGGGCTTTCTGTTGTAGCTTTAACAGGCTTGAAACCGATGTGAGGACCATGAGCTCTCTCCATACGTGGCCATCCTCTTCGGCTGCTGGCTCCACCCCCTCCTCATATGAAATTTTCAAGCACTATTTCAGATTAATGAAGGACTGGATTTATTTCACAGTGTATATGTATATATATATATATATATTGTAAGGTTGGGGGTTGATAGCTCAAGTGGGATATGCAATTTTAAGCGATTCACGCCAGTCCAGAACTATATTTAAGGGCCTGGTAGCCCATTTTTATTAAAGGCAAAAATAAAAGTCCAAACAAAATAATGACTTCAGCCTCCTGGCTCACACATGCATAAGGAAATGCCAAGCCACCTGGCTCTCTTCAGCAGTTGCACCACTGCTCAGCATAAAGCCCTCCTGACGCCTGTCAGCAACCTCAGATTTAGGTCTCTGGGTTTCACAGTGCGCACCTGCACTCTACAGCTCTCTAGCTACTTCCGTGCACACCTGCACTCTCTGAGTTCTCCATTCCAAGCCTGGACTCCTCGGGAGGGTGGAGCCCAGAATGCTGGTCCTGAGTCTGCTATCAGGCCCACACACACCTGCACAACCAGTGTGCTGATCAGCTCTAAAGCCTGAACCCAGGACTGGGGATTTCATCCCACCCGGATCTCTACGAAATCCCCAGGCTCCAGGTCCCAAAGTGGATTTTAGTAAATACAGCGGAAACTGAAAAGCCAGTTTCCTCTTAAACCAGCAAATACCCTGGAGCCCCTCAAACTGCCTGGTTGAGAATCCTGGGTCACCACACCCCTGGGGTACCACACTACTACAATATATATATATATATATATATATATTGTGAACTTTGGGGGTCTTTAAGCTCCGCGAGACAAGTGCGTAAAACCGTGTCAGTAAAGCAAAGGGTCTTTATTGGTGACCAAACAAAACAAAATAAAGCTTTGCTTCAGCATCCAAAACGTCACAACAAAAGTCCTGCTTGTTTCCAGCATAAATGAAAAAAAAGTCTTTCTTCAGAAAAACAACCAAAAGAAAGGCACATACGTTTTTAGTAAGAAGTCCTCCAGACCTTCCCTGCAGACACAGCTTCACTTCCAAACTACTCAAAAGTCCTCTCTGAGCAGCTAGCAGACTTCCATCTTGTCCTCACAGGTGCACTCTCCCAACTCACTCACTCCCTCCAGCATCACTTCCTGCTTCCAGGGTGGTTGTCTGAGAGATTTTAACCCCTTGTGCGCTGGCTTCCAGGGTTTAGGAGTGGAGGCTCCATCCCACCCAAATAACACTTTGGAGCCTCCAAAATTCCAGGCCCCAAACTACTTTATTAATATAGAGAAGACTGCAAGCCAGTCCTCTCTGAATTAGCGCCTGCCTGGAACTTTTCACCCACTTTTGGGTGACCCCCTGAACCTTCTACCTCTATTTAAATGGACCATAGTCCAAACAGTGGTGCCGTATAGCACCTGTCCAGGACCCACCCCCGGTGTCCTGTACATATCCCCCCCCTCTGCCTCAACGCGGAGGTGTTGGAGGCAACAGTAGACACCATACAATGGACTCGGGAGAGGGCATCGGCATTCTGATGCTGTCTCCTGGGTCTGTGCTCTACCATGAAATTGAACTCCTGCAGAGACAGAAACCACCTTGTTACCCTGGCATTGGTGTGTTTGTTCTGTCTCATTCACGTAAGAGGAGCATGGTCTGATATAAGGCGAAACTTCCTACCTAGGAGAAAATAACGTAGGGAGTCCAAAGCCCACTTGATGGCAAGACATTCGCGCTCCACCACCGCATAGTTTTTCTCAGCTGGCGTCAGTTTCCTACTAAGAAAAACTATTGGATGCTCCTCTCCGTTGATTTCTTGAGACAGAACTGCTCCTAGCCCTTCACTTGAGGCATCTGTCTGCACTATAAAATCCTTAGAAAAATCTGGCGCCACAAGCACCGGATCCTGGCAGAGTGCGGTCTTAAGCATTTGAAAAGATTTTTCAGCCTCGGCATTCCATTTAATCATGACCGACTTTCGGCCTTTGGTGAGGTCAGTTAGCGGTGCCGCAATGGTGGCGAAGTTGGGGACAAACCTCCTATAGTACCCAACTAGGCCTAAAAACGCTCTGACCTGTTTCTTTGTTAGGGGGCGGGGCCAGCCCTGTATGGCCTCTACCTTGCTCATTTGGGGCTTCACTAACCCTCTACCTACAATGTATCCTAGGTACTTGGCTTCCTCCACCCCAACCGCACACTTCTCCGGATTGATGGTGAACCCCGCTCTTCTCAAGGAGTCTACCACTGCCTGTACCCGGGGAAGATGGGAATCCCAGTCCGTGCTGAAAATGACTATGTCATCCAGGTAAACGGAGGCATACCGTAGGTGTGGACGTAAAGTTTTGTCCATGGCCCTTTGGAATGTGGCGGGGGCGGAGTGAAGACCAAACGGCATTCTTTTATACTGGAAGTGACCTTCCGGGGTAGAGAAAGCTGTTTTCTCTCTGGCCTCCTTGGTCAGGGGAATCTGCCAGTAACCTTTTGTGAGGTCCAGCGTGGTGATGTACCTGGCAGGACCCAATCTCTCAATCAGCTCATCTACCCGTGGCATGGGGTATGCATCGAACTTGGAGACCTCGTTGAGTTTTCTAAAATCGTTGCAGAAGCGGAGAGTACCATTGGGTTTGGGCACCAACACGATCGGACTGGACCACTCGCTCTGCGACTCTTCGATGACCCCAAGTTCGAGCATCCTTTTAACCTCTCCAGACACTGACACTCTATGAGCTTCTGGGATACGGTAGGGTTTAAGCCGGATTTTCACCTTGGGCTCAGTCACAATGTCATGCTCAATGACGTTGGTGAGCCCTGGCAACCCTGAAAACATGTCCCTATTCCTTTGCAGAAATTCTTTTACTTGCTGGGTTTGGGGCCTAGTTAGGGTAGCCGCAACCTGCACCAGGTCGATCCCTACACGGTCCCCTGACTGTACCGCCACCACCGCGGACACCGGTTCTCTGTCTCTCCAGAGCTTCAACAAATTTATGTGATAAATCTGGTAGGGTTTTCTTTTTCCTGGTTGGTGTACCTTATAGTTTACCTCACCCACTTTCTCTACTACTTCAAATGGACCTTGCCACTTGGCCAAGAACTTGCTCTCCACTGTGGGTATTAGGACAGCTACCCTGTCTCCTACTTGTAACTGTCTCACTTTAGCCGACCGATTATATACCCTTCTTTGGGCATCCTGAGCCTTCTGCATGTGCTCTCTCACCATCGGCATCACTTTAGCC
This sequence comes from Rana temporaria, assembly GCF_905171775.1. Classification (NCBI taxonomy): domain Eukaryota; kingdom Metazoa; phylum Chordata; class Amphibia; order Anura; family Ranidae; genus Rana; species Rana temporaria. The sequence goes on along the minus strand of NC_053491.1, from coordinate 123,929,148 downwards.
ACCCTTTCTCGCATTTGAGAAATATGCTCTACCACGGTTTTGTGCGGGGAGGACTCACTTTCCCACGTTTCCTTTACCAGATCAAGCAACCCCCGGGGCCTTCGTCCGTACACTAGCTCAAATGGCGAGAAACCCGTGGATGCCTGTGGTACCTCCCGGATAGCGAACAACAGGGCAGGGAGTAACATGTCCCAATCTTTCCCGTCTTTCTGGACCACTCTTTTTAACATGGACTTTAGAGTTTTGTTAAACCTCTCAACTAGGCCATCGGTCTGCGGGTGATAGACGGACGTCCGCAACTGCTTAATCTGAAACAGCCTGCACAAGTCCGCCATCACCTTTGACATAAAAGGGGTGCCCTGATCCGTTAGTATTTCCTTGGGGAACCCAGTACGTGAGAACATTTGAAATAACTCCCGGGCAATGGCCTTAGAGGACGTTTTTCTCAATGGGACTGCTTCTGGGTATCTAGTGGCGTAGTCTAGGATGACCAATATGTATTGGTACCCCCTTGCCGACTTTACCAGGGGTCCCACAAGATCCATAGCGATCCGCTCAAATGGGACCTCAATAATTGGCAAGGGTACTAGGGGGTTTCTATAGCGGGGCACTGGGGCAGTTATCTGGCAAACAGGACAAGACTCACAATATCTTTTAACCTCAGCCTTCACCCCTGGCCAGTAAAACCGATCGGTTATCCTGGCCTCCGTTTTCTCCGCCCCCAGGTGTCCTCCCAGTGCGTCGTTGTGGGCTAGATCAAGGAGCATCCGCCTATACGGTTGAGGGACCAGCAACTGCTCTATGGGTTCCCCTCGGCTCTCAGCCACACGATAGACTAGGTCCCCCTTCAACGCAAAATGAGGAAACCTCTGATCTGCACCTGGTATTTGTGAAACCCCATCAATGACAGAAACCTGCTCTCGAGCGTTCACTAAGGTAGGATCCTGTAACTGGGCGGTGCCAAACGCACCCCTGGGTACATCCAGGTCTGGATGCACTGGCCTTGGGGATGTTTCCCCCTCACCCTCCTCAATCGGGGAGAGCTCCTCGTCATCCTCCCCCAGCATGACTTGTAATGGGGAGACTCCCCCCCCCTCAGAGTTCAACTCGGTTTTGAGACCTGACACAGGACCACTATTATTAGAACTAAGATTCTCTGCAACGTCATTATCACCAACAGGTATTTCCACATTAGAGGGGTGTGTTGTGGAGGTTTCAGGCCCGGATCCCCCGGACTCTGTCCCTTCCAAGCTCAGTGTCCCCAGTTCTCCTGGCAGACCCGTCTGTACCTGGTCCCATAGTTCCAAAAATAGTGGACAGTCCCGCCCCACTCATGTATCAAGCTTTTTACCACCCCAACCTCCTGGGTAACCGAGGTATGGCCATAGGACACAGTTACCGGGACCAAGGGGTACTCCTTGGTGTCCCCATGGATACATACTACCCGTAGAGTCTTAGTTACTGGGCCTATCCTCCCAAGCACCCTGGCATGTACGAGTGTGACCATGCTGCCGGAGTCCAGTAGAGCCCTGGCAGGAAGGTGGTTCACCCACACTTCGCACTCAAACCGTCCTGCAGCCAGGTCAAGATGAGTGGTACACACACTTTGCACATAGAAGGAGCTTCTCCGACCAGTTCCGCACTCCATAGGCTCCTCCTGCAGTGGGCATTGTGCCCGGGTATGCCCCCAGGACCGACATCGCCAACATTGTATGTCTCCCATCTTTGGTACAGGAACCGACCTCCGTGGTTCTAGGGCAGATGGTGTAAACCTGCGGACGCCAACATCTGGCAAGGCTTCTCTCCTCAGGTTGGTGACTGGTCTGGGTGTCCTTGGCGTGGGTTCTCGACGCTTGGTAGGCCCAAGCAGGTCCTCCACCACGGTATACCGTTCAACCAGCTCGACCAGCTGGTCAGCATTAGTAGGGTTTCCATGGCTTACCCAGCGCTGTAGGTCATCTTGTAGGGACCGTAGGTACCGGTCCATCACCACTCGTTCCACCATTTGTGGACCTGACAACTTTTCTGGCTGCAGCCATTTTTTAACCAACTGAATTAGTTCATGCATTTGGGACCTGGGGGGTTGGTCAGGTTTGTACCGCCAGCGATGCACCCTTTGAGCCCGGACAGCTGTGGTCACTCCCAGGCGGGCCAGGATCTCGGTTTTTAGACGCTCATAGTCCCTGATGTGCTCAGCTGGGAGGTCAAAATAGGCTTTTTGCGGGTCACCAGTGAGGAAAGGGGAGATAATGCCAGCCCATTGGTCCCGGGGCCACCCCTCTCTCTCTGCTATCCTTTCAAAGGTGGTGAGAAAGGCTTCCACGTCATCGCTGGGCGTTAGTTTTTGCAAAAAATGGCTGGCCCTCACAGACACTGGGTTGCTAGTGGCAACGACCGCTTGCACTTGTCCCTGAGCCAGCTGCTGTACGGCCTCCTGCAAGGCAGCCACCTGTGCTTGAGTGGACTCCTGCTGGGCCGTAAACTGGGCGGATAGTTGCCGTGTATTTTCCTGCTGCGCAGCTATAGCCTGTGCCAGGGCCTGCTGCTGCTGAGCCATCGCTTCCTCATGGCGACGGTTTGACTCTGCTGACGCTTGCTGTTGGGCCACAGTGGCTTGCTGCTGGGTCACAGTGGCTTGTGCCAAAGCCTTAACGACCTCTTTCATGCCTTTGTCTGCTGTTTGTAATGCCTGGGCAGACTTCACCCAAGACATGCCATAAGTATACTGTCTCTTTAAATGTCAGTTTTAAACGGTTTTTGCGCCTGCAAATGCACTTTGCCCGCATTCGACACCAGTTGTGAACTTTGGGGGTCTTTAAGCTCCGCGAGACAAGTGCGTAAAACCGTGTCAGTAAAGCAAAGGGTCTTTATTGGTGACCAAACAAAACAAAATAAAGCTTTTCTTCAGCATCCAAAACGTCACAACAAAAGTCCTGCTTGTTTCCAGCATAAATGAAAAAAAAGTCTTTCTTCAGAAAAACAACCAAAAGAAAGGCACATACGTTTTTAGTAAGAAGTCCTCCAGACCTTCCCTGCAGACACAGCTTCACTTCCAAACTACTCAAAAGTCCTCTCTGAGCAGCTAGCAGACTTCCATCTTGTCCTCACAGGTGCACTCTCCCAACTCACTCACTCCCTCCAGCATCACTTCCAGGGTGGTTGTCTGAGAGATTTTAACCCCTTGTGCGCTGGCTTCCAGGGTTTAGGAGTGGAGGCTCCATCCCACCCAAATAACACTTTGGAGCCTCCAAAATTCCAGGCCCCAAACTACTTTATTAAGATAGAGAAGACTGCAAGCCAGTCCTCTCTGAATTAGCGCCTGCCTGGAACTTTTCACCCACTTTTGGGTGACCCCCTGAACCTTCTACCTCTATTTAAATGGACCATAGTCCAAACAGTGGTGCCGTATAGCACCCGTCCAGGACCCACCCCCGGTGTCCTGTACAATATATATATATATATATATATATATATAAGAATTTGGTATTGTTCATTTTCATTATGGTTTGCACTTTACACTTTAACTCCTATCCACTTGGCACATATTTGCATATGTCTTTTCATTTTGAACACCTAACGTAGTGGATCAAAAGTTTTTTGAATCACAGTGATATACTCAATTGATACTTATATCATTAGATGCAGTATACATGTGTGGTTGGATTGCACGTTTATTTTCATTGTGTACTTTTGGAGACAGTGCACCATTGATACTATATAATATTTGCCAGATCCTAGTATTCAAGGAACACGCTAGTGCAGCAGTCTCAACATTAGTGTGGCTAAGCGCAACCCTCAGGAATCTTTATTAGTTATATAAAATAATTGTTGAGTCTTATGAAAGCACAATTAATGCAGGTGTGCTTACACTCCACTCTTCTGTGACTTTGGACAAAACCATCATTGGAAAAAATCTTCACCGGCAGCAAAGATTTTTTTTAATACAAGATACTTGGCTAATGTGGATTAGAAAAAAAATACAGATGGGTGTTTGACTACAAGAAATACGCGCAAAAGAAATAAAATGTCACCCCTTGAAACAAAACTTAATTTCTCTTTGAAGGAAAACTTTGCAAAAAGAAAATGGTGTGGACAGAACAGCAGCAAAAAAAAAGATAGAAAAACACCAAATAATAGCAACAACAGAAAAGCAGAAAGGGAGTTAGTTGCCTAAAGAGCTAGCAATCAGAATTAAAGTTAATTTTCCTAACTCATCCTAATATCTCCCTATGCAGCTTGTGAGCTTCAAATCCATTGACATTGTGGCTGTTCTGTTCCCAGCCTTTTATAATGAGAGGGCTGCCTTATCCATACAGCCTTGTATTGGTCCTTCTGAGGCCTTGTACACACGGCCAGACATGTCCGATGAAAACGGTCCGCGGACCGTTTTCATCGGACATGTCTGCTGGGAGGTTTTGGTCTGATGTGTGTACACACCATCAGACCAAAATCCCTGCGGACAGAGAACGCGGTGACGTATACGACATCGACGTTCTCTGACGCGGAAGTTCAATGCTTCCACTCAATCAATTTGACGCATGCGCGGGATTTCGGGCCGCTGGTTATACGTCATAACCAGCAGACATGTCCGATGAGTCATACTGACCATCGCACATGTCCGACGGACATGGTTCCAGCGGACAAGTTTCTTAGCATGCTAAGAAACTTTTGTCCACTGGAAACCTGTCCGCTAGCCCAGGAATCTGGTCCGGTAGGCCCTACACACGGTCGGACATGTCCGTGGAAACTGGTCCGCGGACCAGTTTCAGCAGACATGTTCGGTCGTGTGTACGAGGCCTGAGACCGCTGGCCATAGTTTAAAAGCCATGCAGTGTATTATAATTAAAACAATGTGGTCAAATCTTGACAAAAAATGCCTGGATCCAAAATCTCATACCTACTTGGCATCAACTGTGTTTGTCATTCTTAAACTTGACAAACAATTGTATGCTATTCTTTCAACCCCTAAAATCAATCTTGCTTATAATGATCAAAATTCTGTTTTCATTTTCTCCCAACTCCCTTTCAAAGGCCTGTAATCTTCACCAACTGATCAAATTTGACCTTTTAGTAGTCCACTTTATTCCAAGCACAGCTCTCAGTTAAATCTCACTTTATTAACACCGTCCTCCTTGGCTTTTCTTTGGAACAAACACAGATCAAGCTTGAAGCCTCTAGACTTTTCCAGCAATCATTTACAGATTACTGCAAGCAGCATGTTTCTCCTTCTGGGTATGCCTGATGCCTTTCTGCTTTACTTTCATATTTTTCTTTAAAAATATATTTGTTTATCATATTCAACTCCTTTGCCACTGAGGCCTCTAAAAGACTTTGCTATTAAACAGTCTGATGCAAAATTAGCTGACCACTAAATCTTAAAATGGCAATTTTTTTCAGCAAGATTTAAAAAGTATTCTTATACTGTATATGTTGATGCTACAGCTTGAGCAAGCTACACTACATATACTCATTGTCACACATACTTTTTTGCAGCTTATGTAAGTTGTATCATTCTCACAGTCTATTAAAAAGAGATGATGTCCGAGTTCATGGTGATGTTCACTTTGAACTCTAGCTGTTTACACTTCGGTGAACCAACCTACTAACTTGTCTGGTTACCTGCTGCAACAAACCTCCAGCTGTGTAGGTAATCATTCATTACTGGAGGTATTATTACTGTCACTAATGAATGACAATTTCCTATTCTGAGCTGTGGTTGCTAGCTTCCTAGCAGCTAATGTTGTATCCGGGGCGTCCCATTCAGCTAAATGTAAACAGTACAGATGAAGTGCCATAGGCTAAATATGATCATGTGGCCATAGTTGATCAATGACATCAGCAAGCATCCCTGGCCTTTTTGTTTGCATTCAGCAGGCAGCTGGGCAATTTCTGACAAGTGAATGAATGAGGCTGTGAATGTGTCATTAGTTGCTAGGATGCCAGCATTTTTTTTTAAAGACAGTGTCATAATAAAAAAAAAAAAAAATGTAAAGTGCCCCGTCCCGACCAACTTGCGCGCAAAAGCATACTCTTATGAAAACGGTGTTCAAATCACACATGTGAGGTATTGCCATGACCGTTAGAGCAAGAGCAATAATCCTAGCCCTAGACCTCCTCTGTAACTCAAAACTGGTAACCTGTAGACATTTTTTAACGTAGCTTATTGAGATTTTTAAGGGTAAATGTTTGTCGCCATTCCACAAGTCGGCACAATTTTGAAGTGTGACATGTTGGGTATATATTTATTTTGCGTAACATTATCTGTCACAATATAAGGAATATTTTCCATATAAGGAACATTTTCTGCCTTTACTCATCTTAGCACCTCCCATGGCATCAGTACAACAAAGATGAACAACAAAGATTTTCATGTAAAAGATGTCATTTCTTAAAGCGGATCTCCCGCGACTTAATCGTTTTTTTTTTATTGCAAATTAAAATGTGTATTAGCACTGCTGTGCTAAACTCACGTTTCTGGTTTTCGTCCGCCCCTCCGCTGTTATTTCATCCAGAATAAAAACTTTTATTCTCGTTCGCGTCCCGTGGCCATCTTGGCTTTGGGCGCTCGATTCCAACAAGGAGCTACTTCCTATTTGCGGTGGATGCTGTCCCAGCATCCACCGCTCGATCTTGTGCATGCGCACTGGCAAATGTGCCCGGCGGCATGAGCGTCTGTGCTGTAATAGAGAAGTTTAAAACGCCCGCCCCTTCCTTTGTTTACATCCGCGTCACATCCTCCAAAATGAAGTCGCGCGATGTTTGATATCAGCAGAATATTACGAGCTCTAACAATAGCTCCCAGCAGGCATAGCGCGGCGCAGGAAACGCCAGAAAACCCGTCTAAAACCCAAGGGGGGGCAGACCGGAACCAAGGCTCAAATATAAAGTACACATATGATAATTAAAATGTAAATAGCCGATTCAGGGTTAGTTTGGAGCGGTAATAATATGGAGGTATAGTGTAAATGAGGGTGGAGATCCGCTTTAAAGTGGATGTAAACCCACTCTCATCCTTTCTAAACTACTGCCATAGTGCTGATCATTTACCTGTCAAATGTCTCCCCTTTGTCTGTTATAAGAACTGAAAAACTGCCCAACCTCACTGTGCCCAACCACACTGTGCCCATTGCAGCCTCACTGTGCCAGAGTCAGTGTACCTGAAATTATTGACAGGCTGCGGGCGTCCATTCATTGTTTAAAAGTCGCGGTCTCCTCCTGGTCCCTTCCGTGATAGGCGTTTCTCAGCAGACACAGTTCCGCCTATTATGGACATTCTCTCATCCTCGGACTCAGTTTCCCAGCAGACAGAGTCCGAGGATGAGAGAATGTCCGTCATAGGCGGAACTGTGGCTGCTGAGAAACGCCTATTATGGAAGGGAACAGGAGGAGACCGCGACTTTTAAACAATGGACGCCCGCAGCCTGTCAATAATTTCAGGTACACTGACGCGAGTATAAGCCGTGGGGGCATTTTCAGCCTTAAAAAAAGGGCTCAAAAACTCGGCTTATACTCAAGTATAATTAACAAAAGGAAGTATTCAGCGCTGGAAATATAAATGTAAATAAAAATATTGCTAGCCAGCACACAAATTCAAACAAACTTCCCAAAGGTAACATATACAGTGAAACAGTGCAGCGCAAAAATAAATAATATTAAAATAATACAAAATAGAAAAAGTCCATATATGAAAGTGTAGAGGAGAAATCCATATAAATTTCATTAAGTAGTGCAGGTTCAGGACAAGTGACCAGATAGAGATCCTCCACCAAGAAGTAAAGATGGCCTCTCACCTCAAAAATTCGACCTTCAAAAGGTCACAAAGCATGGTAATCGATCTCAGGTCCTAGTATTATCGGTCAGAGGATCGCTTGACAACTCCAGATAACAATGATAGGCCCATAGATGACAGCAATGATGGACATATGGAATAAGAAGGGAGAGAGATCTAATGCTCTCTGTAGCAAAAAAATATTTATTTAAAAAACAATATCAGTACACTCACATGTGTCAGCACTCACAGCCGAGTGCAGGCTCACAGACGGAAGACACTGACAAGTGTATACAGCGGCGATCGCGGGTGACTTCATATGCAACTCCTCCCCCTCGTACGCGTTACGTCCCAAGGGCGAGACTTCCTCAGCGTAGGGCAAAGAGAGCATTAGATCTCTCTCCCTTCTTATTCCATATGTCCATCATTGCTGTCATCTATGGGCCTATCATTTTTATCTGGAGTTGTCAAGCGATCCTCTGACCGATAATACTAGGACCTGAGATTGATTACCATGCTTTGTGATCTTTTGAAGGTCGAATTTATGAGGTGAGAGGCCATCTTTACTTCTTGGTGGAGGATCTCTATCTGGTCACTTGTCCTGAACCTGCACTACTTAATGAAATTTATAAAGATTTCTCCTCTACACTTTTATATATGGACTTTTTCTATTTTGTATTATTTTAATATTATTTATTTTTGCGCTGCACTGTTTCACTGTATATTATACTCGAGTATATACAGTATCTGTGAAAGGCGTGAATGTTCCAAAATAAATACATGTTTTTTCTCCAACATCTTGCCCATTTTAAAGAATAGGGAAGACAATGCTGTTTCTACCTGTCCTGAGCTCCCTCTCTTCCCACATTAAGCTAGTGGAGTCCAAACTGCCAGTGCATGTTGACTGTGAGTGTAAAAAGTCCTTGTTTTTTTTTTTTTTTTTTAATAGACCTAAGCATTGGAATGCCTCTATATAGCTTTCTCCTTTTATTGTCTCATTATAGGGCATTCTAGGAGGGCTTTCCTCCTTTTTGCTGCAGTACACTATCCAGCTTACATTTTTGTGGTCTTTCACTTTTCAAACAGGCAGGGGCGGGCTGGGCCAGGGGGCAGAGATGCGTTTTCCCCCTGGGCTGCTCTGATGTGCTCTGCAAAGGCTGCCTTGTCGCCAGTTTAAACCGCACATGCACAGTTTTTGAGCTGGCCGAGTGTGGCAGCTATATCCAGCACTGTGAGCAGCAATGTCTTCTCTGTCTCACAGCCGACAGTATGTGTTACAGAGCCCAGCCCCTCTCTCCTCCACACAATTGGCTGGCAGAGGCTGCTCTCTCTTTCCTCACCCACACTCCGGCCAGCCTGTGTGCTGTCTGTGAAGAGGATGTGTGGGCGGGAAGTTCAATCTGAGCAGTCGGCTTGAATGCATTGAGTCTCCTGGGACCATACAAGTAAGTGAGCTTCTCCTCCCTCCCCCTCTCTGCAGCTAATTTTTTTTTCTAGCAGCCTGTGACAGACACTACCCTGCCCTCCTAGGTGTTATGATTTGGGCTCACACTGATATCCTGCAGTTTGTCTTCCTGCATGTTGCCCCTGGTACCATAGTGGTTGCACAATTTTACTGCATGTTCTGAAAGTGCACAAAATGTCCTGCATGCTCCATCTTTGGTGCAATTCCAGAAAATGCAGCAAAAATGTGCAACCTGAGGGACATGAAAAACTGCCAGTACACCAGTGTGAGCCCAAAGGCTTGTATTCACTTGCAGCAGACACTGTCACTTCACTGAAAGGTGACAGGCATAGGAGTTAAAATCACATTTCATCCCTGCCTGTTTTAACCCCCTAAATGCCAATTCCTCCAGGTAATGGCACAGTTCACTTTAAACTCCACCTTGTTTCCATTACTATCAACAGGTATTAGATGTGTCCTCACCTTATTGTTTGCACATCTAATACCTAAAGCGTTCTGGAAATAAGGTGGAGTAAAAAGTAAATTTCTACACCCAAGTGGAGCACCCCTTTCAGAATATTTAAGGTTATTATTAAACCCAAAGGCCCAGATTCTCATAAGACTTACGAAGGCGCAGCGCCATGTACGCGGTCGTAAGTCCTAATCTGAGCCGTCGTATCTATGCGACTGATTCTTAGAATCAGTTACACATAGATATCCATTAGATCCGACAGGCGTAAGTCTCTTACGCCGTCGGATCTAAACTGCAATTTTTTTTTGACCGCTAGGTGGCGATTACGTCGGATTCCCATTAAAACAGAAAAAAAATATTGCGCATGCCAAAATGAAAACAAATGTGTAAAAAGCTGCGTCTCAAAAATGTCATATAACATCAAACATGCAAATACAAAACAGGGGAGTCGCGCTAAATTGTGCAAAGTAATTGATGGACACCTATATGGCGTGAACACAATCCTGATTAAAAAATAGGTGCAATGCATCAAAAAAACAGTCCAGAGCAAAAACTCAAAATAGGTAATTGAAAGAGGAGTGAAAAATGAACACAGTCCAATATAAAGTAAACAGGAGAGCAGTGAGTCCCAAGTGTGCAAAATGAATCCACAACGTTGTGATTACTGACGAAACAGGAGACCTCCACCCACGAGAAACACTGACCCTTACCAGAAATAAGATCATAAATAGCAAAATTGAAAAGACCTCCACTGTCCACAGCAGGAACGAGTTCAAGCATCCATCCAATGGTATTAAAATGAGCAATGAGTTAATCCCCCAATTGATCACCAGATATAGGAACTCCAGGATATGCAAAGAAATCAGGGAGAGCTCATAGCGTAAAACCGTATGGTAACTTATTAGATAAAAAACAGATTGTGCACTTACATAAATCCAATAAAAACAAGCATAAAATAACAGCCGGCCGGCCTGGTTTGGAGCGTGTGCCTGTGTCTTCCGGGTCTTCACACGTACAACGCGGTGACGTCAGGTTACGTCAGGTGTTTCTATCAGGCCTATCAGGGTTTTACAAATGTGGCAGGTGTCAGAGCTGTGCTCTGAATGGTTGTATTTCCAAAAGGACCACTGGGTTCAGCTCTAGCTGTACTCTTAAAAATGTTAGCATCAAGCCCTTTATCACCTGCTCTACAGTGGGTGTCATCTATATGTTAATGTGCCCTTGTGGTCTTCAATATGTGGGCAGGACCAAACGCCCCCTACATATACGGCTCAACGAACATATTGCGAACATATGGAGTGGTTTTACTGAACACTCTGTCTCAAAACATTACTTGATCGCTCACGGTAAAAATCCCAAAGACACTGTATTTCTGGGTATAGATAAATTTACTGCCCACTGGAGGGGGAGTGACTTGGTAAGAAGCATCTCCAGATCTGAAATGTCTTGGATCCATAAATTAAAATGCTACACTCCCCACGGGCTCAACATTGAGGTTGATGTGAACTGCTTTATCGATAACTCATAAATTACCTTGTGATATATGCTCTTTACATTTGGTTCTATGTTTCCAGCATAGCCCTTTTGTTATCACGATCAGAGGTTCAATTCTTTTGGGCCGTGTATCCATATTGTCAATGTATAGCAATGTTGTTCTTCATAGCATTTTTTGACATCCACTGTATTTTAGACAATTTTTAAAATTATGGGTGCCTGTTACGATATTTTGCTAAAATTAATGTCGGTGACTCGAGATGGGTTCATTCAGGTGCACATCTTATTTTTTTTAAACGTTCCCTTTTTTGTCTTTTCTAAGTCCCAGTTTTTTATCGGTTTACTTAGCTTTTCTATGGGCCGCCTTACAATTGTAAGCGCTGGACCTATATGATATTGGTTGTCATCTCTAATAGCTTTTCTGGTTGTTATTTTTTCCCCTTTTTTGTGCCGCTAAATAGGGCGCAGTTTAGTTTTTTTTTAGATTGCTGCTAATTCGGCACCCCATTATAGTAATATCCATCCAGCTCTGTTTGCCCTTACTCTAATGGAGACATTGCATTCGCACCTAGTATATGTATTTCTTTTTTCCATCAACCAAGATGGCGGATGTGCGGCTGTCCTGGATCCATCTCGAGGCCAGCCCCTCCCTCTTTGCATTCTTACGCGGTGACTCGGAGCGTCTCCTCATCCCGTGAACAAGTCCCTGTTGAGACGAAATGTCGGGAGGCGCGCTCTGACGTCACCGCGTTGTACGTGTGAGGACCCGGAAGACACAGGCACAAGCTCCAAACCAGGCCGGCCGGCTGTTATTTTATGCTTGTTTTTATTGGATTGATGTAAGTGCACAATCTGTTTTTTATCTAATAAATTACCATACGGTTTTACGCTATGAGCTTTCCCTGATTTCTTTGCATATCCTGGAGTTCCTATACCTGGTGATCAATTGGGGGATTAACTCATTGCTCATTTTAATACCATTGGATGGATGCTTGAACTCGTTCCTGCTGTGGACAGTGGAGGTCTTTTCAATTTTGCTATTTATGATCTTATTTCTGGTAAGGGTCAGTGTTTCTTGTGGGTGGAGGTCTCCTGTTTCGTCAGTAATCACAACGTTGTGGATTCATTTTGCACACTTGGGACTCATTGCTCTCCTGTTTACTTTATATTGGACTGTGTTCATTTTTCACTCCTCTTTCAATTACCTATTTTGAGTTTTTGCTCTGGACGGTTTTTTTGATGCATTGAACCTATTTTTTAATCAGGATTGTGTTCACGCCATATAGGTGTCCATCAATTACTTTGCACAATTTAGCGCGACTCCCCTTTTTTGTATGAGTATGCAAATTAGCTAGATACGCGAATTCTCGAACGTACGCGCGGCCGAGGCAGTAAAGTTACGACGTTTACGTTAGGCTTTTCCCAGCGTAAAGTTGCCCCTGCTATATGAGGCACAGCCAATGTTAAATATGGCCGTCCTTCCCGCATCAAAATTTAAAAAAGTTACGTTGTTTGCGTAAGTCGTCCGTGAATGGGGCTGGACGTAATTTACGTTCACGTCGAAACCAATGACGTCCTTGCGACGTCATTTGGAGCAATGCACACTGGGATATTTTACGGACGGTGCATGCGCTGTTCGTCGCGTGGACGCGCTTCATTTAAATGATACACGCCCCCTACCCGCCGAATTTGAATTCCGCCGCGTGATTTACGCTACGCCGCCGCAACTTTATAGGCAAGTGCTTTGTGAATAAAGCACTTGCCTGAAAAACTTGCTGCGGCATAACGTAAATCGGATATGTTACGCCGCCGCAGAGATACGCCCAGTGGACAAGAATCTGGGCCAAAGGCTGGTTGACTTAGGTCTAGTACACACGAGAGGATTTATCCGCGGAAACGGTCCGGAGGACCGTTTCCGCGGATAAATCCTCTGGCGGATTTTGATCTCATGGTTGTACTAACCATGAGATCAAAATCTGCGCGGAATTCCCTCCGCGGTGACGTGTCGCGCCGTCGCCACGATGATGACGCGGCGACGTGCGCGACGCTATAATATAAGGACTTCCACGCATGCGTCGAATCATTACGACGCATGCGAGGGATGGAATCGGACGGATTGATCCGGTGAGTCTGTACAGACCATCGGATCAATCCGCTGGACTGGATTCCAGCAGATCGATTTCTTAGCATGCTAAAAATGTTTGATCCGCTGGAAAACCATCGGCCCGAAAAATATCTGCGGATAAATATTCGCTGGGTTGTACACACCAGCGGATCTATCCGCTGAAAGTGATCCGCGGATAAATTCCAGCGGATAGATCCTCTCGTGTGTACGGGCCTTAGGCCACCATAGACAGATTGAATTTTCTGCTGAACCAGCAGAATTTCAATCTATCTATGTGCAGAATGTGGTTGTACAGAATTCAATCTATCAATTGACTTCAGTACAACCAGCATGTCTTTTTTTTTTTTTGGCGATCACTGCTGGCTGCTATAGCTGCCAGCAGTGATCACTGTATTCTGATGTCTGGAAAACTTTCACCCCCACAGAGAGTGACCCCTTTGCACTGCCCCCACCGAGAGTGACCACTTTTCACTGCCCCCACATGGAGTGACCCTTTCGCACTGCGGGCAATGTTGGAGCAGTCTCTTTCTCTGTGAAGGAAGTGTCAAGCGGTCTCTCTCTTTCTCTCTCTCCCTGTGCAGGAAGTGTCATGCGGTCTCTCTCTTTCTCTGTGCAGGAAGTGTCAAGCGGTCTCTCTCTTTCTCTCTCTCTGTGCAGGAAGTGTCAAGCGGTCTCTCTCTCTCTCTGTGCAGGAAGTGTCAAGCGGTCTCTCTCTCTCTCTGTGCAGGAAGTGTCAAGCGGTCTCTCTCTTACTGTGCAGGAAGGGGTCAAGCGGTCTCTCTTTCTGTCTCTCTCTGTGCAGGAAGTGTCAAGCGGTCTCGCTCTTTCTCTGTGCAGGAAGTGTCAAGCGGTCTCTCTTTCTCTCTCTCTCTGTGCAGGAAGTGTCAAGCGGTCTCTCTCTTTCTCTGTGCAGGCAGCGTCAAGCGGTCTCTCTCTCTGTGCAGGCAGTGTCAAGCAGTCTCTCTCTCTGTGCAGGAAGTGTCAAGCGATCTCTCTCTCTCTCTCTCTGTGTCCAGGAAGTGTCAAGCAGTCTCTCTCTCTGTGCAGGCAGTGTCAAGCAGTGTCTCTCTCTCTCTGGGAAGGCAGTGTCAAATGGTCTCTCTCTTTTGGGGGCAATATGGAGCAGTCTCCCTCCCTCTCTCTCTCTGTGTGTGGGGAATGTGGTGTAGATGGATGGTGAGCCGATTCGGTGGTGCAATGGGCCACGTGACTGGACTTGCCCCCCAGGCCTAAGGCTGCCAGCCCTCCCCTGCAGTGAAACAGGTATGCTCCTTTCATCTACTGCCATGTCAAATATACTTGTTTGGATGTTTGTTTTTAAGCATATACAATGTTGCATTCATCCTGACCTCTAAAATCATTGGATATGTTTAGAAAAATCTATATCTAAAACCTTTCCAAATACGTTATTGATTAGTGATAGTGTCCCTATGTTTTCGATTCAACCTAGTGAATGCGAGTAAGCTGCCTCTGTTGCCCCTTTCTGGTGATCATTGATTCTCTGTGGGGCTTGGAGCCTGCTTTGGGCTGAGACCCATGTGGTTTGCACCACCAAGCCATTTCCTGTTGGCCTGGACACTTCGTCATGTCTAGGGATGAGCCCGATGATAAGTTTGACTCTAACATCGGGTGTTTGTCTATTCGCCAAACAGCGAACATTATGCAGTGTTAAAGTTAGAAAGCCGCAGAACACCGTTAAAGTCTGTAGGACACTAGTATGAAAAACCAAAAGTCACTTGATGTCAGAAATGGGTGTGGTAATCCGTTTACATCACTGGGTGGCCCTGCGCTCTGCTATATAACAGCTGTCATCACAAAGAGGATTTCGTCGATGGGAGCCTCCCATGGAGGCTGAGTTGTTGCATTTTTTTGTCCATTTGCGCTGTGATTGAAGATGAATGAACATCACGGGACAGTTTTTCTTTTTTAATAAAGGACTTGTTCCAAATTGTCTACTGTCATTTTTAAAATTTTGACACTTTTTTGGGTGAATGAGCAGCGGTACAATGTACCCAATACCCATTCACATAGGGAGAGCCGGGATCTGGGGGTCCTTTTGTTAAAGGGGGCTTCCAGATTCCGATAAGCCCCCTGCCCGCAGACCCCTACAACGACCAGGCAAGGGTTGTGGGGATGAGGTTCTTGTCCCCATCAACATGGGGACAAGGTGCTGTGAGGGGACCCCAAAGCATCTTCCCCGTGTTAAGGGCATGTGGCCTGGTACGATTCAGGAGGGGGGCACTCTCTCATCCCCCTTTTTCCTGTGGCCTGCCAGGTTGCATGCTCGGATAAGGGTCTGGTATGGATTTTGGGAGGGACCCCTACATTTTTGGGAGGGACTCCTACATTTTTTTGTGCAGGGTTCCCCTAAAATCCATACCAGACCTGAAGGGCCTGGTATGGATTTTAGGGGGACCCCCATGCCATTTTTTTAAAACAAATTGAGGCAGGGTTCACCTTAATATCCATACCAGACCTGAAGAGCCTGGTATGGACTGGGCGGAGGAAATCAATGCCGTTTTTTTTTTTATGATTTTTATCTATATTGCCGGGATCAGACAATTCATTAAAGCCACGAGCAGTTTTAAATTACTTTTTTTTCCTTTAGAAATTTAATTTTGCTATGATATTGTTTTTAAAACTTTTTTTTTGCATTGATACATGTCCCCTGAACTTAACATATAGAAAACGAAAAAGTGCAATCAGCGCAAAAAAAATAAAACATTAATAACTAAACCCCCGTATGCAGGCTGAACACTATAGAATTAACACAAAATTCAAATGACAAATTTGCACATTTTTATTTACATATATTTTGGTTAATATTGCGCTGCACTTTTTCTGGTTTATTAACTTGCATATAAGCCTTTAAAATTAGCACTTTTGATTTTTCATGTTCGTGTCCCATAGACTTTAATGGTGTTCGCTTGTTTGTACAAATTTTTGGCTGGTTCGCAGCCGGGGGTGTTCGGCTCATCCCTAGTCATATCCATATCTCTGTAAGTGCAATATATATTTTTTACAAATGTGATATGAAACAATAAGACCATGTATAATTTTGTAAAGTTAATATAAATTTTATTGTGCATTTTTCTTGTTTCCTCATCTAAAACATCATCCACTTCCTTACCCCCTGATGAAGACTTTGTATAAGTTGAAACGTGTGGGTGGATATTGCAATTTATTTTAATTCAATATATTCCTGCTTCCTATGTGCTTAATAGAAATGTCTCAAATATTAGGATTTGAATTGTCTCGACGAGCCGACTTTTAGTTTGTTGTCCATTAAAGAATTTCTACTTTACAATTGAGGAAGACTTTGTATAAGTTGAAACGTGTGGGTGGATATAGCAATTTATTTTAATTCAATATATTCCTGCTTCTTATGTGCTTAATAGAAATGTCTCAAAGATTAGAATGTGAATTGTCTCGACAAGCCAACTTTTAGTTTGTTGTCCAATAAAGAATTTCTACTTTTTTTACAATTTACAACTTTACAATTGTAAATTTCTATTGCTGCAACAAAGTCCCATGTCTATTAGGGATGGAACAGACTTTTTCCCATGATACAATTGCTACTTGTTGTTGGCAATTCTTTTTATTACATTCAGCTGTCAGCGGGGAACCCACATGTTTTTACTACTAAAATACCACATGACTTCATAAAATAACTCAGTGCAGTATTTTAGTAGTGTTTTTTACCACATTTTTTAAGGTGCTGCACACTGCTTTGTGAATGGAGCCCACTTTATCACTGTGGAGGTGATTATATACAATGGCTGGCTGCTGTGATATCACTTTAGGTAAGTGCTGCCAGCCATGGTCTCTGAGCACTGCCATAGCAGTGCAATCCAGACAAATGATGCCATTCGAGATCCCTAATCACCGCCTCACCAGTCAGTGTCCCTGGTTACTGTCACACCAGTCATATTGTCTCTCAGTGACAGCTGGTGCTCAATTTTCTCGGGAGGGGGGCGCCCAGGAAACTTGGGAATAGTGTTGGAAGGGGGGTGAAAGGGGGTGAAAGGGTTTTCAGTCTTGAGGTGTTAAACCTCTCCTACACATAATATATTTATGCTGCATCTACATTAACCTTTCACCACCATTATCATGCACATTTAAACATTACCTCTTCATTTCCATGATGCCGCTGCATGTGACTAGTACATTAACCCCTTCACTTCTTACTTTGTCTGTGTATGACATGAACATTAACATAGCTACTCTACCATTCACAAGCTCTGTATTCAACCCCTTCAGTACTGACATGTTTCTTCATTTTCAGAAAAACTATGGCAAAATATGAGCTCCAAAAAAGATCATATGGGGGTTTTTGTACTATTCTGGTAATTTTTCAGGAAAAACTAAGAAGGAATGAGGGGGGTGGAGTTGCTAATTATGTCAAAATCCATGTAGTTCAATACAAATGCAGTGAGCAAGCCTAATGTAAAATCAATCATTGTCTCCGAGGATGGGAGGCTGTTTTAAAATTGCCACCCCGTTGTGGCCACAGCAGTACAATGCCAGTGGAAGCCACTCTACTTGTGTGCCCACCGTCCTTAACAACCTGACTTTTGCATAAAGGACTGCTTCCATTTCTACCATTCGTCACTACAATATTAATGAAGGTATGGTGAAGGTGTTTCTCATGTGTCTGACTTTGCCTTTATCTGGTCTCCTGTGTAACGACCTTGTGCCTGTTATTTCAATCACATTTCTATCTGCTGCCTAGACCAACCTTTGCCTGTATACTGAGAACTCCTTGGCCTGACACCTGAACTGACTCTGGCCTATTTTTTGACCATGTTTCAGCCTGCCACAGAGTTTGTAGACTCCCCAAATTTCACATAGTCCATAGTATACACTTTTTTTTAAACCAAAGAAATGTATCAGAATACATTTGGCCTACATTTAGATTTTTTTTTTTTTACAGTCTTATAACAGAGACTAAGGCACACTTTTTTTTAAAAAAAAAATATGTTTTTTCCTTTTTTCCTTGTATAAATACCAACAAAGTAAAGCTCTATCTATCAAAAAATGAAATAAAATTTAGTTGGGTATCCTGTTGCTTGGTGGAGTAATTGTCAAAGTATCACAGTGCTGAAAAAATGGCCTGGACAAGAAGGGGCTTTAACATGCAAATCTTCAAATAGATTAAGTAAGAAATAAAATAAAATAATGTTTTTTCAGTTTTCAGTTCCTGCCAAGCCTATAGTCAAATACTGGCTGGGCAGCACCTTTGTTTTTCCAGGTGGACATCAGATGACAAATCCTCCTAGCATGCGCCCCACAGACCACGTTGCAGCACAATCTGTCATACTGTAACTGATCACTGTATCGGGCCGCAGCTGGTATCATGTGATTGCTGTGACCACTCCCAGCAGATCACATGACAGTTGTAAACAATGCATGGCTTTGTTTCATGCCAGTCATTCTGTACAATTGTGTTGCTAGTTGTGATTGGTCAAAGTGTTCACATGGTACAGACACGGCCAATCACAGCCTGTACCATATGATTAGCTGTGGCCAATCCCAGCTAGCAACAGCTAATTGCAACAATATACACTGAATTAATCAATTTCAGTAAAAATGGTTTCTTATAGCAGTAAAATTCTGTGGTATTTTTTCTTTTGCAAGCTCATTCTGATCTTCTATACCTTCTCTCTCTCCTTTATTTTTATTTTATTTTTTTTCTTCTTCCTTTCTCTTTCTCCTTTACTCCCTCAGACTCTCTTGCCTTTTGATCTCTAATTACATTATTGTTCTTGTCTTGAGTACACGATTGATTGAACACCTCTTTTTACTTTCCATGTCCACTGCTATAGGGTAAGATAGGTTTAATGACTGTTCATTCTACCAGTCTCAGACCTGGCACGATCTATCTAAGATTATTCGATGTGCATGCCCTAAACGATTTTTGTTCATGTTTGTTTATGGTCATGATCAATGTGGAATGTACTCCTTTGTCTTCTATTGTTACTTCAATAAAATACTTTAAAGTAAAAAAAAAAAAAATTCAGTGGTATAGCAATCATAATGATAATCATCAAAATCAATAAAATAACCCTAAAAAAACTTGATCACTTCTCCAGAGTAGTACAATATTACTATGGTAACATTGTATTGCTCTGGTCTCATTGTGTTAAACAAATATTACATATAATACAAAATAGATGAAAATGAAAAGATAAAAATGATATATATATATTGTTTACATACTGTCACTAGTCAGTCCAGATCACCATCACATCAGCAGTATGATGATGCCGGTGATAGTATGTAAAAAAGAAAATTAAAAAAATTGTTAAAAAAAAAACAATTATAATTTCTTCATTTTTTTTAAATTGTGACAAAAAAAAACTTCAAAAACTTTTAATAAATACCATGGACTGTCGACAAAGGGGTCATTTGGATGATGTTTGTACTGTCCTGGGGTTTTTAGACCTCAAGAAACGAGATAGGCTATCAGTACATCAGATAATGTTCCCCAAAGAAATGTGGCAGAATACAGTTTAGCCTAAATTTATGATGAAAGATCTTTATTTGCAAAATTTTATAAAAGATGTGAAGAAAATGTTCAGTATTTTTTTGTATATTTATCAAAATATTAAAAAAATATATAAAAAATATATATATAAAAAAAAAAACTGTGGTTATGAAATACCACCTAAATAAAGCTATATTTCTGTGAAAAAAAATGATGAAGATTTCACATGGGTACAGTGTTGCATGACCACGCAAATGTCATTCAAAGTGTAACAGAGTTAATAGCTGAAAATTGGCCTGGGCAGGAAGGGGGTGAAAGTGCCCTGTATTGAAGTGGTTAAGAAAAACATCTGTCCACAAATTATAAAAAGCTACTAGAATTTGAGCTCTATAGTTGTATTCTATGGACGACAAGAGGTTTTATGAGAGATGCAAATCATTGACATTCAGTTTTAATGTAGATTTTACACAGCCTCCCAACTTTTTGGGAATTGGGGTTGTAAGAAGGGCCCATCAGATGGACTCATGGAAATCCTAGCCACCTCTGGAGGAACTAGACGATCCATGGAACCCTTTTTCAACATGGCTACTCTATGGTATTATTACCCTGTTGCAAGGTTCAAATTTGAGACCTTCTCTGAGGTATTATTCATCTCCTAATCTTGTCCGATGTCTTTTTGAAGCTTTGACCATCTTCAATCTGATGATCTGAGATCCCCAAAGATGCATTTACAATATTTGGGTCCAGCTCAGGTCTTTAGCCTAGGCTCACACATATGCGATGCAGGAACCGGCGCAATTCCAGTTCACACTGCCCTCTGTAAATCGTTGTGGGTGTCAATACAATGTTAATGACACCCCAAGATTGGTTCATAGATCGCAGTGCGAACTGTGAACTCGCACAGAAACCAGATCGAATGGGTGTTCTCTCTGATTCCAGTATGGGGGGAAAAAAAGTCCCTGCTCTATTTTCCTGTGAATCCAATGCCAGTTTAGCCAAACAGCTGTATGGCTGAACTCGCAAATAATTTAAACAATTTTTAAATACATTTGAAAATACTGTCCAGTATGGTATGTTCTTGGCTTTTCTCCCCACCCCGGTAAAAAAAAATTGTTCTGACTGTAGTTTATACATTTTCTGATTCACATTATTTATTGATAAATCTTAGCAGGGGCTTTACAATGTGTTCTATGCCTTGTAATTGTGTTTACAAATGATTGAATGAATAACATGCTGATAGATTGTTTGGCTTTTCAGCTTAAAGTTATTAGTGTTTTTTAATTATGCTTTTATGAAGAAAAAGGAAGTGTACCTATAAGGAAAACTATGACTGACTGTGACAGCACACTGTTAAATTCAGTAGGAGGGTGTTTGCAAAAAACAAGATTGTAAAGGCAACTGTAAATATAAACTATTTTATTGATTAAATATATAAAAAAAATGTTTTTGCAAAATGCTAGGTTTGACTCTTAAGAAATGTAACAATGATAGGTTTTATATTTTTAGGATTTAAAAAAAAAAAAAAACAGTTAGGCTAGATTTACACTAATGCCAATTGGATGCAGGTTTCGCCACATTCAAATTTGCATGACGGAATACTATGACCAGCTCTCAATGAAACACATCTCTAGGGCAGCCACAGAGCGCATTGCACAGGGGGGCTCAGTTAATGGTACAGATTCAGACAAAAATTCAGTCCCGATTCGTCCTGGAAACAGAGAACAGGGATGCACCGGACAACCTGTTGTGAGCCACATCCGCACACATTGTCTCAAAGGACTGTGGATGTGCTATATTTATAACATCTAGTTTATTGGAAAAGTGGATGTGCTATATTTAAGACACATGCAGATGTTTGCCCGTGGGACTTTATAGTTAGTTAATTTAATTAGGTGGAAGACACCTGCTGCCCACTACTGGCTGGCTCCACCCTTTGTTCCTTGTGAATCCTTTCATTAGGACATTACTCATTTATTTTGTTGTTATGTTCTATGTCATTTTCCGCCTTTGCAGTAATTTTGCATGCCATGGCATGCTGTACAGTAATGATTAAGCACATTTGTATTGTGTGAAACACATCGACCAGGCAACTTGTGGTGTGCTGTGGTGTCATTTTTGTGATGTTCAATAAAGGTGCTTGGAACTAGTCATGGTGTGCAGCAATTTCTTCATTCAACATGCTGTACAGTGCCATGGCATGCTGTACAGTGTCATTGCATGTTGTACAATGCCATGGCATGCCGAACAGTGTAATCACATGCTGTACAGTTTTATTGCATGTTGTACAATGCCATCACA
This sequence comes from Rana temporaria, assembly GCF_905171775.1. Taxonomy (NCBI): domain Eukaryota; kingdom Metazoa; phylum Chordata; class Amphibia; order Anura; family Ranidae; genus Rana; species Rana temporaria. Next base: position 123,907,060 of record NC_053491.1, on the reverse strand, counting down.
TGGCGTACAGTGTCATCACATGCCGTACAGATTCATTGCATGTTGTACATTGCCATCACATGGCGTACAGTGTAATCGCATGTTGTACAATGCAATTTCATGCCTTACAGTGCATGGCATGCTGTACAGTGCAACCACATGTTGTACAGTGTAATTGCATACCGTACAGAGCCATGGCATGCCGTACAGTGCCATGGAATGCCGTAAAGTGCCATGGCATGTTATACAGCGCCATTGAATGCCGTAAAGTACCATTGCATGCCGTATAGTGTCATTGCATGTTGTACAATGCCATTGCATGCCATACAGTGTCATTGCATGCCATACAGTGACATTGCATGCCGTGCAGAGCCATGGCATGCCGTACAGTGCCATGGCAATGCAGTACAGTGTATATGCTTGCTTTATAGGGTCATTGCATGCCGTATGGAGCCATCACATGGCGTACAGTGTCATTGCATGTTGTACAATGCCATTGCATGTCATACAGTGTCATCACATGCCGTACAGAGCCATTGCATGGATGTATGGCATGCAATGACATTGTAAGGCATGCAATGACACTGTACAGCATGCAATGGCACTGTACGGCATGCAATGGCTCTGTACAGCATGCAATGACACTTTAGGGCATGTGATGACACTGTACGGCATACAATGGCTCTGTACGGCATGCAATGGCATTTTACAATATGCCAAGACATTGTACACCATGCAATGGCTCTGTACGGCATGCAATAACACAGTACAGCATTCCATATCACTGTACGGCATGTTGAATGAAGAACTAGCTACATACCACAACTAGTTACAAGATTCTTTATTGGACATCCCAAAAATGACACCACAGGACTCCACAAGTTGCCTGGTAGATGTGTTTCACACAATACAAATGTGCTTAATCATTACTGTATGGCATGCCATGGCTCTGCATGGCATGTGATGGCACTATACGGCATGCAATATCAGAAGGGGGATGACAAACAGAAGATGTTTACATTCTCTAACCTCAGTCTTCAGGCACAAAATGATGTCAGCTACACTGCTAGGAGTGACATCACCCTATAGCTGCACCCCCTGGGTCTCCCCTTACCTGCATCTGCTGGAACTCATTCTCTGACAGAGCCTGCACCATACTTCTGCCTGACACCAGAACTGCACCCCCACCACTCGGCTCAATGGTGTCCTCGTAGTCCTGGATCCCCTCTCAGTGCTCCCCTTTTCCTGTCACTAATGGTTCAAAAGCAGTGCCAAGCAGTGCCATGTCAAGCTGACCAAGATTTTCCCATAGACACCAATGTTAAATGTTACAGGAGCAGTGCCATGTCAAGCTGACCAAGATTTCCCTTAGATGCCAATGGTTAATGTTATGGGAGCAGTGCCATGTTAAGCTGACCAAGATTTCATCCATGGCACATGTTTTGCAATGCCATTGCATGGCTCCAAGAGCACATGCAAAGCCAGAAATGATGTACAGCGACACAGCCACTAAAGGAGGAAGTGAAATTAGATATAGGCATAAATCAGGTAGTGAACAGAAAACAAATTGGCAATTTTTTTTAACCACTTCAACCCTGGAAGGAATTGCCCCCTTAATGACCAGGCCATTTTTTGCGATAAGGCACTTCGATACTTTAACTGACAATTGCGTGGTCGGGCAATGCTGTACACAAACACAATTGATGTCTTTTTTTCCCCACAAACAGAGCTTTCTTTTGGTGACATTTAATTACCTCTGTGTTTTTTTTTTTTTTTTTTTGCGCTATAAACAACAAAGGAGCGACAATTTTAAAATAAACCCAATACTTTTCACTTTTTGCTATAATAAATATCCCCAAAAAATAAACAAATTTCTTCATCAGTTTAGAACAATATGTATTCTTCTACATATTTTTGGTAAAAAAAATTGCAATAAGCTATTAATTGGTTTGCGAAAACGTTATAGCGTCTACAAAATAGGGGATACATTTGTGGCATATTTATTTATTTATTTTGACATTTATACAGCGATCAGACCTAAAAATAGCCACTGCTTACTGTATAAATGTCACTGGCAGTGAAGGGGTTAACGCTAGGGGTTAATCAAACAGTTAAGTGTGTTCTAGGGTTTTTTCTAACTGGTGGGGGATGGGGACTGACAGGGAGTAGAGATAGATCGCTGTTCCCAGGACCGTCTTTAACATTGATTGGACCTTGGGCAGGCTTTTTATTGAGCCCCTCTGTGGGCCGCCCCCGCCTCCCCCCCTCAAACCCCCACCATAAAATTTTGCTCTCCACCTTCTCTGAGACATACAATGAAAACTGATTGATTCCTAGAGATACTGCACATTACTACCACTCACTGATTGGTTGCTAGAGGTTACTGCACATCATTACCGCTCACCCATTGATTGCTAGAGGTTCCTGAACATCATTTCTCCTCACTGATTGGTTGCTGGAGGTTACTGCACATCATTAACCACTTACAGACCACCCGCTGCAGGAATATGTTGCTACTTTGAAGAGGAATACCGTTGTTATAGTAGCAGCTAGCTATGAAATGTTGAGTATCAATTTGCTCGGTGTAACATTATCTTTCACAATATAAAAAAAATTGGGCTAACTTTACTGTTGTCTTATTTTATGTAATTCAAAGTATTTTTTTTCCCCAAAAAATGTGCTTGTAAGATCGCTGCCCAAATATGGTGTGGCAAAAAGTATTGCAACAACCGCCATTTTATTCTCTAGGGTGTTAGAAAAGAAATTGTAATTTTCTAGCACAAAGTTTTCTAGCACAAAGTTTTTAACTTGTAAACACCAAATCTCAGAAAGAGGCTTGGTCCTTAAATGATTAATGCAAACTGATGGGCTTCTAGAGATTACTGCATATTATTACCACTCACTGATTGGTTGCTCGAGGTTATTGCACATCATTAATTCTCATAAATTAATGCCCACAGTGATTGGCTTGACTTGCAGGGGGTCTAACACTTTATGTGTTTTGGGCAAGTGATAGAAGATGGGGAGAACAGGATAATCTGGTTTAAACATACCAATAAGGACACCCCTCTGAACCAGCTCAGAAATAATAATAATAATTCTATACTTCTTAGGATCCGTACTTCATGTCATGTAGGAAAAGCAATCAGACAGCTGTCTAAATGCTTCCTGCCTACATTGTTCTTTATTCATTATCACAATGAGACCCCCCTTATCTGAGTTGCAAACAATGATAGTGTCATCTTTAATCAATTCCGCCACGGCTAGACACTCCCCACTAGTGAGGTTATCATGCCAAGTGGTTTCTCCAGTCAGCGTCTGCTGTGCCAGTGCTGTCAGATCATTTCCAACGGCCTTCTGAAATTTTGTCATCTCTGTAGAACGAGAATTAATTGCATAAAAATCATTAGTTAATTTAAAATGTACTGATTCAACAGAACTGGCACATACACAAGATGACTCGATAGGTTCGCTCTCTGCAGCCAAAACCTCCAGATCTCGAACAGCGCAAATTTCTCTAAAAGAGAGGTCCTCACTAGTTGACATAACATTAGTAGCCAAATGCACAGACTGTATAGAGGTTGCACAATCTGTTGTATAATAATTCCTTTTAATAGTCAAATTTCTTATAAATCTATTGATATCAACAATTGTATCAAACTAATTAAAATGTCTCTGAGGACAAAAATGCTGTCCCTTTGATAATAGTGATAACTCACCACCAGTAATCCTGTCAGATACATTTAAAACATTGAAAGAATCAGTCATGACTTGCATGCCTGATGGCGGGATGGGTAGCTCCTCGAGCCCTGCTTCATCTCTTCCTCTGCCCACGGCATGTCCTCCTGTTTTTTGGTTTTTGTTCCGACCCCTTTTGCGTTGTCTGTACTTGAGAACCCATTTTTTGGGGAGGACAGGAGTTGACCTATCCTGTTGGCCACTCGTTGATGGACGATCAGGTAAGGAATCTGAGTTAGAGGCATCTAGAGTATCATCCTATTATTCAGTCTCCGTATCTGAAAAGCTAACATGCTTTCCAATCCCACTATTGTATTGTGAGATGCCACTCCAAAGATGCCTTTACTCAAGGAACACATGACTTGCATCACGTGATCAGGAAACATAAACAGTCTCACCATGCAGTGTGACTAGGCAACCATAACAATTACCCAGTTGTTAAGACACTGCTGCCAATATGTTTGTATATTTAAAACACACCGGTGAATCAGAGCATCTTAGTACACGAATATAGAGGATATAACATCATCACACAATACAAAGTAGTAGAGCTGAACTAGTATAAATATTGATGGTACATGGATCAACATAATAAAATATAATGTCCAAAAATGATCGTGCTGTAGTCGTGCTCATAACAACATAACAATAGGCCGTGGTAATATGGTGCCTGACATATAGGAAGTGGGACCAGATGAATATAGGGTAGAGGCTGCTCAAACCCAACTAACCCATCAATAGTCACTGGTCAAGGGGTTTGACTAAGATTTTCTAGGCACTGATAACAAAGACAAATAATATTATAAAAAATATATTTATTAACATAAAAAAATACAATTTAAAAAAACAAGCAATATTATATAAGGTATAAGGTATAATAAACATGTTTATTATACCTGTAGTGCCTGTGTACTTTTGGTACAGGTGCTGTGTTGAATTTAATGGGGGATGAGAGAGTTACATTGCTTTCATCGGTTTGATTTGTTTAAATTGGGCTGTCCTGTGGGTCATTCTGTGCTCCAGAGATGTAGTTCCATCTCTGGATGGCAGGTGGCGCCAGAAGGGTCCAGGCGGAGGCGCTTTTCTCCAGCAGCCAATCAGAGGAGTGTTTTCCCTCATGGGGCATGCTGGGGGAGGGTATTTCTGTGGCAGGCGCCATTTTGTGAGGTCTTCACGCGTTCCTGGTTCGGCACCCACCTTTAGGGTGTGTGCACATCACGGGCCCCGGAGTTATGGCCTACCAGGTCGGGGCGCACGTGCTACGTGGATTTCCTGACTCTGGGCCCTCATGACCCAGAGCAACTAAAGCTGCAAAGGGATCGTCCAATGAGGGACAAATTTATCAATGACCTGGAACTTAGTGCCTAAAGGATTTTTGTTTTGATAATGCAAATAGTGTCTGGGTACATGATGGTTAATGCAACCTTTCTTAATACTAGCAATATGCTCATTCACCCTGATCGAAAACGTTCTGATGGTGCGTCCAACATACTGCTTTTCGCATGGGCATGTAATTAGACAGCAGGTGGCACAAGTGGTAAAATGCTTCACTTGATAAATCGCAGAAGTGCTCCTCCCGCATACATTGTGTGTACAGACATTGCATTTACGACAGGGGTCTGATAGGGGGATTAATCACATTGGGAGCAATCCAATTCCTTAAAGATGGAGCTACCCTATATACAATTCCAGCCTTATCTGGAAGAATAGGGCCCAGCAGGGGATCACTTTTAAGTACCCTCCAATGCCTATTGAAAATATTTTTAATTTGTTTGTGTTGTACAGATAATTCAGGGATAAAGAACCATTTAAACTTGGCGTCAGGAATACATTTAGGTTGATCCATAGTTAAAGTACATTGATCGATCTGAGAGACCTTATCGATCTCTTCATCTATAGTTCTGGAAAGATATATTTTTTCAACAAATCTAGACTTTAACATTCCAGCCTGTTGGTGGGTATCGGACGAATTTGTACAATTTTGTCTAATGCAAAGTAGTTGGCCTGGGCAGTACAGATTGCGTAAAGTAAAGAATGTGTAGCTGCTATTCCACCAATTCGTGCCACCACCACCAACTTCTGAAGTGGGCACTCACCAGAAATAGATGTTATAGACGCCTTTAGTTTGTCTTAGGGTTGACCACTTCCACGGCTGGCATGCGCTCCACATCTCAGTTCCGTGCGGGTCAGTGGCAGGAAGTGACGTGTGACATCTGATGTTTACCCAAAAGCCTCTACGCATTTTGCAATCTATCGTGCGTCATCAGGAACTGAGGTGTGGAGCGCACACCAGCCGCGGTGATCCACACACTGTAGAGCGTCTTTTGGTTAGCACTGCTGGAAAGACTTAAGCCCCATACACACTATCAGTTTTCCTGTCAGTTTTCTCTTCAGGTTTACCAAAACCATGTAGTGCAAGGGCCTGCCTGATTGCATACAAATTGAAACTCTTGAGGTTTGACCTTATATTAGATGGTTTTGGTAAACCTGAAGAGAAAACCGTCAGGAAAACTGATAGTGTGTATGGGGCTTCATACGTGTGAGTGTTTGATTTTACATTTATATTTTTATAATAAAAGATTAACATATTGCGCAATGATTGGTTCCTTGAAAAAACACTAACCAGGAACTCCATGAGAGGAATATTGGCACATTGGTTGAACGGATGGCAGATTGGTCCCGGGGAGTGAAGTGGTCAACCCAAAGGCCCCATACACACGGGAGGATTTATCCGCGGATACGGTCCAGCGGACCGTTTCCACGGATAAATCCTCTCGAGGATTTCCGCGGATTTCTATGCGATGGAGTGTACTCACCATCGCATTGAAATCCGCGCCGAAATCCTCTGGCGATGACGTGTCGCGCCGTCGCCGAGATTATGACGCGGCGACGTGCGCGACGCCGTCATATAAGGAATTCCATGCATGCGTCGAATCATTACGACGCATGCGGGGGATCCCTTCGGACGGATGGATCCGGTGAGTCTATACAGACCAGCGGATCCATCCGTTGGGATGGATTCCAGCAGATGGATTTGTTTGGCATGTCAGCAAATATTCGATCTGCTGGAATCCATCCCAGGGGAGAAATATCCGCGGAAACAGATCCGCTGGAGTGTACACACCATAGGATCTATCCACTGTAACCCATTTGCTGGGATTTTTCAGCGGATGGATTCTATCGTGTGTATGGGGCCTAAGACATATTAAAGGCATTTATAACATCTAGTTTTGGTGAGTGCCCACTTCAGAAGTTGGTGGTGGTGGCACAATATCATATATTTCACTATTTTTGTTTGAACACTTTACAATATCGGAGGTGCACACTGTACTGCAGTAGATCCACAACATTTAAAAAGAGTGTTTGAGGGTTTTATATATTTTTTGCGCCGGTGACACATTAAACATATATATTTGTATACACAATAAAAGTATTGTTTCTGCCTGTTTGACCCACCACCGCTGGCGTGTGCATCCATGACTTGGGGTAAGAGTATTCACCCCCCCTCCCTAGTGTTGGATGCACATCCCCGGGTGCTGTGTATAAATAATTCCCTGCACATTCCAGCTCCAATATTTTAGGATTTCCAACACCCTGTGATCAAATCTATGGGATTGAATATGTTACATTGAACTATTTCAGGGACTCATGAATGGTTACTTTGGTTTCCTTGCTCCACAGTAGGTTGGATGTGCGAACCATACCATATACCTTTTATGTTTGGACTTTTCATGTGCGTCCATTATATTATATGATTTTGTGCTTGTCACATGGTTATATGTATATATATATATATATATATATATATATATATATATATATATATATATATACGTATGCACATAGTATTTTCAGTGCGCACATTGGTATAAAATGTTCATTCATTTATTTTATGAATTAATATTATATATTGAGCACTCACTTCTAGTTACCTATTAAGAGTTCCTATGCACTTTGTAGTGCTGCATTTTCTCTTTTTTTTTTCTTTTTATACAATTAGTCTTATTTTTGATGCTAGCAGCTTTTCTATATTTCAGTAGCACAACTTTATTTCCACTTGAATATAAAAAACGGCAACAACTCTCCTGCTGGTGCGAGTGTATAGGTTACACGGAGCTAGCAATGCTGTGAGAGGCTGATTCAAGGAAAAAAGGACCTGCTGCTTCAGGTGTATGTAATACCTCAATTGGGACCCGCCCTGTCCCGCCTCCATATGATAATTGAAGAAAAGACGATTGGCTGCACATCCAAATGTTCCAAAATGCCTTTATTTGAAATCACTGTGATAACACCAAGGACACCAAAAAAACAACAGCGTAGATGCGTTTCACACAAACAACTTGTGCTTTTTCCGGCTGACACAGCTTATATAAAACCACCCTTGCATCAACAGGTGCTTATTGGGTGGCCATATTCAGCAGCCGCCACACACCATGATCAATGATTTACATATATCACTAAACTATGTTAAAGTGCTGCATGGTGAGGAGTAAAAAATGTTGGTGGAACTCCGCTTTAACATATGGAACATGTTCACATCAATGCATTTTTGTGCCCCTGTGTTTTTGGAAAGGGCCAGGGACTTATTTTGCATGTAATATATATTGAGAAGAACTAGCTGGTTGAAGAAATGGGCTGGAGACTCATTGCCACATCCCAAATAGAGATGCCACCGTCAACTGTCATCAAGTTCTGCGTGACACTTGCCACCGTCATCTGCCACCAGATTAAGCATTTCACTTGCCACCATCACCTGTCATAAAATTTAGCGTGTCACTTGCCACCCGTCCCCTGTCACCAGATTCAGCGTATCACTTGCCACCCATCCTGTCACCAGATTTAGCATGTCACTTGCCACCCATCCTGTCACCAGATTCAGCGTGTCACTTAGCACCCATCCTGTCACCAGATTTAGCGTGTCACTTGCCACGTCGCCTGTCATCAGATGCAGATTGTCACTTATCAAGTCACCTGCCACACGTTACGAATTGTCACCTGCCACATGTTGCGAGTTGTCACTTGCCACGTCACCTGCCACACTTTGTGGACATGTTGCGGATTGTCACTTGCCACGTCACCTGCCACCAGATTCAGCATGTCACTTGCCACCGTCACCTGACTCCAGATTCAGCATGTAACTTGCCACTGTCACCTGTTATCAAATTCAGCGGGTCACTTGCTACTGTCCCCTGCCACCAGATTCAGTGTGTCACTTGCCACCGCCACCTGCCTCCAGATTCAGCGCGTCACTTGCCACTGTCAACTGTCATCAAGTTCAGCGTGTCACTTGCCACCGTCACCTGCCACCAGATTAAGCATTTAACTTGTCACCATCACCTGTCATTAAATTTAACGTGTCACTTGCCACCCATCCTGTCACCAGATTTAGCGTGTCACTTGCCACCCATCCCCTGTCTCCAGACTCAGCGTGTCACTTGCCACCCATCCTGTCACCAGATTTAGAGTGTCACTTGCCACGTCACCTTTCATCAGATGCAGATTGTCACTTACCAAGTCACCTGCCACACGTTGCGAATTGTTACCTGCCACATGTTGCGGATTGTCAATTGCTACGTCACCTGCCACACGTTGCGGACATGTTGAGGATTGTCACTTACCACGTCACCTGCCACCAGATTCAGCATGTCACTTGCCACCGTCACCTAACTCCAGATTCAGCATGTAACTTGCCACCGTCACCTGTCATCAAATTTAGCGTGTCACTTGCTACTGTCCCCTGCCACCAGATTCAGCGTGTCACTTGCCACCGCCACCTGCCTTCAGATTCAGCGTGTCACTTGCCACTGTCAACTGTCATCAAGTTCAGCGTGTTACCTGCCACCAGATTAAGCATTTCACTTGCCACCATCACCTGTCATCAAATTTAGCGTGTCACTTGCCACCCGTCCCCTGTCTCCAGATTCAGCGTGTCACTTGCCACCCATCCCGTCACCAGATTTAGCGTGTCACTTGCCACGTCGCCTGTCACCAGATGCAGATTGTCACTTACCAAGTCACCTGTCACACGTTGCGGATTGTCATCTGCCACATGTTGCGGATTGTCACTTGCCACACGTTGCAGATTGGCACTTGCCACACATTGCCACATGGGGAGCTGACAGAGAAGATGGTGGTCTGGCAGAGAGGAGGGAGGTCTGGCAGAGAGGAGGGGGGTCTGGCAGAGAGGAGGGTGGGTCTGGCAGAGAGGGGGGTGGTCTGGCAGAGAGGGGGGGTGGTCTGGCAGAGAGAAGGGGGGTCTGGCAGAGAGAAGGGGGGGTCTGGCAGAGAGAAGGGGGGGTCTGGCAGAGAGAAGGGGGGGTCTGGCAGAGAGAAGGGGGGTCTGGAAGAGAGAAGGGGGGAGTCTGGCAGAGAGAAGGAGGGGTCTGCCAGAGAGGATGTGAGGTCTGGCAGAGAGAAGGGGGGGTCTGGCAGAGAGAAGGGGGGGGGGGTCTGCCAGAGAGGATGTGAAGTCTGGCAGAGAGGAGGGGGGTCTGGCAGAGAGGATGGGAGGTCTGGCAGAGAGGATGGGATGTCTGGCAGAGATGAAGAACAATTTCTTCTGGCACAACCATAAGTACTATAGCCAAATAAAGGGGGTTGGCATGGGGAATAAGTACGCCCCAAGTGTCGCCAACATTTTCCTGAATAAGTGGGAGAATGAGGAAATATTCGGAAAATGCTGGCCACACATACAAATATACAAAAGATTCATCGACGATATCCTAATCGTCTGGAAAGGGAATCGCGAGCAATTAAGTAATTTCATAGAGCATATCAACGCCAACCACTATGAAATTAAATTCACGGTAAACGTACAACCTGATGTGACCCAGTTCTTAGACCTGGAAATATTCAAGGTCGAAGGTGAACTGCACACGAAAACACACTTTAAAGAAACCGACCGTAACGGTTATATACCATTCGGAAGCTGCCACCATCCGCAGTGGAAGCGGGCTATACCCAAAGGCCAGTTCATCAGAATAAAACGAAATTGTAACTCTATGGCCGACTATCAGACACAGACAAACATCTTAATTGATAGGTTTGCTAATAAAGGTTATGATAGAGGAAGGTTGGAGCAAACTAGATTGGAGGTTGGATCTCTGAACCGGGATGATATGCTAAAAAAGAGAGTAATTGCACCCCCTAAAAAGAATGATGTCACCTTCATAACGGGTTTCAATGCAGACTACAGAGTGTTTGAAGACATCATTAGAAAACACTGGCCCATTATTTTGGGAGACCCACAACTCAGTACAATTTTACCAGCTAGACCAAAATTTGTGTACAGAAGAGCAAAGAGAATACGAGATTCCTTGGTTAAAAATGTACCGGACCCACCCAAAAAGATGATATCCTTCCTTGACCAGAAGGGTTTTTATAGGTGCGGAAGATGCAAACCTTGTCGCACCACAAAAGGATCAAGAAAGGTTGACCAGTTTCAATCTCACGCCAATAATAAACAATTTAAAGTGGGTAAACTGATCACGTGCAGCAGCACACACGTAACGTACGTAATAGAGTGCGAGTGTGGGCTGCAATACGTGGGCAGAACCACAAGGAAACTCTCGGTGCGAATGGGAGAACACATTAGAAATATCAAAAAAGGGTATATACATCATAGTGTGTCATTACACTTCAGAAATAAACATAACAGAGACCCCAGTAAAATGAAGTTTTATGCCATAGATAAAATTGAACAGAATTGGAGGAACATAAATTTAAGAAGGGAAGTATCGAGGAACGAAACTGAGTGGATTTTTAGATTAGACACATTAAAGCCTAAGGGAATGAATGTGGAATTAGATATAAATTGTTTTTTGGAAGATTTTTGATGTTTTAAGTATTCCGCACTTCATTCCCCCTAAGCATTCCATTAATACGTTGATAACATCAATATTTCTAGTATGTATGCAATTAGAGCAGTTCCCCTTTAAGAAACAGCATTTAAGAAACAGCACTAGACCACTTGATGATGGATCACCTACCATCAAGTATCAGAAACCAACGAGTATGTGTATTAATTATATAGGGTTAAAATATCAGTAATGATATACACTGAGAAGGATTTATATAGAAAAGTTAAAATATAGCAGCAGAAAAATGAAAACTGTATTTGTTTCCTGCTTTTTATGGCCTCATGGTGTTTTATTAATTTTTAGTAAATAAAACTTTTAGTAAACATAGTTTTTGACCACTTACAGTAATATAGGTGATAAAATGTTGTTTTTTGTAAAGTGTTCCTGGCAGCGTCAACCAGAGACGGTGACTGCTACACAGGGACTATTGCCAGTAGCTAAAATAACCAATATTACATCCTGTGTGGGGAATTTGCCATTACCTAAAATAGGCATAAACTAACACAGGATGCCAGTAACCAAAATGGCGGAACGGACACTTCCGGTAACGGAGGCAAGGTGGCCGCACAAGCACTTCCGGTTGCGGCGATAATACAGGGAATAACACACAGGGCGACAAGCGCCCGCACACGGGGGTGGGGGGAGGTACACAAACGAACGGAGGTAGCAGCGCACATAGCGCCCCACACATACAGCCACCCTGGCTGCTGGGCATATTTATATTTATATTTTTATTGCTGACACCCAGTAACAACAGCCAGGACTGGCAAATAGCCAGGTATCCAGTAACCAAAATGGTGGAACAGGAACTTCTGGCACCATCAGCTAAGATGGCGGCCGGAAGACTTCCTGTTTCCTGTGAATGGCCAGGACTGGCAAACAGCCAGGTATCCAGGAACCAAAATGGTGGAACAGGAACTTCCTGCACCACCAGCTAAGATGGTGGCCGGAAGACTTCCTGTTTCCTGTGACTACCTTGCAGCATTTCAGGGAATCCACAGGGGTATAAATACAGCCTAAACAGTAGTGTCCACAGCTCTCCTGACGACGCAACTAGCGAAACGCGTAGAGGCTGTTTGGACACACACATTGAGGGTGCAGCACACCAGCGCGCACAGACCCCTTGTAGCAATACATGCGGAGCACAGCGGGGCAAGCACACCTCTTAGGACGCCACTTAAATGCTGGTCAGCGGCTTTTAACGGTTGACACTGCCAAAGACACTCAGTGCCGGTCAGAGGCACTTTATATTGTAAGTGTTATATTTTTTTACCTTTTTTAAATAAATACATATTTTAATATACTACACCATGATGAGCCCCTTGTTTTTGAGGAATTGATGACACCTTGTAAAAGGGAAAAGGAGGCAACACCCACTGACCGACAAAGAAAAGACACCACTTTGGAGCCTAATAATATCTGGGGTCTGGTGAGTGTTGATTTTAACCATTGGTGATGGTGGCACATCTTTGTCGGGTGGAAGAGATAGCGGCACTTTCCTGTACACAGCATTACCAACATTGAACCTTGTGTTTGCTGGAACCTATTGTATAAGAGCAAGATTGCCTGTCATTTGGACTATTTTTAAGTGCAGCCAGCACATTGCACATTTGTATGGTTGTTTGATAATTATTTCACTTTTATTGATATTTATTTTATTTTGTTCCAATATCGGTTATTGGACAACTCACGGTGCAGTTGGCATACTGCATATTGGGTTTTTACACACACATATATATATATATAATATATTTTTTTTGTAATATCTTTCGTATTGTTTTCACTAGTTGGTTGGTCAGTAGCAGCAACAGCCATTTTTCTCATAGAAGCACTGTGGCATATGGATTGTATGCTGACACACTGATCTAGATATATGATTTAAGTTTGAAATCACTGTGTCACATTTGTATGACTCATATATTTCTTATATTTTTTATTGTTTGTATTCAGGTTATTCACACTTAAGATTGGGTACATTGTGGCCCTGATATTTCACTTATGTCCATATTCCCAGAGATTAAATACCTCTGGATAATTAGATCAGCGCAGTAACATTTTTCTTCTTAGAGCACTATTGACCCCCACTAAGGGCACACAGTACTGCAGCAGATCACAGTTCACATTTATTTATTTATTTATTTCCTTTTGCGCCGGTGACACTCACAACCAATTGATAAAACCACCCTTGCATCAACAGGTGCTTATTGGGTGGCCATATTCAGCAGCCGCCACACACCATGATCAATGATTTACATATATCACTAAACTATGTTAAAGTGCTGCATGGTGAGGAGTAAAAAATGTTGGTGGAACTCCGCTTTAACATATGGAACATGTTCACATCAATGCATTTTTGTGCCCCTGTGTTTTTGGAAAGGGCCAGGGACTTATTTTGCATGTAATATATATTGAGAAGAACTAGCTGGTTGAAGAAATGGGCTGGAGACTCATTGCCACATCCCAAATAGAGATGCCACCGTCAACTGTCATCAAGTTCTGCGTGACACTTGCCACCGTCATCTGCCACCAGATTAAGCATTTCACTTGCCACCATCACCTGTCATAAAATTTAGCGTGTCACTTGCCACCCGTCCCCTGTCACCAGATTCAGCGTGTCACTTGCCACCCATCCTGTCACCAGATTTAGCATGTCACTTGCCACCCATCCTGTCACCAGATTCAGCGTGTCACTTAGCACCCATCCTGTCACCAGATTTAGCATGTCACTTGCCACGTCGCCTGTCATCAGATGCAGATTGTCACTTATCAAGTCACCTGCCACACGTTACGAATTGTCACCTGCCACATGTTGCGAGTTGTCACTTGCCACGTCACCTGCCACACTTTGTGGACATGTTGCGGATTGTCACTTGCCACGTCACCTGCCACCAGATTCAGCATGTCACTTGCCACCATCACCTGACTCCAGATTCAGCATGTAACTTGCCACTGTCACCTGTTATCAAATTCAGCGGGTCACTTGCTACTGTCCCCTGCCACCAGATTCAGTGTGTCACTTGCCACCGCCACCTGCCTCCAGATTCAGCGCGTCACTTGCCACTGTCAACTGTCATCAAGTTCAGCGTGTCACTTGCCACCGTCACCTGCCACCAGATTAAGCATTTCACTTGTCACCATCACCTGTCATTAAATTTAACGTGTCACTTGCCACCCATCCTGTCACCAGATTTAGCGTGTCACTTGCCACCCATCCCCTGTCTCCAGACTCAGCGTGTCACTTGCCACCCATCCTGTCACCAGATTTAGAGTGTCACTTGCCACGTCACCTTTCATCAGATGCAGATTGTCACTTACCAAGTTACCTGCCACACGTTGCGAATTGTTACCTGCCACATGTTGCGGATTGTCAATTGCTACGTCACCTGCCACACGTTGCGGACATGTTGAGGATTGTCACTTACCACGTCACCTGCCACCAGATTCAGCATGTCACTTGCCACCGTCACCTAACTCCAGATTCAGCATGTAACTTGCCACCGTCACCTGTCATCAAATTTAGCGTGTCACTTGCTACTGTCCCCTGCCACCAGATTCAGCGTGTCACTTGCCACCGCCACCTGCCTCCAGATTCAGCGTGTCACTTGCCACTGTCAACTGTCATCAAGTTCAGCGTGTTACCTGCCACCAGATTAAGCATTTCACTTGCCACCATCACCTGTCATCAAATTTAGCGTGTCACTTGCCACCCGTCCCCTGTCTCCAGATTCAGCGTGTCACTTGCCACCCATCCCGTCACCAGATTTAGCGTGTCACTTGCCACGTCGCCTGTCACCAGATGCAGATTGTCACTTACCAAGTCACCTGTCACACGTTGCGGATTGTCATCTGCCACATGTTGCGGATTGTCACTTGCCACACGTTGCAGATTGGCACTTGCCACACATTGCCACATGGGGAGCTGACAGAGAAGATGGTGGTCTGGCAGAGAGGAGGGAGGTCTGGCAGAGAGGAGGGGGGGTCTGGCAGAGAGGAGGGTGGGTCTGGCAGAGAGGGGGGTGGTCTGGCAGAGAGGGGGGGTGGTCTGGCAGAGAGAAGGGGGGTCTGGCAGAGAGAAGGGGGGGTCTGGCAGAGAGAAGGGGGGTCTGGCAGAGAGAAGGGGGGGTCTGGCAGAGAGAAGGGGGGTCTGGAAGAGAGAAGGGGGGAGTCTGGCAGAGAGAAGGAGGGGTCTGCCAGAGAGGATGTGAGGTCTGGCAGAGAGAAGGGGGGGTCTGGCAGAGAGAAGGGGGGGGGTCTGCCAGAGAGGATGTGAAGTCTGGCAGAGAGGAGGGGGGTCTGGCAGAGAGGATGGGAGGTCTGGCAGAGAGGATGGGATGTCTGGCAGAGAGAAGGGGGGTCTGACAGAGTGAAGGGGGTCTGGCAGAGAGAAGGGGGGTCTGGCAGAGAGGAGGGGGGGTCTGGCAGAGAGGAGGGGGGGTCTGGCAGAGAGGAGGGGGGGTTTGGCAAAGAGGAGGAGAAGCGTGCTGCCTTGCTGATCGATCGGCACATTAAGGGGGGAGGCGATCCGATGATGAAGAACTCAGGAGCACTCAACACTGAAAGCATGGGGTGCTGGCGGTGCCCGGCGCCTATCTTCCGGGAGTATGTTTCCCATGATGCTTCCTCAGTGACTTCTGATTGGCCCTCTGCTGTGGCCAATGGGGATAGTGGACAGGAAGGTGGGCGGTGTCGCTGCAAACAGAGCTGCTCTCTGTTCTTCGCTCTCCGACTGAGAGAAGAAAGGGGAGGGGGCGATCGGCGGTGGGGAGAGAAAGATACACGCACAGCCCGCCGCTGCTGCTGGAAAGTCAACCCGCACCAGCCGCGGCCGCCGCACACCCTCATAGGGACACTACCGTCCGTTGCATCGCATCCACCTAGATCCCGATGGGGCCCCATGAGCACTTGGGGCCCCCGGGCTGTGCCCAGGGGTGCCCGCTCAATAAGATGGCCCTGCTCATAGGCGGCATAGATGGGCACTCATAGGCAGCACTTATGGGTGGCACTGATGGGTACTTATGGGTGGCACAGATGGGCACTGATAAGTGGGCACTGGGCATGGATGGGCACTGTGGGGTGGCACTGATGGATCCATGTTGCCAGTCAGTGCCCATTTGTGGCCATCAACGGATATCAACGGCTCTTCCTGTTTACATCGTGATCAGCCGTGATTGGACACGGCTAATCACGTGGCTCTTTACCGAGATCGGAGATGCAGGGTGTCAGACTGACACCATGCATCACCAATCGCCGTGCTGCGCTCCCCCACGGGCATGAAATCCTGCAGGACATCAATAGACGTCCAGTCAGGATTTCAGAACCACTTCCCGGACGTCAATCTGTTATTGACCGGGCGGGAAGTGGTTAAATACCCTCTCCCAGAATGCACAGCAGTAAAACACTCCCACTGGCTGTTTCTGGGGAAGGAATAGTCAATACACTTAGCCTGCTGTATTTCTCACACTCGCTATGGTGACAGTGACACCTACTGGCAAGTGAGAAATGCGCACAACACAAATAAATTGAAACAGAGGCAAAACATCAACTTTATTGCTGTAAATCAATCTGAACTATTTACAATTCAGACAAACTAAATTTACAGCATAGCCCCTGATCTTTAGGAACCAGGTGCCACATCAGTCTGTTACAGCGTGACAAATGTAATATCTTCATTACGAATGCTAGTTTTACCAGAACGAGCGCTCCCGTCTCATACTTGATATTGAGCATGCACGTTTTTTCCCTTCGGAAAAGCATACACACGAGCGGTTTTCGCGACGAGAAAAAGACTGACGGGAAACACAACAGGCAGTTTTCTCGTTGGTAAAATTGCTATGGAGCATACACACGACCAATTTTCCCGACCAATCTAAAAAATTACAGTTTTTATGTCGGGAAAACCGGTCGTGTGTACGAGGCATTACAAAGTCATCAGAATTCTTCCAAATTTGTCAGAATTCTTTCAAATTCAGCAGAATTTTTCCAAAGTTGTCAGAATTCCAAAAAATTGGGCAGAATTCCTCAAAATTCCCCAAAAAATAATTCAGAATTCCACAAAAAAAAATTGGAATTCTGGCAATTGTTTTGAAATGAGAAATAATACAGCTCTAAAAACTGTTGATCCCTTGGCTTTGCTTCCTTCCAACTGAACCAAAACAGTGCTGGCTATGCACAGGTACATTAGATAGAAGAAGGTCCTGGACTGCCGCACTCCTTAAAACAATGTCTTTGTATGAATAAAATCCAAAAACAACCAAAGCAATACAGTCAAAACGTGGTGAACAACAAGAAAAAGGTGGCTGACATGTTTCACATCATGTGATGCTTACTCATAGCTAGTGAACAATGACAAAAACTGTGTTTAAAAAAGAGGAGGGAAGAAAAGGTGAATGGGGTGTTTCACCAATTAACCCACAGGTGATCGTTAGTCAATGGAACACTTTGATGTGTCACACATGGACTGCTAAGAAAAAATCTCATACCAGTGATAAAAGATGACAAAAAAAGATCATCATCTGTGTCCATGTGTGAAACAAATATATATATCTTAACCAATATGGTGAAAAAAGTGACATGTGTATTCCATGAATTAATAAAGTATTAAACAATAGTGTTGCTCACGAATATTCGCATTGCGAATATTCGACTCGAATATAGCATATTCGAGAAATCGCGCTATATTTCGAATTTCGCGGTGAATATTCGCAATTCCGAATATTCACATTTTTTCAATTTGATTTTTAAAACAGATCACATCCTATCGACGTCTAAAAGCATTGCTGGTATGATTAGAGACCCTGGGCCGAGTAGCTAAGCTGAGGCGATCCTTTTATGTTGCCAAATTGAAAAAAAAAAAATTGCGATTTTTCGCTATTGCGAATGCGAAAATGATTGCGAATTTTCGATAACTGTGGTAGGAGAACTCTGATTGTCTCTGATGCAAAAGGGGGGGGCTTTGTGTATGTTTCTGTTATGAATATTTGTATGTTTGATATTATTTTTTTTTGTAAGAAGGAAAAAATTGCGCATACCTTAAAAAAAGGGGAGAATACAGCAGCAACTCAAAAATGTTATACAACATAATTTAATACAAGACAGAAAATGGAGTCGCTCTACAAGAATAAAAAATATGTCTAGTGACAAGACATGTGGGCAAATTATAAAATAAGCAAGCGCAAATAACTTGTGAAATACACAGTGAAACAAATATATAAAGAAATATAGTCCCAATAATAGAAAAATAATCTTTCATAAAAATGTCTTTGATATGTGAAGTGAAAAAAAGTCCAAAGCATGCAGCATGAACGTGTTCAATCTTCAAGGTGTTTGATTGACAAACGGCTGTGACAGATGGATAGAGTAAAGAATCACCACCAATGCAAAACACTTTTTATTTTCTATTGTAAAATATCAAGAATATTCTGAGCCAATCAGAGTGCTCCTTCTGCATTTGCCGAATATTCGCAATTATTTTGTATTGTAAAATATCAAGAATATTCTGAGCCAATCAGAGTGCTCCTTCCGCATTTGCCGAATATTCGCAATTATTTTGTATTGTAAAATATCACGAATATTCTGAGCCAATCAGAGTGCTCCTACAGCATTTGTCGAAATTGCGCAGTAAATATCGCATTCGCATGTTGCGATATTTCGATAAAATATCACGAATATTCTGAGCCAATCAGAGCGCTCCTCCAGCATTTCTCGAAATTGCGCAATAAATATCGCATTCGCATGTTGCGATATTTCGATAAAATATCACGAATATTCTGAGCCAATCAGAGTGCTCCTACCGCAGTTATCAAAAAATCGCAATTATTTTCGCATTCGCAATAGCGAAAAATCGCAATCATTTAATTTCGATAAAATATCACGAATATTCGAATTTAGCGAATATATCTCGAATATTCGAATATATATTCGAGATATATCGCGAAATCGAATATGGCATATTCTGCTCAACACTATTAAACAATACAACAATGATAAATAAGTAGATAATTGAATGTGAAAAAAGGAAAAAATTGTGTATCGGTATGTGTATAAACACACACGGACATATAAAATGTCACAAAATTCACACACAATATTTGTGTACTGTGATATAAAATGATTTGAAATGAACATATATTGCTTAAAGTGGATGTAATAGGCTCATATAACGGTCTAAATGATCATTGGTGAATGATATCAATGAATTTTATTTGAATGATATCAAATAAAAACATTAAAAACAACAAAAAATAATTATATGTAAATCACAAATATGTAAAAATATAGTATTGTATAAAAATAGTATATATATGATTATGATACTATACGCTGTACCATGTCGTTTTGGTTTGGATGCCATTTTGAAGCATCTATATATCCTCATAATATTATGCAAAAAATGCTCAAAGAGACACATACTGATGTAGCATGGAATATAATGGACAAACCAGAGATGACATTATGGTATGCGTCAAGGGCAGAACTCTTCTAAGACCCCATTGTCTTCTATCTTTCATGTTCTATTTAAATTAAATTATGCAAACGGCACAGGATCATGTGCAGAAAAACCATAGACGCAGTCCGCAGGTGCATCTAAAAATAAAATGAAGAATAGAAATAAAAAATGGAAGAATAAAAGGTGAAAAATGCTTTGACATTCACAGTGTTTCAAAAAGTGTTGCCATCTTGGATTGTACCAATAAAATATGCAAAAATGCTGTAATTGACCAAAGCTGGATGTTATAAGTCTGAGGCCCCGTACACACGACCAGTTTCCTCGGCAGAATTCAGCTTCCGACCGAGTTTCTGGCTGAATTCTGCCGAGAAACCCGGCCGTGTGTACACTTTTGGCCGAGGAAGCCGACGAGGAGCTCGGCGAGGAAATAGAGAACATGTTCTCTATTTCCTTGTTGCTCTATGGGAGCTCTCGTCCCGCCGAGCTCCTCGGCGGCTTCAGTGCTGAACTGGCCGAGGAACTCGATGTGTTTGGCACGTCGAGTTCCTCGGCCGTGTGTACGAGGCCTTACACCACATAAGGAACATAATTACATACTAAGGTTTCCAATTGCAATCTCACTTCCTCCAACAAGGATGTTAAACAATGACATGGAATTTGTGCCATATACTGAACCAACCAAAACAACTATTCAGTCACTTAAACCGCTGCAGACAAAGGGAACGCTTGCTAAATAGTGATGTTTTTGAGGGAGTCTCACTTATCCTGCTGCAGACTGAGTGACCAGAATACAAAGACACTATAGATTACCGTATTTATTGGGGTATAGCGCGCACCCCTAAAGTTGCAGCGGATTCCTGTGGAAAAAAGTTTTTTTGTACTTACAGTTTTGGTGTCTTGTGCGGCGTCCATCGGCGGCCTCGTCGGGTCCGGCGTCCGTCTGCGAGTGTCCTCTTCGTCGGGTGTGGCGTCCTCGCGTCCTCCCCGCTCGTTTCCCGCGCCGAGTTTGAATACTGCGCCGACATATACAGAGCGCAGTACACTCGTGTATTGTCGGGCAGGCTCGGCAACTCTCGCGCTGACGTCCTGTACGTACAGGACGTGAGCACTGAAGGAGCCGAGACTGCCCGACTATACCCGAGTGTACTGCGCTCGGTATATATCGGCGCAGTATTCAAACTCGGCGCAGGAAAGCGGGTATCGGCGTATACCGTGCACCCACGATTTTGCCCTGATTTTCAGGGCAAAAAAGTGCGCGTGTACGCCGATAAATACGGTACATGCCAAAATTTCCCATATGCGATCTTGCTTTCTCCAACAAAGATGTTAGATATTAAACATAAAATGTGTGCCATATACTGAAACAGTCTGGTCCAATATAACAAAACAATCAATAATAAAAAAATAGCACAAGAGAAGTCTGAATCCCGTTCTCCCTGCCACCACTTCAAAACCTAGCCATCCATAACCTCATGTATAATCACATCACATCAGAAAATCTTAGAGAATATATAAATGACATGGGTTAGATGCTATGTAGTTTGGGAGGGAAAATGTTAAGGGAAAACTTGCTGAATAGTTGTTTTGGTTGGTTCAGTGTATGAAACACCCCATTCACCTTTTCTTCCCTCCTCTTTTTTAAACACAGTTTTTGTCATTGTTCATTAGCTTTGAGTAAACATCACATGATGTGAAACATGTCAGCCACCCTTTTCTTGTTGTTCACCACGTTTTGACTGTATTGCTTTGGTTGATTTTGGATTTTATTTGTACAAATAAAAACATTGTTTTAAGGAGTGCGGCAGTCCAGGTCCTTCTTCTATCACATTTTTTTAAATGCTGCAGAATTCTGTGGAATTTTGGTGAATTTGTTTGAAAATCTGCCAGATTTGCTTCAAATGCTGCCAGATTTTGTAGAATTCTGACAAACTTGTTTGGAATTCTGCAGAATTTTGTGGAACTCTGTAGAATTTGTTTGAAATGCTCAGATCCATCAGTGTAAGGTACTATTAAGAGCCCTTTCACACTGGTGCATTTTCGCCGCAAAAATAGCGCTATTTAAACACTCATAAAACACTCCAAAAACGCCCCCTCCATTGAAATGAATTGAAAACACTGTAAAATTGCGGTAAAATAGCTGTGTTTTACCGCTATTTTAACGCTCCGCTATAGGCGCTTCCAGTGTGAAAGGGCTCTAATTGCTTTTTACTCACAGAACCTTTTATATATGAAGACTGCAGTGGGGATGTAGTAGGTCAGATCCTTCACAGGATATTTGGTCAATGAGGTTACCCAGTCTACACATAGACTCCCCTGTGGATTTGTTTACAAACACCAGCTGGCTGGAAATATTTCATTTTTTTTAAAGATTTCCCCCTTAAGTTGTTTTAAAATAATTTCTGCTCAGTGAAAGGTATTTTTTTACATGTTGCACATCCCCCATGGCAATGTTAAGCTACCCATGCCTGTTTTTAAAAAGAATCTTGAAAACTAGCCTTGAAAAGATTTGACTATTGTAGAGTTCAATAAGGAGTGATACTGTGTTTGGAGTTTGTGGACATACTGCTATTATTAAACACTTCTTTAATATGTTTTATATCAAATTTCACCTGCATTAAGAATCTTTTTATTTTCATGTTTACTGGTCTAAATAATGTCAAGTAATACTAATTGGTTTCATGTTTTTTAAGCATTTGTTTTCATTAATCTCCTTACTTTTTATTTTCAATCATCACAGGGATTGATGAACAGGGTGCTTAGATAGATTAACAAACTTGAATTGATTAAGACATAAAAATACAAATAAAAATGATGAAAGAAAGACCATATTCTCAGGATTAGTTTTAGTACTAACATGTGGACAACGAAGACCTATAGAGGCTAAAATTGGCAGGAGTGTATTACACTAGAAGGCCAAGGCTATTGGATGAATGCCCAAGTGCCAAATCTAGACTATCACTGCCAAATAAAGAACATCTGTTTTTCAAAATGCTGCAAACTATTTTAATAATTAAAAAATATATATTTATTTTTTATTACTTTAGTTAAAGAAAAGACTATTTGTTGTTTTTTAGTATGTTGTGCATATCAGTAATTGAAAATTGCAGGCAGTAGTTAAATGAATATTAAAATATATTTTACAATCCTGTCATATGCATACCCTCCTGGAAAGAAACTTGGGTTTAGGAGTATATATATTTTTCATAGAAATATGTGCTTACTGGCCATTGAGCATAGATTTCTGTCACTTTGGGGTTGATATATTAAAACTAAAGAGTGCAAAGCCTGGTGCAGCCCTGCATAGAAACCAACTACCTTCCATATTTTTCTCAAAGCTTAATAGAACAAGCTGAAGTTAGCTCATTGGCTACTATGCACAACTGCACCAGATTTAGCACTCTCTAGTTTTAGTAAATCAACCCCTTTGCCTTTATGCATAAATATTTGGCTTAACTTATCGATTTATGATTAGTTGAGTTTACATATAAATTAAATTCTACCCAGATGTGCAAAATATGGGATAGCCAATCATAAAAGGCCAAATATGAGCATGGACATTTTTTTTTGTGCATAAACATTTTATTGAATGTTTTCAAAAAGATATAGAACAAGCCAAAGAGAAAAGAGACACATACATTGCATATTCATGTAAATGAACATTGCTAAACCAATAAGGTAAGAGAAGTTAACATTGTTTATCGTAACATGAGTCTAGGTTCTTATGTCCACAAGACCCCACAGCAATAATAACTCAAAGTATACAAAGTTATCAAGCCTTTGGCCCCTACATCTGAGAAACATATCCGTGCTAATAAGGACCAGAGCCTAAAAATGTGGCTATCTTAGGTCCTTTGTAATTCTACTACCTCCCCCTCACCGAGTTGGGAGGAAGAGAGCAAAAAAAAAGGGGGAGGGGGCGCATGCGCGGCGCGAATGGAGATGGACGCCTGTTAGACCAGCTCCTGGCGCGGCGGAACTAATTCTTCCTTTCGGGGGCTATAATCTTTCTGCCGATCCTCCAGACTACCACCCTCCGACCCCGGTTACCACGGTGCATGTCGGCGACGAAGAAAAAGAACAAGGGAGCGGCCCAATCCTCTCTCACCCATTATCTTCTCCGTACGCGGGAGCAGTGCAACATGTCCCAAAATGGCGCTGCGGCTCCGGCCCTGCCTCCTGAGCTGAGCTCCTCTCCACATCCCACCAACTGTGAGTACCCTGGTACACTCTCTAAGGCCGATCTGGACGCCAGCCTTGAGGCCATGTACACTAGACTAGCCTCGAAGTTCCAATCGGAACTGAACAAGACCTCACACACTCTATCTCAGGAGATCTCTTCCTTGGGCTCCCGTACGGACCTGCTAGAGACGAAGCACAATGAGCTCGCCCTAGCATACAGCGACCTAAGCAGGGAACATGAAAGCCTGGCTGCGGCATTTAATCAATTACAATCCCAAGTCGAGGATCTCGACAATCGGAATCGCCGTCATTATTTGCGTCTGAGGGGGATCCCTGAAACGGTTGTGGAACTGATCCCGGCGGTCATCAGACTCTTTAAATCCCTACTCCCTGATAGGGAGGCCGCAGCTTTTACGTGCGATAGGATCCATAGAGCCCTGAGACCTAAACCCCCTGATGACAAGCCTCCTAGGGACATAGTCCTGTGCCTTAAAGACTTTCTGGTTAAAGAAGAAATCCTTAGAGCTGCCAGGAACACTCAGAGGATCACCCTGGATGAGTTCACAGTGCAAATCTTCCCCGACCTGTCCCCCGCCACTCTGGATAGACGACGGGGGATGAAAGAAGTCACGGCTGTCCTGCAAGCTGCGCGGATTCGCTACCGTTGGGGGTTCCCATTTAAATTATCCATCCCCCATAATGGAACTACGTATGTTGCCACCACGGTATTCAAGGGAAAAGAGATCCTAGTCAAGCTGGGCCTGCTGGATGCTGAAGAGATTCGCCGCCCTCCCTTAACACCTCGCCCTTCTCAGATCTGGCAGACGCCACCCTCTAGACGTGACAGGAGGAGGATTCGGTACGGTCAAGGTTCTCCTAGGAACTGATTAGCCTTGCTCCGGCTCTCGTCTCTGAATCTCCCTGCTTTACTACTGGAGTCCCTCACGGTTGCTGAAGTTTTTACCCTTCGCTCTGACTTTGCTAAAATGGGCTCCCTGGTAAAAGTGATTTACTGTGTTCTGCTTTTCTTCCTAGCCTATGGCACCCGGACTCGGGATTTGGTTTCTCTATATTGTTCCGCTCCATGACGCCAAGGCATGTTTCCACCCCCCTCCAGTGATCCCAGTGACTGCATCTAGATCTGTGGTTGCAGCTCCCTGTTTTTTTGGACTGCAGGCTGCGATTTCCTGGAGGTGAGACGTGAATGTCTCAGGAGTTCGGTTTTCTTTTGTCAGGAGTTATTCTTTTCCTGATCCACTTTTTGATGACTCTGTTTTCTTTTCTCCAATTTTTCTTTTCTTTACATTTTTTTGTGCATTTTTGCTTCCACGACTGCATAACCTCTGGTTGTCATTTATTTTATATTATTATGTTTCTTTTATTTTAGTCATATGTCATTGTCAAAGTCAGGTTGATTTGCTCTCATGCCAACATCTTGGTGTCTCTATATTGATCACCACGATCCTTGGCCCTTACTTTGTACTCCAAATGCAACATACTGGGCTTGGCCTTCAGCTTTCGATGCAAGGAGATTGGTTTGATGGGGATGGGGTGCTTGCCTGGAGGGGTTCTAGTTTTGGGCTTCCGGGTCTGGTTGACCTCCAGATCTATCTGGTTCCCTTTTTTTTTTTTAAATTTATTTTTTTTGTTATATTTTTTAACCACTAATTGCTATGGCGATTAAATGTATATCACATAATGTTAAGGGATTCAACTCCCCTCTGAAACGCAAGAAGGCGTTCTCCCAATACAAACAACTCGGAGCGAAAATTATTCTATTGCAGGAGACCCACTTCTCGCAGGCATCCCATCCAAAGTTTTTTAACAGACATTTCCCCCAGGCTTATTACTCCCTTCACACTACTAAATGCAGGGGTGCGGCTATATTCTTACATTCCTCTCTCCATTTTGATGTTCAACACACGTACAGAGATAAAGACAGTAGATTTGTTATTATTAAAGGCCTTCTCCACAATAGGGAATGCACAATTGCTAGCGTTTATGCCCCTAATGAGGCTCCCGCCTCTTTCTTTTCTTCATTTTTTACAGTCCTGGAAAAGTTTCTGTCCCCCCATATGATTGTTGGGGGGGACTTTAACTTAGTCTCTACCCCCTCCCTGGATAGGAGCCATGTCTCCCCTTTTTTCTAGGGCCTTTCCCAAAACTCTAGCCCGCAAACTGACAGATTTACAACTTATTGATACCTGGCGTGCCCTTAATGTAGGGGCTAGGGAATTTACATTTTTTTCTCATCCACACCGAAGTTATGCTAGGCTGGATTATATCTTTTCTACCCCAGTTATTCTTGCCAATTCTAGCTCTGCCAGTATACATAA